>NC_072014.1:6344083-6651212 GCF_027791375.1 Indicator indicator | reverse complement strand
TGCTGTCTGAAAATACATTGTGGGGAGGAGTTTGTGGTTTTAATATTGAGAAAGGGCTCTTCCTTGCTTTGGTATTTGTAATGATTTAATGTAATCCAGGGCACAAACTTGAACATTGGAAGATCCATCTAAACATGAGAAGGGACTTATTTGCTTTGAGGTGGTAGTGCACCGAACAAGCTGCCTAGAGAAGTGGTGGAGTGTCCATCTCTGGGGTCATTCAAAACCCACCTGGATGCCATCCTGTGTAATCTGCTCTAGGTGAACCTGATCTGGCAGGAGATTGGACTAGATGATCTCCAGACATCCCTTCCAACCTCTATCATTCTGCAATAAAAAGTATCCAAGGTTTAGCCTTTTAAGTTGTTGATAAATATGGCTTCAAGGGGCTGGATCTACAAGTGCTTGCTGCATGTTTTTAATTCCCCCAAAATGTCTCTACATTAAAAGCACTTTTTGGGTGAAAAGGCCTGAGAGCAGGTTTCAATGCATAAAATGAAAGCTGTTGACCATAGAATCATAGAACGCACTGGGTTGGAAGGGACCTCTAGAGGCCATCTAGTCCAATCTTGCAAGTCAGCAGGGACTTCCCCAACTAGATCAGGTTGCTCTCAGCCTCATCAAGCCTGTTCTTGAACATCTCCAAGGATGGGGCCTATACCATCTCCCTGGGCAAACTGTTCTGGTGTTCCACCACCCTCAGAGTAAAGCACTTCTTCCTAATGTCCAACTTAAATCTACCCTTCTCTAGTTTAAAGCCACTGCCCCTTGTCCTGTTGATACAATCCTTTGTAAACACTCCCTCTCCAGCGTTCCTGTAGGATCCCTTCAGGTACTAGAAGGCTGCTATTAGTTCTCTCTGGAGCTTTCTCTTCTCCAGGCTGAATAACCCCAACTCTCTCAGCCTGTCTTTGCAGAAGCAGTGCTCCAGCTCTCTGATCATTTTTGTGGCCTTTCTCTGGACCCTCTCCATCAGGTCCCTTTCCTTCTCATATTTGGGGCCCTGTATCTGGACACAGTACTCCAATGAGTTCTCAGCAGAGCAGTGGCAGAGTCACTTCCCTTGACTGTTTTGATACAGCCCAGGATGCCATTGGGCTTCTGCGCTGCAGGTGCACATTGCTGGCTCATGTCCAGCTTCTTCTCCACCAGTACTCCTAGATGTTGGCCTTCCTGCTGCATGAGGGGGCTGTACTCCTTAATTCCTTTTACAGTGAAATGAAAAAAAGGTTTGACCCTAAATGGGGCAATGGGAAGCTGTTATTGGAGGGCTGCCTCACTCTTTGGGCTCCTCCACCCAGGTAGCATGAGTGCTGGGCCAATCTTCCTCACCACCTCTGTAAACACGATGTGTTTCACCTTCTTAGAAGTCTGCTTTGAGCATAGTCTCTGATAAAAACACCCCTAATGTGCTAGAATTTTTTTTCCCCTTACAGGAAATTGCCAACTGAACTTAGTTTGAAGTTTTTTGTTGTTTTTTTTTTTTTTCTCATGAAAAGTACACTCTCTGCCTGGGTGTTTAATGGGGCATGGACAAGACTGACAGTCCAGGGAAATGGAGGTGCAAAGGCTCAGGGTTCTACCACCATGATCTGCAGAACAATCCACTGTCTGTTCCCTCTTGTTCAGCCTCTGTCAGCAGAAGCGAGATAGACAAAGACCACTTTGTGCCCTTCGTTTGTGTTTTTTTTTCCTGGGCAATTAATTTTACCATTGTGTTCCACATTAAACATTTTCTTTTGAGAGAGTCTTATTAAAAACAAAATTTAATGGAAAAGAAATTTAAAGAACCAGAATGATTTTCCAGAATGTCTTGGCCAACAGGCCAGAGGGATTGGGATTTTGAGAAGTAATGTCTAGGATGCTGCTGGAGAATCAGTTGGTGTATTTAACAGTAGTGGTTTTGTTGGTACAGGTATTGCTCCACATGCACCAGCAGAATTCTGCTGAGCCGTGTGTGGAGAGAACCTGCTCTTTGTCCTTCTTGTAGGTTTGGTCTTTTGGGGTGTCTTTGTCTTGGTGCAGGTGTGACAGCTCTGTAGAAAAAACTCACGTTTTTCATGCCACATGGCAGCAGTTTAGTGGAACTCAGCTGTTGCCATGTCTTGTGGAGGAAGAGATTTTGTTGTTGGTATTGGATTGTATGGAAATTTCTGCCGAGAAGAGCAGAGAGTAGGATTTGCCAAGACCAAGGATATAAGGTGGAGCGTTGACAGTAGATAGAAAACATTTTGAAGCTACGAGAAATACAATTTGAAGCCCTTTATTTCAATGTACACCTTTGGCTGATGCCATACATTGAGTGGGTGAATGGATTCCAGTAGCGTTGTCATCAATTCCCACACAGACTTCCTAGGATAGTGCAGTGTGTGGCTTACAGAGCTGATCTTCAGGCCTTTCCCCCTTTCCCAAGAGAAAGAACTCTCCCTCTCCCCCTCACTGGTGGCCATGCATGGGAAGATGGTCGCTTGGATGGGCAGCACCTGCAGGGTGCCTTATAACCCATGAAATGGACACAGATTCTTATTGGTCACACCTCAAAAGAGGACATTCTCCATTTGAGGAGAAGAGATGGGGCCCAGCTGGGCCTGACAGATGGTTGAATTATTCATTGCAAACACTTATCCTGTGAAGTTGGGATGGTTTTTTTCAGTTGAGAATTGTTCAGAAGCAGATTGTGGTTTCTCTGCTTGCATGAAATGTTGCTGCCCTGATACAAGCATGCATGAACTCGGGGACACTTGTCCCCTTTGCTTTGCAGTGTTATTTTTCCTCCAAGATCAAAGGACTTGAATCATTTGCAAATCAAAATGATTTTATGATCAAGTGATCATAAAAATGGTCTTGGTTTTACCCAGCCTCCTGGCTTGTGTGCACACAGAAGCTTTTCTAGGAAAATGTGGTAGTTTTAGGCTGTGCCTAGGAAAGTTTTCCACAGATCTTGAACAGAAAGTAGTAGAATGGAAATAAATTACCACTGGATGTAAAAGGGAAAATAATGACAAGGTCTATATAATTCCATTGGTCTGATATCCAACAGAAAGTTAGTTGTGTACACTAATTCTCTCTCTTTTTGGCTTCTTCACTCTACCTGGTGCTTCTGCTGGCTTGCTGACCTTGGCTGTGTCCTTTGTTGTGGTTAAGTACTAACAGCTGCTCTCTGCTCTTCTCTCTTTTACCTTATACAGGGGGGAAGGGAGCAGGAAGGGGCAAGCTGTTGGTAACCCCCTGGTGTTGTCCAGGGGGGTTCTTGTGGTGTGTATAAATTGTATTGTAATGCATGTAAATATTGTATATTTTGTACGTATTCATTGCATTTCATATTTTAGATTGTAGTTTTGCTTGTAAATATAGCTTCATTTGCCTTCCATCTGATCTAGTCTGGCAGTCTTATGTTGGGGGGAATATCAACCCAATACAGAAAATTTTAAAAAAAAGCTCTCCAAGTATCTTTCACATTTTTGAATCATAAACAACAAAAAGTGTAAAAAAGATTGAAGAGAGAAGCTCTTTGTTACATAAACTCAAACTGACATCAATATTTTTCTCTGTGTTCAAACCTCTTTACTGGAAGTGAAGTTGTTAATTTGGAGCAGAGGGGTAAGGATGGACAGTGTGTCTGTAGGTACTGCTGAGAGATGGCAAGGTAGTGAGAAATGTCTTGGCCAACAGGCAGAGGGATTGGGATTTTGAGAAGTGATGTCTAGGATGCTGTTGGAGAATCAGTTGGGGTATTTAATAGCAGTGGTTTTTTTGGTGTTGTAGTTTTAGAGAGTGGACGGAAGCTCTTTTACCCTTCCCTGAAGGGAGTAAGAGAAAATGCTCCACACAGGGTTGGAAAGAGTTTGCAATTAAAATTGAAGTACTATTTGCAACTATACACAACAGTACAAAACCATGAAAAATACACAAAATTCATATCCAGCGTTGGCCCACTTTTCCATCCTGGGCTTACCAAAACCTCAGTAGCCCAGAACCTTACCAAAACCTTCTCCCCACCAGGCCTCAACGCCCCCCCTCCCCATACCTCCCTACCCCTACTGCACAGAAGAAATTAGTTCTGCCCAGGGTGAACCAGGCTGCAAACCTCCCCCACAAGAAATAAGGTCTGGTTGGGAGCAGGAGAAGGGGGAATGGTTTGAAGCTGAGGGAGGGTAGGGTTAGAGTGGATCTTAGGAAGCAGCTCTTCACTATGAGGGTGGTGAAACTCTGGAACAGGTTACCTGGAGAGGTTGTGGATGCCTCCTCCCTGGATGTATTCAGGGCCAGGCTGGATGAGGCCCTGAGCAACCAAGTCCAGTTGAGAGGCATCTCTGGCCATGGCAGGGAGGTTGGATAGATGATATCTGAGGTCCCTTCCAACTTAAGCCATTCCATGAGGAGAAAGGGGAAAAAAAGGGGGTGAATAGCCTGTGCTGTCCATTTATACAGGGGAGATGCAGGCATGGTGGGCTGAAATAACAAAAGATGACATTTTTCCAGTGTCCACCTCCTGGGCTATCTAGTCCCTGGAGGACTGTACTCTATGGTTAAGACATCCTAGTTCTTAAACCCATAACACTTGGCACAGGTATTGGTCTGCTCACACCAGCAGCAGTCTGCTGAGGTGTGTGTGGAGAGGACCTGCTCTTTGACCTCCCTTCAGATTTGGTCTTTTGGAGTTTTTTTTCTCTTGACGCAGGCGTGACGGCTCTGTATTCCCAAGCAGAGAGTCCATTTTCCCAGTTTATGTCATTGCAAAATGTCTAAATAGGTTTTTTTTGAGCTTTTCCACTGCAATTTGTGTTTCAGCTAGGACAGAGTTGTCCCCAAAGGAACGTTTTTCACAACTCTGAGTAGCTGAAGAAGAGGAATATTGCAGAGCAGAGCATCCCCTGCCAAGGAAGTGTCATAATGCACTGACGTCAAACACAGTCCAGTACATGGACACAGTCTTGAATCTATTTTTTCCATCCAAAATTGAATATGGACTGGGAATGCAATTACCCTGGGTCTTTCTCTGCTTCTTAGAATTCTCATTTGCCCACCTCTCTTGCAGTTTCTCTCTCTGATAGCTCACATACCCTAGTCCCTTCAATGACAGGGCCTGGAAACGGCCAGACCAGAACTTTTGTTACAGAATGGAGTTCCAGTCGGGTACTTCAGTTACACTGCTTTAACACAAGCAGATTGAAAGCTGACCTTTCCCCCTACTCCTCCACTGCTTTTATTGTTTTATAGACTGCTGGTCTTTGTGCACCAGATTCCATCCTGCAAGGATGAAAATGTTTGTAAGCAAGGTGAATTCAAGGTAAATTTTATTCAGTTCCATCTGCAGGCAGTGTTGTTTGAGATGTTTGCATCTGATGTAGCCATCCCTGATAGCTGTTCCTTTTGCTGGGCTGTTGCAGGAAAAGGCTTGGATGCAGAAACCTGTCTTGAAGCATACTGGGACAGCGATGAGATGGACTGGTGGCCACTCATGTTCTGGCATCTTGTGCACATGCTTCCTTCTCTGCAAGACTTGCTGGCTCATGGTTGATTGCCCAGCTAGTCCTTGTCCCAGATGCCTGTGAGAAATGCTCAGTGCTACGGGGGGAATCCTGTGCAAATTTTCTTGAGTTCAACTTCATGTGATTTTCCACACTGGTTGGATTTTTGTAGCCCTTCTGATTTTTGTTTGGTTTGGGATGTTTTTTGTGATTTAGTTTAATTTGTTTGTTTTGGTTTGTTTCTTTCAGGTTTTTTTTTTTAGCCATAGAGATACGATGTGGTATTCCTTACCTAGGCAAACTCCTCAGTGTCAATGAAAGGCGTAGGAGACTTGGGACAGCAGCCATGAGGAGGCACCTGAGAGAGAGAGCTTCTTTTCAGCTTTGTGTTCAGTTTCTGTTCTAAGTTTTGGAATATTGATGAGAGGATTCTTTGAGCTGTCCTTTTTGTAGCCTCCTAGCAGGAGCAGTGCTTTAATTTGCCACCATGTGTTTTTCTGTCTTTGTTTTTGTTGTTCTTTTCTGGGGAGCCTATGCTGTATTCATTTCCTCACCCCTTTTTGGTTTGTAGAGTAGTTTGTAGTGGAAAGGAGAAACTGGTCTCTAGCACAGGAGTTCACTGAAGTAAAAAGAAATAACACTTTTTGTTCTGTTTGTAGCAGTGCTATGATTAAACTGCCTTTAGTACAGACAATCAATGAGGCTGTTAATTCCTTCTGAGTAAAGTTACGATGTCCTCAATGTTAAGATACTTTGAATTTCACTTTAAATGTATTTACCTTTGTAATTAACACTCAACAGAAAAGTAAAGCAGTGGAGCAATGGGATTCTAAATTTAGTATTTTGTGCTTTATTCAGACACTTCAGTGAGGCAGGTCAGTGTCATTTTCAGCCCATGCTCTGTTCCACTTTCTGGGTCTCGTATACCTGACACGAGAGAGCTCTCAGGTTTAATCCAGCTCTTGTGAACAATCAGCATGGTTGTAACACAGTGCTTCAGGTAGATGGAGGTGAATCAGGTTTAGGCTTCTTGCCTTCAGCACTGCATAAGAATATTGACGTGGAATGAGCTATTTTGCAGCAAAGAGCTAACCTGAGCAGATGAGGCTTTGTGTTGCTCATTCCCATTAGTTTATTGAACGTGACACGTACTTCTGGGACTCATGCCACATGCATCTTTTGTCACTCTGAACAGCCTTTTATTCACTCCTTCTTGTGGGAGCGTTTCCAGCGCTGCAGCCTCTCCAGGAGGGTTAGAAGCTCCAGGACTTAGAGAAATCCCTGTGCCCCTGCTCCCATGGAAACGTGGCAGGGGTCCCTGGAGGGTGGATCGGGCCATCCTTTGTTCCCATCGCTGAGGCTGCTGAGGGAGCACGGAAGGGACCTGGGGACACAGTGCCTGGCATTGATGTTAGCAGGATCCCAAGTGGTGTCAAGGTGTGTGGTAGTTCCTCCTCCTCAGCCTTTTTTCCTGCTGCTTACTCTAATAGGCCCTAGCCATCAGGAGGGCTGTGAGACTTTCCTCTAGGAAGGTAACACCACAAATCACACCCTAGCCTGAGATTTTCAAGCCCAGTTTTGCCACTAATGTTTCAAAATCCACCAACCTGTCTTAAAGAGTGAAGAGCTTTCTGGTGTTTGTAGCATGAATCTCCACACACTAAGCTCTTCTTACACTGCTGGTCAAACAGGTGCCTTTTCAAAGTCCTATGCCAGAATCAGGGTTTGTGTGCTTTCACTCCTATTTTTGTCCATTTTTTCCCCCTGTAGTTATATTAAACAATCACTTGGTGAAGTTCATCACCATCTTTCTGACACAGAAAATGCAAATATTCCTGAGCAATCCCATCAGCTTCAGCAGCTGCTAAAGATTCCCTCACTGACTCCAAGTGGACCCATGCATCAGTATCCACCCTCTGAAGCTTGCTTTTTAGTAGCTGTTGGGAGGTGAATGCGTTGAAGCTTAGCATTCAGGAGGTAACCACTCTGGTGGAGCATGAATTTCGTGAGGGACCCTTGCTCTTTGAAGGTCACTCACTGGACCAAGCTGTCATTTGGGAGCTGGCATTTAGCAGCAGCCTGGTGGGTTGCAGGCAGATGGCTGGGACTTAACTGCCCTGGGTCAGAGCAGACTAAGGGAGTGTGGAAATTCATGCCGCAAACATCAGAAAGCTCACTCTTCACGTTCAGGAAGGGTTGGTGGAAACTGGGCTTGAAAATCTCCTACTGTGGCATGGTTTATGGAGTTACCTTTCCAGCAGAAAATCTCCTGATGGACAGGACCAAGCAGGGTGTCTATGCTCAATGTGCTGCATCCCTGGCAAGCATCCTTCCCTGCAGTCAGGAACCCTGCGAAAACTGCTAACTGCTGCCCTAAGTCCAGCATGGAAGCATGTGCAGGGCACTCGCTGAGGCTCTCACTTGCTTTTACCTGCATTAGATTGAATGCTGATGGATTGTTAATGTTAATTCCAGTGAACAGATACTGGTAACTTAGCTTTTTAGGTGGCTTTTACAATAATTGCTTAATAAATATTCCCTAAGGTGCTACCTTGGGTGTAAGGGAAAATGTATGGGAGGGGAAACTGTAAAAAAAAAAAAAAAGAAAAAGAAAAAGGAAAAGCAGGTTTTCAGATCAGTTTGGGTTTTTTTTGGTGGTTGTGTCAGTTCTGTTGCCAGGATTTGTCAGGATTTGTACACAATCCTCTCAAGAGTATCTGTTGTGATGTCCTTTAAGAAAAAAAACTTACAAACCAACAACCCCACTCCCTATAATTTCATTCCTGGATAGCAGTTACTTGCCTATTGTACTTCCATCTTTGTGGATCAGTTTCTGGTTCTTTAGAGTGAACACCTAGGCTTCATTCTTGCACTAGGTCATCTCTTACCAGTGCTAGGAAGCAGGATCTCCAGCAGCCACAGTTCTTGTTGGGAGCAGAGATTGATGTGTCATGTAGAGATACGAAGCCCGGCACACGTCAGGGGTGGTGAAGACACTGTAGGCCAGCCAAACTCATATCACAGGTTGTGCAGAGTGTATTATTTCTAGCTAGTGCATTATTTCCTAGAGGAACCTGTGAGGGGGATGTCAAATGGTACAGTAAGGGCATTCCCTAACCCAAATCACTGAACTGAGGAATTCTCCTGATTTGTCATGGGTCAAAAGCTGCTTGTTTTAGTCAAGATCACCGCCAGGCAAGAAGACAGAAATGGGTTAAATTCTGCCATGTTATTTGGTTTTAATTGTTTGCTCTTGCTGAGCTGAGAGCAGTGAGACTTTGATGTGAGAATCAAAGGAGCAGAGAGGGCTGCTCTCCTCACTCTGCAGTGAGGTAAAAAACTGACATCCTGTTGCCACTCTCCTCTCAAACAAATGAATGTAGTGCCTTCATGTCTGAGAGTCTTAAACCAGGCTTGCCAGAAGCTCCTGGGAGCAGCTCCAGTAGTTACAGAATCATAGGACAGAATAATTTTCATTGGAAGAGATCTTTAGTCCAACCAACAGCTCAGCACTGCTAGTTAGAGGAAGATATGGTCAAACTTAAGTTGCCAAATTGCATGATCCTCAAGCTTGCTTTTTTGGGTGTGTGGTAAGATAATCTCCAGTGGGTGAATATAGAGACATATGTGTGAATGTATATAGAATCACAGACAGGTAGGGGTTGGAAAGGACCTCTGGAGATCGAGTTCAACCCCACTGCTAACACAGGGTCACCTAGATCAGCTGGCACAGGAGCGCATCCAGGTGGGTTTTGAAAGTCTCCAGAGAAGGAGACTCCACAACCTCTCTGGGCAGCCTGCTCCAGTGCTCTGGTAACCTCCCAGCAAAGAAGTTTCTCCTTATATATATAATATATATGTTATGTATCTGTGTGTGTGTAAAAAACTCTCCTAAGTGAAGCTCTGCTGGAGAGATCTGAGCACAGGAGGGTGGATTGCTTTCAGTCTACTGTCCCAGCTTAAATACACTGACCTTGCTGGGCAAAACCCTGCTCCTGGGTGCAGGCACAGACCCATGGGAGACCAAGCCCAAGGTGATGGGTGCATGTAGTTCAGCAGCCATGGAGCTCTGGCTGCCTCTCTACTGGCTTGCAGGATTTTTTTCAGGGCTCTTTCTGGTTTCCCTGCTCAGACCAACTTCAGTATTTATGGTTGGCAGCTGAACAGCTCCTTCAGCACAAAACAGCTACATGCTGTGGGGCAGAGAAGCCAGAGGGTGGATAGAAATTGTCATTTCTTTCTAGATAACAAGCAAAAATATCAAAGAGGACAAAATCAGCATGATGCACGAACAAGCAATGAGAATGAAAGGCAAAGGATACTATTGAAAGTAATTTCCATCTCGGGCACAGCCGCTGGGCATGTTGTGTTAAAAAGCAATTTTGCACTCTGTAGGTGTATCTGTCTTTTTTCTCTTTGCCCATGAAGCTGTGGTAATGGATTTTGTTTTTCTCACGCTCTTGTTTATATCAGACAGATATTTTTATTCAATGCAGCCTGTCTCAGTAGGTTTAATGAAGACGATATGAGGAGCAGAATTTGGATCTGAATTCCTCCAGAATTTGGAAGGTCAGGTGTGACAAGTCTCCTCTCTCCTCCCTTGTATCTATCTGATTAAAACAATGAAGCATGTTTGCTTGCCACCATTAATTTAATACTGTTCTACTCTCTTCCACTGAAACCACCAAAACCCACTGGTGGTGTTTTCATGTTTAGCGTGTCTGAAAGTAGGAAGGCTTTTAGCAGTTGTAGTGTTTTGGCAGAGCTTCCAGATGGTGGTTCCTGTAATTTCAGGCTGCAACGTTAGGCAGTGTTCAGTTTGCTTGGTTTCTGATTGCTGCCTGGATTTGATTGGGATTTGTGGTGCATGTCCCAGGAGAGCAAGATTACTCTTACTCGGAGTTTGTTCTGCAGCCCTCAGTATAGGAAGGACAAGGACCTGGTGGAGCAGGTCCAGAGGAGGGCCACGAAAATGATCAGGGGGTTGGAGCACCTCTGCTACAAAGACAGGCTGAGGGAACTGGGGTTGTTCAGGAGAAGAGGAGGTTCAGGGGAGACCTAATAGCAGCCTTCCAGTACCTGAAGGGGGCCTACAAGAAGGATGGAGAGAGACTGTTTACAAAGGCCTGCAGTGACAGGACAAGGGGCAATGGCTTCAAATTAGAGAAGAGCAGATTTAGGTTGGATGTTAGGAACAAGTTCTGTACTATGAGGGTGGTAGAACACTGAAACAGGTTACCTAGGGAGTGGTTGGGGCTCTATCCCTGAAGATATTCAAAATGAGGCTTGACAGGGCTCTGGGCATCTTGATCTAGTTGAGGATGCCCCTGCTTACTGCAGAGGGGGTTGGACTAGATGACCTTTGGAGGTCCCTTGCAACCCAGACCATTCTACGATTCTATCTTCTTTCCTTCTGTGACAGATGTGCTGCCTTTTGCAGTTTCACAGAGTATAGTGTTGGCACGGTTTGCCTGCTTGCCTGTGCTTCTGCAGGGTTAGTTGTTACCATCTAAGAAGAGTGTTTCCAAAAAGGGAGGCTCAGGAAACTTCTCACCTAATGAACACTTCATCTGTTTGCTGTTAATGAGCTTCTCTAGGGAAATGTGTAAATATGGATATCTCCTGAAACTTGGGAGTAGGCTTGTTGGCACTGCCTGCCTCTTTTGGTCTCATATCTTTTAAACCTCAACAGAAATGTTGAGGGCAGGATGGGATTCAGATCTGAATTTCTCCAAAGAGGAACCCAAGAAAACCTGAACCACTGTAGTGTGTAAAATTCAGCACAGGCTTAAGCACCTCTTGAAATCAGCACTGTTCATGATGTGGTGACATCTTCGATAACTACTTCTGTCTCCTTTTGTTTTAAGGAAAGTATTAATTAGAAAGGACTCATGTGGGATGAATTTGATTTGCCTGCTAGCTCTGCCTTCCCTTGAAATCAGCTCTATTTCCTTCACCTTACATGCAGTGGTGTCTCAGTGGTGTGAAACAGTGATTCCTTTACTTCTGGAGCAGAGCATTTTCTGAGGGACTGTCAGTTAGCTTGATGCAGATCTCAGAACCCTGTTCTGAAGGAATGACCAGTCTTTATGGTGTTGCTTTCAGAGGAGAGCTCTTTTGAAGTTTGAACCTTTGTGCTTCTCTGTTGCAGGAAACCCTAATAACACCGTTGGTTTTGTCCCCGTTTATTTTCTGACAGATGATCCAGGAGAGCAGGGTTCTCATTGAGACAGCAGACGCCACTCACGACAAGATTGTTCAGTGCCAGAAAGCAGGTAACCTTCTTTATCATGCAGCTTGGGGTGGGGTGTGAGAAACAACATGCCATTGTTTGTTTGTAGCTTGTGACAGCTGTAGCATCTTGGAGCTGGTATGTAAGTGAGCATCCTGGGGTTTCCCTGGCTAATGCCACCCTCCCAAAGGCTCATCTTCCAGTAGCAATGCAATCCTGGGACCAAGGAAAAATCCTTGGCTTTCACCTTAGAAGCTATTTCTCCATCTGCTCTACAGCTCTGAAATGTCTGATGGTATTTAAATTAGTCAAATGAAGCAGAAAGGCATTAAATTAAAAGGCAGCATGCTGCCTTTCCCAGCTCCATTCTCTGCCATAATTGCCATGTTAAACACAGAAGGGTTTTGAAACCCACAGGACCAAGCTCTGTTGACTTACTTTTGCTGTTAGGTTTGGTTTAGACCTTGGAAACTTGTGCTGATACAACTGACACTGAATCTGTGTAACAATGCATTGTGAATGTCATGTGTCTGGGCACACACCGCTGCAAGCAGGTTTAAAGCAGATGCTATGTCATTGGTGTGATGTACTGGATGTCTTTATCAGAACTGGGGCACACTTCCTGAGGTGAAACCATTTGTAAGTCAATTGGCAGGAGACACCTGGATTGTGCTTGGAGCACAGTTATTTAGGCTGTTTTCCAGAGGAAGTGCCAGGAGCTCTGCTACCCTTGACAGGCAAAACCTGTGAGTGGGCGAAGTGCGGGGAATTAAAGAGCAGAGACATCCTGCATTTTGTGGGGTTCAACTGCCTCAGTCTTAGCCAGCTCCTGGAGTCCCTGCAAGGCAAGAGGAAACCTATCGTTAGTGTTCCAGTAGCGCTTCAGGCAAGCTGAACCCAGTGCAAGTGTGCCTCAGGCTGTGAAAGGACCAACTCCTTCAGCAGCCCCCTGAGCAGCTCTGCCTCTTCTGTGCAGGTGCTCTCTCAGCAGGCATCTTTGATGGAATTTCAGTGAAGCTCGAATCTGCAGGAGACATTTGCCTTAAAACGCTGGGGGAGGGGGAGCTGTGGAACAGCTGGAGATAGAGCTCTGTGTGTTCAGCCAGGGTGGCCTTCAGACATCTTGGAATGATTTATTGCCAATTTGGCCTCCCTAAGGTACACAATAAGGGAACTCAAGCAGCTCTCTCTCTGTTCTGTCTCTTAATCCCCACTAGACTCAGAGAAATGTTCGCATACACTCTGCAGATCATGTGGAATTGGTGAGCTAATTGGGCTCGTTACGGTTTTTAATCTGCTCCCAGATTTTCTGAATTCTTGTATCCAACAACGGATTTGCAGGCATTTGCCACAGAAACCAGTAATGAAATGTGACAGTTTCCAGGGCTATGGCTGGAAGTCTCAGCCCTGCAGGCTGCAGGAATAGCAACCCTGTGATGAGCAGCATGCGTCTCTGACATAATTTATCCTTGTGAAGAGCTTTTCTGTATGACTGTGACTGAGATTAATGAGCAGCTGTGTATTTGAGTCTGCATTTGCTGTGCTGAACAGGTATCTTCCACATCTGTCAGACCTTCCAAGGTACAAAATCATCTGTTTGAGGTGTGACAAGTTATATTTTTGTGTCAGAATCCTGCCAGCAGTGCAGGCTGCAAGAAGAAGTGATAGGGGAGTGTTTGTGCAGGGACCAGGCAAGTGCCCATCTGGGACCCCAGCACTGGAAAGGAGAGTTAGGTACAAAGTGGAAGCACAACTGCAAGGTTGCACAGGACCTTTTTGTTCTGGAGGACACTGTCCTAAATGGACAGTGGGGAAGTGGGGGAAACAAAGGAGGAGGTTGTAGGAAGTGCCAAGTGTGAGAATGAAAACTGAAAACGCACACTGAACGTTTTATGGGGAAAATCAACTATGCACTGTCTGATGCAGCAATCTGTGTTTTCAGGAATGGAATTCCACGAGGAGCTTCATAACCTCGGCACAAAGGAAGGTTTGAAAGGAAGAAAATTAAGCAAAGCCATTGAGAGTTTTGCATGGAATATCACAGTGCTGAAGGTAAGCCCAGAGAGCACCAGTTTTTGACTCCTATTAACTTTGTAAGCAAACCTTTGCACATTTGACCCACCTGTTTGTACTGTCTTACTAATACTGTTGGGCTTTTTAAATGGGAAATATAAATGACCACCAGTTATTGAGATGCATCAAATATGCCTCTGGTGTGGAGGCTATGAAAGGGAGTTTATCTAAGCCTGAACAAAAGAAGAAAGATAGTTTGGGGTTTGTTTGCTCAGGGACCTGGTTTTGGCTGTCTGTTCTGCCCCACGCACTTTGAACATGACCTGTCTGAGGGCACCATGTCTCAGACACTCATTTTGTGAAATGAGAAGCAGAGCATCTCTTTGGGAAGAGGCAGGGCGGAGTGTCTGTCATGTAAACCCACACTGAATATTGTAGATCCTGCAGAAAAGCCTGGGTTATGTTTCAAAGAGCTAATAAAGGCATTTTCATCCCTCTATCCTGGCTGTGCAGTGACACATTGTGCAGTGAGCACATTACTCACCAGGCTTTAGCTGCTGCCTCAGCACTGGCCAGCCACAGATTGTCACAGTAGCTGAAAGTCAGAGCCGGGGTGAAGTTACCCAGCCAAAGGGGAGAGGATCTGCTGCATCCACAGCAGACAGCACAGAGAGGACCTGTGCCAAGCAGTTGGGTTGTTAGCATTCAGCTCACACCTTCTTTCACAGCCTCATTTCCCACCTTGCTCTGAGACATCACACTTTGATTTCCCCTCACTCTCGCCCTGCTGCTTACTCCCTCCAGCTCCCATTAAGCAGGTTGTTCTGTCTGACAGCTTCTCCCTGTGACCTCCCCCAAGTGCCTTTCCCTTCACTGGCATCCCAGGGTGACAAACCAGCTGATGAGAGACAAATGTCCTCATGAAATATCCACCTAAATGTAGCAGGTGACAGTGGGTAGCTAGCACAAGCAATGGGAGATGCACATGCTTCAGCATCATGGAGCTGGAAAGATTACTAACATGGCCTGAGCAGGAGAGGGAAAAACGAGTTAGGGAACAGCGAGGCTGAGAGGCAAAAATGGGTGGGAGAGGCTGTTGGCAGTAGAGAAGGGTTAGAGAACACATGGAGGACATCAGTGGTTGCTTGGGTACCTTGATTCACCATGAAAGTGAGTAATGGAGTCAGAGTAGGCTCAGTTAATAGGACCTGCAATAAAGAGAAAAGGCAACCAACTCAAATGTGGTGGAAGGGACTGACTTTTCCTGCACAGCAAAGTTGAGATGAAGTGCTAAAGAGGACAAAAAAATCACTAGGCAGTTCTGATCATTAATCTGAACACCTTTAGCTGTGTTGGGTACAATTAATGCCCCTTGCTCAGAGTCACTCTAAGCACCATTGGGATTACTCTAAACTTCTGTTTTTAGATGTTGGTCAGAAATTCAAACCTCTGAGGGTGACCTGTGGTCAGTGAAGGTACAAGTAAGGTATTACAGAAATATTTTCCATGAACAATAATATCTGCCTAGTACATACTGTCAACATAATAGAGAGCATTTCGAACATCTAGTCAAGGTCAAGGGATAACTGACATTTCATTGCTGAGCCACAGCTTTCTTTTGACCTTTCTCACATAATAAAATGCTAATAGAGTTTGTGGCAGTTACTCAAGGGTTCAAATGCACCTGAAGCACCTTTTAATTTTACCTGAAGTCCAGCTCAGCAATGACATTAGACAACTGGGTTGTACCTCAGGTGTGTGATGTGAGACTATCAGTCGTTGTTCTTGTTTTTCAGCTTTGGGGTTTTTTTCCTTAAAGAATTCTGCATTTCAGTCACCCTGTTCATAAGAAACCTATTTTCAGGTTACAGCTGCACCTTGAGTTTCAGACATCCATCCCCAGGACGATTTGGTGAGGAGAGACCCAAGAACCCTGCCTCCCTCAAACAATCGCTCTCCTCCGTAGCTCTAGGCCCAGGGTGGCCACTACAAATATAATTCAATAGGTGTTGGTATAATGCCATGAGAAAAGTGAAAACCAGCCCAGACCATGCTATGCATCGTCTGCTTTACTCAGGGTGAGGTGAGTGAGTGGCACAACACCTACAGGGCAAAGAAGCCTCTTTGTGTGCTCGAGGTCGTTGGAGACAATGACATCATGTGGCAGCTTGTGTGAGGTGCCCGTGAGCAATGGCAGGTATTCTGTTGTGCTCATGCCTCTGAGATGATTAATAATCTTTTCCTGGGCTGGTGAAGCCAAGGCATATTTAATGCATTTCTTGATAAAGCCTCCCTGCAGTAGGTGAGCTTTGAATACAAAGAGGGGCTGCAATAAGAAGTTGCTGCTGGCAAAGATCATTGAACAGTTGCAGAGTGTGAGATTAAAGTATATTTTATAAAACTTCCAACCATGGGCGTTCTTCGTGTTTAAAAATGCCCTCAGGTATTTTTAAGAGGCACCTAATGAGAATGACTCAAAATTATGTCTTTTTCTTCCTTAGCTGATATAAACTTAATTACACATTAGTGATAACCACCAGAAGGACAAACTGTTTGCCAGAACATGCAAATGTTAGTAAGGACAAGGATGTTACAATTCAATGATAGTCAACTTTGGCATCTATGCATATTCTTTGAGTGTCCCATCTGTGGCCAGCAGGACCAGGGAAGTCATTCTTCCCCTGTTCTCAGCACTGGTTAGGCCACACCTTGAGTCCTGTGTCCAGTTCTGGGTCCCTCAATTCAAGAAAGATGTTGAGTTGCTCAAATGTGTCCAGAGAAGGGCAACAAAGCTGGTGAGGGGTCTGGAGCACAAGCCCTATGAGGAGTAGTTGAGGGAGCTGGGGTTGTTTAGCCTGGAGAAGAGGAGGCTCAGGAGAGACCTTATTGCTGTCTACAACTACCTGAAACAAGATTGTAGCCAAGTGGGGGTTGGTCTTTTCTCCCAGGCAACCAGTGACAGAACAAGAGGACACAATCTCAAGATGTGCCAGGGGAGGTTTAGGCTGGATGTTAGGAAGAAACTCTTCGAAGAAAGAGTGATTGACCATTGGAATGGGCTGCCCAGGGAGGTGGTGGAGTCACCATTCCTGGAGGTGTTCAAAAAAAACCTGGATGAGGCACTTAGTGCTATGGTTTATTTAATTAGGTGATGTTGGACTTGATAATCTCGAAGGTCTTTTCCAACCTGGTTGATTCTGTGGTTCTCTGATCTTCCTATCTGGTCCCGTGAGCCTCTCAGGCTGAGAATGACACTGAGAGGTACAACATCAGTAGACTAGATAGAAAATCCTGTTCTCACAGGAGACAGTTAAGGAATGGTAATGATACCAAATTTAGTCTTTCTTTCACTTTTATTTCAATACACTTACATCTCTGTGCCTCTGCTTTACTTTCTGTATTTAATTAAGTGCCAGTAAAATGCAAAGGTGGCAAAAGAAATGTTGTGTTTGCCACCTGATGGGGACCACAGTGCTTGGAACCATTTGTTTCATTCTGATGAGCACACACAAGCCTTACCTTCAGCTTGGCCAACCCTTTTGCATCAAAAGCTCACAATTCAGGTTCATGAGATGTCTGCCTGTTTCTAAAAATGGGTGACTATTAATTTCACAGAGTGAAGGGGTTCATGTGGATGTTCCCCAGGTCCTGATGTTCCTCCCACCATCCCCTGACAAGGTCACCTCCTTCCTGGCGCAAATAGCTGAGCAGAGAGGGGCAGTGCCAGGCTGTGGAAGGCAGAAGCTGAGAAGCCTTTTTAGGCCAGTTCTGGCCTTGAACTAATTAGAGATGAGACAAAATCACTTGCACTCAGGGCTGCTGTAGAGCATGAGAAGGCTTTCAGTCAGGTGCACCAATGTGTGTACAGCTGCAGTCCGGGTCTGCTCCCGGCCAGCTTGGCTGCCACCTCTTCTGGAGCCATTCTGCCTGCTCCATCTGCCTCTCCAGCAGGATCTTGTCCCCAGAATTTTCCAGCAACTAAAGCATCTGTCATGTGCAAATTTAATGGCTGCTTCGTGAGCTTTTGAGAAAAAAAGTTGTAGCCTGCAAAACTGCTCCCCTTGCTGAGGCAAAACTGCCATGGACTACCAGGAGGGTTTATTTGGACAAGGAGGATGGGATCCCCTGAATCCCAGGAACCTGGTGAGAAAGGGGGGCCTGCAAGAAGGCTGCAGAGGGACTGATTCCAAAGGCCTGCAGTGGTAGGATGAGGGCAATGGTTTGAAATTAGAGAAGAGCAGTTTTAGATTGGATGCTATGGAAAATCTCTTTACAGTGAGGGTAGTTGAGCACTGGAACAGGTTGCCCAGAGAAGGTGGTTGAGGCCCCATCCCTGGACATATTCAAGTTAAGGTGCAATGGGGCTCTAGGTGACCTGATCTAGTTGAGGATGTCCCTGCTGACTGCAGGGGGTTGGACTAGATGACTTTTGGAGGTCCCTCCCAACCTGGGTGATTCTATGATTCTATGAAAGCTGAGCAAAGTTTGAGCAAGTTGATCATGGTTTGGACTTATTGGTGTCATGTGGACAGGTTTTGTCTGTCTGCAGATGTATTTTTGCTGGGCTATCTGTGCTTTGGTGGATTAGCAGGTGCAGAAGTCTGGGGACAATGCCACCAGACACTTGCCTGCACACGGGTGGTAAATATGTAGGTAGTTAATCTACCAGCACACGGACTTATTTAGAGACAACACATGGAAAGACAAAGATAAAGAGGCATTTCCTGAAGGGGAAAACACCTGACTGTTTGAATCTAGTCTCTGCTTGGAAATGCTTTCATGAGTTTTTAAATCTTTTTTTGGTGTTCATGATAAGATTTCTCCTCTGTTGCCCTGAGTGTCATACTAAGATTCCAACTACTACTGCATGCTACAAGACATCAAGTGGTTAAATTTTCAGGGATCATTTCAGCACCTGCCAGTGAGTGTAGCTGCTAATTATCATGCATTTAAATGAATGCTGATTAGGTGGATAAAGAGAGAGGTTGCTGACTGCAGAAGACATACAGTTATTAAATAGCTAATACAGTTCACTCTTTGGGGCAGAAATCCACAATTTTCTGGTGTAGTTGTGTTCAGGTAGCTCTGGTGTAAGTGGGTTTATGCAGCAAAACTGTGCACAAATAGCACTTTTGGAGGATGATGGCCACAAATGCCCTGTTTCTTTGTCACAGTCATTTGTGACAATCAGCCTGCAGTTGCTTGGGAAACCTGCAGCATCCAGACCTCTCCCTTGGGTGGCAGAGCCCCACATGTGTACCTTGAGGCCACTTGGAGAGATAAAAGCCAAATTTCTGAAAGTTTTACGTACAGACTTCACCTAAACTGAGATGAATTTAGCATCACTGTGAGGTATCAGTTTTCTTTAGGATTAAAAGCAACATTTGGACTGGTGATTGTTACTCTAAAGCACCTTATATACAGCGGTAGCACACAGAGTTGCTGCTCATCTTTAGACGAACTAGGCCCATCTCAGCCTTCATTTAAGCATTATTGTAGTGCACCCTGGGAGTGTTTTGCAATGGATGCTTTTCTCTCAAACTCATCTTGTAAGTAAGATTTATTTGGGTCTTTTCAGTCTTTCTTTCAATTTGAGTCATGGAATCATCTCTCAGTTAGGCAGGAACCATGGCTTTGCTCCTTGGCATGCAGCAAAGTGGTCAGCAGAATCTTGGGGACATTTGCTGTAATTAAAGATAACAATAAGGAGTCATATAATTGCTGCCAAAGGATTTGCATGACAGTTTCCACTACCATCTTCAGCAAGAGCCTGGTGAAGCTTCTGCATCCCATGGACCATACATTTCTTTCCCTCTAAGTGTCAATTAGGCTTCCCTCTGCACCCTGAAAAAATTCCTCATATCTTATGTCCCTCTTTTTCCCAGCATAAGCACAATGGTGCTCAGTTTGTGAAACTGCAAAAATAGATGAAATATAAGCTGAAGTGTCTTAGCAACAAATACTGGGGATTTGCTGTCATCTTGTGACAGTGATAGTCCAGCAAGAGTAGCAGGCAGGAGTGGTTTGTGTGGCATGGAGACTTCATGCTGGCCTTTAAATGCAGGACTCATTGTATTATTCTATGTCTGGTTGTCTCCAGGCCCCCCCAGATAAATATGTTTTGAATGTGATTACCCTAAATGCTTTTTTCCCAGAGAGGTTCAGTGCCTCTGCTGCTGTCTAGTCCCATATTGTTTGCATTTCCCTTGCTGATGCAGTCCAGAGTGGTGTTTGTGACTTCCAAACCTCTGCACACCCTGTGCCCTGGCTACCTTTCACAAAATCACAGAATCATAGAATCACAGAATGATATGGGTTGGAAGGGACCTCTAGAGATCGCTGAGTCCAACCCCCCTGCTAGAGCAGGATCACCTAGGGCAGGCCACACAGGAATGCATCATGGTGGGTTTTTCTCCAGAGAAAGAGACTCCACAACCTTTCAGAGCAGTCTACTCCAGTGCTCTGTCAGCTTCACAGGATGGATTTTGCAAGCATATGAAGAGATGTAGAGCTGCTCTCATTATTCCCAGAGTAACTAGATTGGGTTGGTCTCTTACACAGGAACTGAAGGGCAGAAAAGAAAAGAAGGGGCAGAAAAGAAACCAGCTGGCTTTCTGAGAGCACTAAAAGGAAAGTGAAAAGGTCCAGCAAGGCCAGCATCCATTCATTCCTGTGAGTCCCAGCTTGCTTAGCTTGATGCAGTTTATTTAAATGTAGAAGGAAAGGTGGGGAACGAGATGGGTTTAGTTTATTCAGAGCTCATGAAGAGGGCAAAACCTATGCTTCTGGCCTCAGACTGTGCCACAGCTCTCCTCTGTCTGGGGAGTTGTTTCCACTTTTTTTTTTTTTCAGGGATAAGAGTATTTGAGTCATTTTTAAAAGCTTTGTATTACAAGGTAGGAGGTAAAAGTGTGTGATTTACATGTAAAACTGTTCTGACCAGTGCATTTTGTAAACCAAGAGGACCAAACCCTGTCATTAGGTAAGCAGATCCTTCTTGCACTAGCAGAGTGCTGTTCATGGCTGGGTCAGCTGCTGAAGGCCTCCCTGAGCTCTCCTCACACTGCTCACCACAGCAGCTTTTGCCTTTCTTGTCCCTGCCCAAAGGCAGGAACTGGAGCTTTTGAAAAGACACTTGGTCTCAGTGGGTTTTGCCAGTTGAATCTAACAATGGAAACTTCTCCTGTTACTTCAGCAGTGTGCATCAGGGTAGAAGGAGTGTAATCCCAGTCTGTGTGGCACTAGTTAATCATCTGGAATATACTGCTTCTCTTGGCTGTTAGCCATGCTGCCAAGCATAGCTCTGGGGGTGATGCCATGAGCAGTCTCAAACAAGTACAGTGTGATGGTTTTAAAACTTTTCAATTTTTCTTCACAAAGTTCAAGCAGAAAAAGGGAAAGAATGTAAATGAATCACTACTGGGTGTAAGAAAGCAAAATAATGATTATTCTAAACACTTCCATTGGAGAGAGAGAAATGTTCAAGAATCTCTACTCAAAACAAGGTTGGGGAGTTGGGCAGTCTGGGACTTGGCTTGCTCGCTTGGTTTCTGTCTGCTGCTGTTTCTTTTCTGGCTGAAGACAACACACTGACCTTGACAAGCTGAGTCTAACAGCCTCTCTGCTTCTTGACTCTCTGCCTTCTGCCAGGGGAGTCTGAGGGGATTCCTTCTGGTTGGGGGAGAGGCCCCTTGGGGGAAGCAAAGAGGGCTTGGTTGTGCTTTTCTGTTGATTGTACATATTTGTAAATGTGAATAGTGTCTGTTTGTACATATTCATTGCATTTCATCATAGATTGTAGATTTGCTTGTAAATGCAGCTTTCATTTGCTTCCAGACTGAGCTAGCCTGGTCATTGTTGGTGTGGGACGGAGATTTCAGCTCTCACACTGTTACATACAGCACTACCTCTCTGGGTCCCTCACTGCTCCCTACCAGCTTGTGAAGCCCTCATGCTGTTTCTACCAAGATCTCTGTATTCCTGACCAAGGAAAATTTCAAGACCTGAATTGGATTTAGAGCAGATTAAATAGGTACATGAAGGCCACCCACGCAATCTTAAGTCTGCAAATACCAACTGGTTGGCAACAAAGGAAAGGGAGAGCAAGAGTCTGCAGAGTTCACAGGTCTTGCTCCTTCATGATGCTGTGAGTTTCTGAAGAGGTGTCTTAGGGCATGGCTTGGCCAGGATGGTTTGACATGGCTTGACTGTCCCGTATGAGTTGGTTATTCCTGGGGTTTTGTCCAGTAATGTCACAGCAGGATTGGCAAAAAGTGATTGTCCAGATGTTTGGATCAGGCAGAGTTGGTGCTTAACCACCCAGGCACAGGGATCCATGTGCTCCTGCACACTGTCCTACCTGCAGTGCTGGTGCTTGTGATGAGCAGCACTCACCTTGTACAACCAAGCCCCATGAAGAGTTTCTGATCCTTCACGGCACACCCAGCATTTCCTGACTTTTCTCCAGCTTTTAACAGCTGTTTGGGTGCAGAGCAAAGAGGACTTGGAAGGGCCTGTAAGAGGCTGTGTTATAGTTGTTTCTGCTACCCCAAGGCAAAATCAACATGAGTATTTAGCTGCAGTGGATGTAAGCCCTGCTCAAATGCTTGGCATGGAAGATGCTTGGTATGAGGCTGTGGTGTTCTCCATGTCTCCATGTGACCCAGCGTCTGGGGTCCCAGAGACCCAAAGACACTTGTGGAAAGAGCTGATGGCCAGAGTCATCTGAGCAGAAATGTGGATCTCTGCCACGCTTCACACTTCCCTCTTCCTTCAGTCCCAGGGCTCTGCTCCTGCAACAGTGGACAAGCTCCTCTTGCAATCACTGTAGTACCTTAGGGTAGGACAGACCAAAAATGGTCACCAAAAATCATCCAGAAAGCAAGTGTCTTCCTTTGGTGTAGACCTCTTGGGTTTTTTGGGGGGGATCATAGGATGACAGGACAGGGGACAGGACACTGTGATCCAAAGTTACGTATTTCAGATATGGTTTTTCCAGTAGGATGGATGTGTATGTGGGCAAGCACACATGGGTGATGAGGCAGCCTTTCAGATAGATATGTGGAACAACAGTAACTTTGGGACAAAAAGAACAGCTCAGAGGAATGAAAGATGGTGTGGAAAGCTTCAAGTGATATCTTGTCTTTGCCCATTTTCCTTGTATTTGACTAAAACAAACCAGAGAGAGATGGCAAGCAGCCTTGTGATGTGCCTTTTATTGTGACAAATTGCCAAAAGCCCTGGATCTGGTGCCAGGCTGCTGGCTGTGCATGCAGGAGAGTGATGGTGGTGGGAGACTGGACCAGGAGCAGGCAGGGCCACTGTGCCTGGCATCAATGTGCCAAGGCCACCTTGGCAGCAGGGGCTTTGAGCCTGGCAGAGGGTTGGCATGCTGAGATGCTGTGTATAGCAAACCATTTTTAGCTTTGCTTCACAAATGGAGGCTTGTCAAGATGTTTAAATGGTGCTAGTCTGCCAAAATAGATGTCTGACTCCTTGTGTGTGCTGGCAGCTCAGGGGAGCCCCTTCTTGGTCAGCTGTCCAGCCTCAGATACCCCTCTGTGCCTCACTCTCAGTCTTCTCTCTCTTCTCCCCAGCCTCAAATTCCCCTTCCCTCTGCATCACCCCAGTTGTGCATCTCATCCAAGTCATGCTAAAGCATCAGGGCAGCCACCATTTCTTTGTCATATCTGTGTGTCCAGTTCTCCTCTTTATCTGGCTCTCATGACTCTAAAGCTGTCTCTGCAGGTGATGTGGTTCTCATGAGTCTCTCTCTCCATATTTCTGCTGACTTCACCCTGGGATAGCTGTGTGGGATCTGGTGATGACCCCATCACAGCCTAAGTCCCAGTCATCTTTCTTCTCTACCAACCTAGCAGGGATTTTGGCCCCTGGGTGCAAAGGCCAGCTTCTCTTAAGGGGTGCTGGGTCATCTGGTCCAAAGAAAATGCAACTGGAAAAGTAACTAATAACATTCAGATGATGGTGTGTGAATACAAAGAGGGTTTGTTCTCCACATGCTGCTTTGAGCAGTAACAAGATCACCACCTCTGAGGAAGTTATTTCAAGGATCAGCAGCTAGGAGCTCAGGTTCCTTGAAGATGCTCATCTTTTGAGGAAAATGAGCTACTCCTGCACATGTTCTTGAGCTGAACTGAAGGGCCTGGAGAACAGGAGCTGCTGAAGGGAGAGGGGTTGTTTAGTATGGAGAAGAGGAGGCTCAGGGGAGACCTCATTGCTCTCTACAACTACCTACAAGGAGGTTGGTGTAAGGTGAGAGGGAATCTTTTCTCCATAAGTAACAAATGATAGGACAAGAGGAAATGGCCTCAAGTTGCACCAAGGGAGGTTTAGTTGTATGTTAGGAAACGTTTCTTTACTGAAAGGGTGGTCAGGCATTGGAACAGGCTGCCCAGGGAGGTGGTGGAGTCCCCATCCCTGGAGGTGTTCAAGAAGCATGTGGACATGGCTCTTTGGGACGTGGTGTAATGGCCATGCTGGTGTTAGGTTGATGGCTGGACTCACTGCTCTTGGAGGTCTTTTCCAACTGACACAATTCTATGATTCTATGAACTGAGATATGTGTAGTGCTAGCAGTGGGGGCAGGAAGATGACTGAATGGAGCAATGTTTATAGATGGCTCTTTGCTAAAGGAGGATTGCTTGGGTGTAAAAAACTGGGACAGTGTCATCTCCCATTCCTTGGAGGAGGAGACAGTCAAGGAGCAGTCAAGTTCCAATCAAGGAACTACAAGTGACATAGAAACTTCAGCAACTTCTGCCACCCTCCCCTCCCCGGCAGTGGTGACGTTTTTAACTGAGACATGGATATCAACGAGTGTGGTGGAGTTAATTAACACACCCTGGAAGACATGGAAGTTAGGAATCTTGTTTGTGCCAATCTGACAACATGACCTTATTTGGAGGAATTAAAAGAGCTGTAATCAAAGTGTAAGATCATCAGAAAATCACACATTTCGTGCTTTTATCTGTCACTGGCTGTACTAACAAAGAAAGAAAAGGAGCAGCTGCCTCTGTGAGCTGTTAAGGATTGCATTACGTCCCAGGCCAAGCCACCAGCTCTGTCACCACAGCCCAAGCAGTGTGCTGGAGGAGCAGAGAGCCCTTCCTCCAGATCTTTCCTGGCCCATAGCATGGCACTGGGCTTCTGCACCTGCTCGAGGGCTTGTGGTTCTGTCCCAACACCTGGCATTAGTGAGGAGCTTGGAGAGGCCTTTTCATAGAATCATTTAGGTTGGAAAAGACCTTCAAGATCGTCAAGTCCAACCATTAACCCTACTCTACCAAGTCCACCACTAAATCATATCCAAAAGCACCACAGCTACAACAGCTTTTAAACACCTCCAGGTGACTCCACCACCTCCCTGGGCAGCCTGTTTCCAGTGCCTGACAATCCTTTCAGTGAGAAAAATGTTCCTAATGTCCAGCCTAAACCTGCATTGGTGCATCTTGAGGCCATTGCCTCTTGTTCTATCACTAGTTTCTTTCTTTCCTGGCTTGGAGGTGTCACACAGTGCCTCACCTGGATGTTTATTCATGACATTGAAGCCCTTGGTGGGCTTTTCCTTTGCTCCCTTCCGTTCAGGATGGTCAATTAAGCAGCATGGTGTGCTGCTTAATGTGCTAAGGGATGATTTTTCTTGGACTCAGGGAGTGAAACCTCTCTTTGTTTCTCTCTGAGTGTGGAGCTGGTGTGTGCCAGCTCAGCACCCGAGTAACCCATGGGCTCTGGGGTGGGGGTCACCCAAAGCAATCACATTGCTACACTGGTAAGTCCCCAGTTCATTTAGATGCAGGTCCTTGTGCCACTGGGGAGCTTCTCCTGTGTGTGCATTGCTGTGGTATGAGGCAGCATGTGTTTGAGCAATGTTTCTAGAGGGACCTTGATGGGATATAGCAGGAGGGAGCTGCTGCCTGAAGCCTCCTTCCCTCATGTTTTGTGTAGTATCTGAATTTACCTGTAGTATCTGAAGCTGTTGAGTATCAGTGGGAGAGACCAGAGTGCTGATGTCTATGTGGTGGGAGCATCGAGAAGGGTCACTTGTCCATTTTTTTTGCTCCAGCCTTTGCTTATTGTTGAGCCCCTTTGCTGTTCTCTGTGAGCAATGAACTGGTCCTAGCCCAAAGCAGTGGTCCAGCATTTGCTTATTGTTAAACCCCAGTCTTGCAGTTCTCTGGGAGCTACAAAGTGATGCTAGCCTGAAGCAGTGGTGTTGGACTGTGAGCTTTGGTGAGTGCCAAGAGGCATAACGTCCTCTGAACGCTACCTTTGTGATCTGTGTTGAGCTCATTGCAGCTGTGCTCAGCGGGTCACAGACAGGTTCCCAACACTTATAAACGGCAGGAAGTTGCCTGCGCCTTGAATTACATGCCAGCATCTACAAACCCCTGCTCCCCATGGGCAGTGGGGGTTTGATTTAAGCTAACTGCCTGGGGGAGCTCAGAAGGTGATGAAGGCTGCCAGTTGCTCCATTGAACTTCTTCCTTCCTGTGTCGTTGCTGAGATGGTGGTTGGGCTTTCCCTGGCGCTGTGCCTGAGTCACACCCAATAAAGATACTTTATACCTGAGTGATACCTGGCCCTGAGTGATACCTGGCCCTGAGTGATACCTGGCCCTTGAGCTTTGCTGAAGCTGAGGGCTAGCATGACTCTCTAGGAATGCTGAGTCCTCCCCTTTTCCCTCATAAGCATAGACCAGAACCCTCTCTCCATGCATTGGGATGTGCATAATTCTGTTGCTAGGCAGGACTGCACTGGCGTGAGTCCAGGAGTCAGGAGAGCTGAACTTTGCACCCAGCGACTTCCACCTTCCCTGCTTCATTGTGCCAGTCCAGTTTCCGCTGCTGCCTCCTGACAATGAAAAGAGAAAATGTTTGCCCACACTGCCAACAGATTCTGAGGGCTGTGGTTAAAGTAAAATGACATTTAACTCAGTTGATTCTTTTTGGTAGTCTGGAGTCACCAGTGGCAAAGGGCTGTGGAGTAAAAATCTTCTGTTAATATATGTGGTTATTGGCCACGTGGACCGACGGGGAGAGCTTGGACAGATGCTCAAAAGCCCCAAACTGTGTTAAGTGCAAGTTGTAGGTGTTCAGTGAGACCAGGCAGTTCTTCCCCAACAAGTCTGGTAGATCCCATCAGCCCATATTCTTTGCAGTTATTCATGGCATCTACCCGTATGGGTAAATCTCTTATTCTTCACAGTTCTTCTCCATCAACTCTGGTAGATCCCACCATTCCTAAATGTGGCAAGTGTTCCCCATCAACTCTGGTAGATCCCACCATCCCTAAATGTGGCAAGTGTTCCCAAAAACTTGCATCGGAGATAGGGCAGTCTTACACATGGAAGTAAGCTTTACTGTATGGACAACAGAGTGGGAAAGGGAAAGTGCAAGCTTGCATGTTCTATCCTTGACAGCTACAGTCTTTTACTTTGGACAGATGAAATCAAGTGCAAGGTGGCAGACCCTGCAGGAGCTAAAGGACCCTTTCTTATGGGTCATATCCCTAGATACAGATGGGATCCCTCTCTGGATCAGCTCTGAATGTCCAGCTCTGGAGCCTCCAACTCAAGAAGGACATGAAACTGCTGGACTGGGTCCAGAGGAGGCCATGAAGATGATCTAAGGCCTGGGGCACCTCTTCTGTGAAGACAGGCTGAGAGAGCTGGGGTTGTTCAGCCTGGAGAAGAAAAAGCTCTAGGGACACCTTAGAGAAGACTTCCAGTATTTGGTAGGGACTACAGGAGAGCTGGAGGGACTTTTTACAAAGGCATGGAGTGGCAGGATGAGGGGTAATGGCTTGAAACTGGAAGAAGTTTGATTTGATTGGACATTAGGAGGAAATTCTTCTCCATGAGGGTGGTGAGACACTGAAAGAGGATGCCTGAAGAAGTTGTGGAGACTCCAAGCCTGGCAGTGTTGAAAGCCAGATTGGATGGGACCATGAGCAACCTGGTCTAGTAGAAGGTGTCCCCGGTGATGGCAGTGGGGTTGGAACTGGATGATCTTCAAGTCCAAACCAATCTGTGATGATTTGATTTGGGGAGAAAAGCTGAGACAAAAGCAGTGCTGTTTATTTTAGGGTCACAGATAGCAGAGGATGGCATTGCTTCTGTCAGGCTGTGTACAGGAGAGAGCAGACTAAGCAGATGCAACAGATTTGGAGGAGTAGGTCCAGATAGCAGATTTTTTTTCTCTTTAGCATTCATGTTACAGATCAGACATAGGTCCTGTATTGGCAGGAGGAGCCTTACTGGTATGCTGTGATTGCTTTGAGTTGACAGAAAAGGGAGTGGCAATGTGGAGCAGGTGCCAGCTCTTCCCAGCCAAGTGATTTGCTCAAGGGGTGCTTTGCCTTCTCCTGCAGCTGGTCCTTTTGCCCAAGAACATGAAATGCAAGAAAATTCTGTGCTTTCTGCCTCATTTTTCTCCCCCCTCCCCCCCTTTTTTTTTCTGGGGTGGGGGTGTGGGGCTCTCAGGACTTTACTGGAATTACCAGATGGTGCTGGTACACATGGAGAATTGGAATTTTGTGGCCAAAGGAGGACTAAGCAATAAATGCCTGGATGCAGATGTTTTGGTTTCCATCTCATGGGTATGTATCAAAAATAAATAGTGCTGCAATTTCTTCAGCCATGTGGGGGTTTCTCAGGCTCTGCACCCCTGGGGCTCCCAGCCAACCCTTTGCTTTCAGACTCAGCAGCAGAAGAGAGGCAGGTTCCTAGCACGTAGGCAGGAGTGGACCCTGAGAGTCCATACCTGTGTGGCTGTGCTTGCAAGCTGTCTGCTGGAGACACGGGAGCAGCTGAAGTGCTCAGCACATGGCTACCATCAGATTAGCAGCATTAGTTCTGAAAGCAGGTTCCTGCTGCAGTCAATGCTTTGGACAGCCTGCTCTAAGGTAATTCAATTTAAGCACCCGCATGAGGGAGAAGCAAGAGGCATTTGTTAAAAAAACAAAACCAAAAGCCCACTCATACCTTGATACCTAAAATGCCTCCTTGAAGGAACTGTAGCCACACACAGTACACAGTACAACTGATTTGCAAGAGCCCAAGGATTTCAGCCTGTGAGGACCAATAGGGAACGATACTGCGTTATTCAAGCAGAGGCTTGACACTAATTCCTTCCCAGGCTTTGGTCTGGGGGCAGTGGGATTTAGAAGGGCACTTGACAGCGTTTCAAACAGCATGCTGGCCACATATGTCCTCTGCCTTTATTTCATTAGGCAAATCCTGTAGGAGAATTCCAAAGACAGATCCTCTTTCTGAAGTTGCCATGGCTGCACGAGGCAGCACTGGACTTGCTCTGGCGAAGGCCAGCAACAGAAGATTTTCTAAGTATTTGCTGCTTTGCTAATTGTGTGACTGGTTTTGAGGCTCTCCTTGTATGAGGGAAGTGTTTTGGTCCTTTCCACTTCCCAGGCTGCTCTCAAGGTCTGCCTGTGTCCAGGATTTGGGAGGGTACAATGTGGTGAGCTTGTAATGCACCAGGGAGCTTTGCCGAGCATGGTGCTGAGGGGGATGTCTCTATCTCCAGCAGAGCCATTTGTATTTTAACTGCACCTTTCCAGCAGCTGGAAAAGAAGGCAAAAAGTGCCACAAGTGTTTTTGAAGTCAGTGCTAGACCTGCAGAAGCAGCCAGCATCCCCAATACCCAGCCACTCATGTCACTGCCTCATGCATGTCACTGCTTGGCCTGTGCAAGGAACTGTCTCCTGGAAAACCCAGGGAACACCTCTGTGGATCCCTGGTCAGTCAGTGCAGACCTTTGGAGTGAAATCCAAAGGGCAGATAAAATCAGATTAAAAGTTTTGGGGTTTGTGTGGGACAGCCTCTTCTGCGGCTGGCAGGTTGGTTTAGATTGGGGGGTTAAACATTAGCAGTTAAAATCAGATGGAACTGGTTTTCAAGTAACCTGCCTAGAGTTTAAAACAAGTTGGCAGGTAATATCTGGCCCCTGCTTTTCCTGTGAGGTAGTTCAGTTCTGCAGTCCTTTGTCTTTCAGGGTTCTTTGTGTACAGCAGTCATGTACTGGAATGCTTCACACCGACACGTGCATGATTGTCTCTGTCACAGAGAGTAAAGCAAAGCTCCTGTGGCAAACTGCTGCAGTAGTGATCAAAAAGATGGAGTTTTAAAGTCTGCACTGACATAGAAATACTCTGTGGGGTTTTGTTGAGTACTCTGCTCTGAAATGTGAATGGTCATAATCAAATTCCCATCAATTGTTCCTGCCTTTAACTCTGAAGGAAGCATGGAAAAATATCTGCTTTTTGTTAGAAGCTTAGCAACGCAGTCCAATCATTTCATTAATGATTTCCTCAGGATTAGATTGCCGAAGCCATGTGTGACCATTTCATTGTGTGCCTCCTTATTAATATTAAAGACCATCCAACTCCCACTCTGGCACTTGGAAAATGCCCCTTTGTGGTCCATGAGTCCCATTACCTTGACCATGTTGCCTCTGAAATGTGGAGTGTCCCAATTTACTGTTTTATTTGTCTGTGTCTGCCTCTCTCAGCCAGCCTCTGGAGATTTTACTTTGTGATGAAATAATAATGTGGGAGCTTCTTTCTTTGAGAAAAAGTTAAAACCCAGCAGTAATATGATGGGAGTGATGTGGCATGAGTGGTAAGACTGCTGTTGTTTGGTGTTTGTTTACTCAGCCCATGATGAGAGCTCCCAGGATGTGCTGTCAGAGAATGTGCCAGGAGATAAGCAGCTCTCTGCTGTAGCAAGCAGCAGATCACAACCTGCCTTTCATGGCCACTGCTTCCCTGACAGAGCCCTGGAGCAGGCTGTGGAGTCTCCTTCTTTGGAGAGATTCCAAACCCACCTGCATGTGTTTCTGTGTGACTTTCCCTAGGTGATCCTGCTCTGGCAGAGGTGCTGGACTCGATGATCTCTGGTGGTCCCTTCCAACCCCTAACATTCTGTGATTCTGTGATCCTTGGAAGCACCAGGTTTTCCCTGCTGGGAAGGCCCTACTGCTCCCCATGGCATTTTGCATTTCACAGAATCCCAGCATGGTGGGGTTGGAAGGGACTTCTGGGGACTTCTAGTATAGTAGGTTGCCCAAGACCACAATGTCCAGGCAACTTTGGAATCTCTCCAGAGAGGGAGTCTCCACAACCTCTCTGAGCAGCCTGAGCGGCTCTGGCACCCTCACAGTGAAAAAGTTTTTCCTTAAGTTTAGGTGGAACCTCCTGTGTTCTTCACCAGTAGCAGAGCAAGGTGCTGGGGTAGCCTGTTGTTGCACTTCACTTCTGCACAGGCAAGATGTTCCTCAGAGAACATCTCCTTCAAGATCTATCAGAATTAGCAGTAGAAGGTTCTTCAGTTCGTTAGCATACATTATCTAGGATCCAACATGAATGAGGAAGAAATTCTTTACTGTGAAGGTGGTGAGGCACTGGCACAGGTTGCCCAAAGCAGTTGTTGATGTCCCATCTCTGGAAACATTCCAGGTCAGGTTGGTTGAGGCTCTGAGGAACCTGATCCAGTGGAAGGTGTCCCTGCCCATGGCAGGGGGGTTGGAACTAGAAGATCTTTAAGGTCCCTTCCAACTCAAACTCTTCTATGATTCTGTAATTACTGGCCTTCAGGGTCCTCCTGGATTCCTCTGGAGAAGAGCAGACCAAGAAGGGATCTTCTTAATGCTTATCAATATCTAAAGGGTGGGTATCAAGAGGATGGGGCCAGACTCTTTTCAGTGGTGCCCAGTGACAGGACAAAGGGCAACAGGCACAAACTACAACTGTAGCTGGTATGGGCATCTGCCAGTGTGGGGGCTTCAGGACCTGCCGGTGCTGGCCTTCCAAGTGCTGGGCAGTGTAAAATGACCCACGTGCCACAGAGTGTTTCCTAGGAAGGGTAAGCACAGAAATAGTAATTATTAATGTCCATGCCCCTGCATTTATGTAGAAATAGCCATGCAATGGAGTGGAGTCAAACACACCATGGTGCCACTTTCCTAACCCACCTTCTCATTTCGTCAGCCTCAGAGTCTGAGTTGTTGTTGGATATGGTGAGTTGTCATCTGACTCATAGAAACTTAGGAGTTTGATTGGGGGGGGAGGGAAGAAGAAGAAAAAACAGAAAACAACACCCAGAATTCCTCCCATCTGTGGCCAGTGCCTGCTTAACGCCACTGGAAGCCTTTCATGGGTTGTCACTGAAACCAAGCAGTATTTAAGCCGTGTGGGATTATCCCTGTTTTCTAAGTAGTGTTAACCTGCCCAGGTAGAGGTTTCTAATCTTAGCTGCTTGATGAGCTGCATGCTCTGTGCCATGCTGTTAGTTTGTGCATAGCTGCAGTGAGGTGTGTGAAACCTGACGGTTAATGTTCCCAAGCTCTCAATAGAAACAAGCCCCTGGATCACTTTTTCAGGCAGAATGCTCAATTCTTCTCTTCTGGTTTCATTTAGTGTCCTGCAAGGGCTCAGCTGAACCTTTCTCCCAAGTGTTTATTTTCAGGAAGGCAAATGATCTCAGTAGCAGAGGGGAGAGAGATGGATGGATGCTGAAGTGGGCCATCATGAACTCTCTTTGTCTGGAGGAGATGCTTTGTCTGTAAGGGCACAGAGGATTGTTCTGCGTGCAGAGACGATCATGAGGACTGATTTATGACAGCTGCTGCAATGCAACCATGCAGTTCAGGTTTACTCCAGCTTCTATCCAGTATTTAGTTCATTAAGGTGTTGACACAATTCTGCTGACATTTTTCTTGAGTGGATTACACTCACAGCCAGTTTTTCAAAGCAGGCAGATGGCTTTTCAAACAGAGCATGCCCACAGATATTTTTTCTCTCTTTTTTTTTTGTATGGTGTCTTGAGAATTATGACAGCTCTGGCAGAGGGGGCTGGTTTGTCGTTAATTTGCTTGTGACAGATGATTCAAAATAATTTTTTAGCTTGCTCAAGCAAACCAGCTGTTTGAAAATAAAAAACACAAGGAGGCAAAGCCACAGATCAGTTACTCTGTACATGAATGGAAGTGTGCTATTTTGATAAGTCCATTTCTGTTTTTAGATTGCTGTGGAATAAGAATGGCTTCAAAATATTGGAAGTGTTCTCAGGAGGAGTGTTTTTCTCCTTGGAACCCAGAGATGTGTTGTGCATTGCCTTGGATGAAATCTGTAATCTGAATTGCTTGGCTACTGACATGTGAAATCAGAATATACATAAGGGAGGGCGGGTGGCTCAGCACCCTCACACACAGGCTGTGAAGTATCTTGGCTTCTGGGGATGTCAGGTACAAGTCTTGGCAGGGGGGATCAGGCTGTCATCCAGCCTGACATATCCAACCAGCAAAGACGTATCAAATCCCCAGTAGCTTCCCTTAAAGGAGTGTCTCAGATAGTCCCTAGGCAAAGACACCATCTGTGAAAGATTTCCGTGCTTTGCCCTCACCCTGAGAAGGAAGAGGGGATATGTGTCCCTGCTCATGGCAGGAGCCTTGGAACTAGATGATCTTAAATCTCCCTTCCAACCCAAAACAGTTTGTGCTGACTCTGTAGGAAGAAGATGACATAGACTCAAGTGAAGCTCTTTTTGTGTTAGCTTGTGGAGCTGTGTCCATTTGGTGCTGCTGCATGACAGGACATTTGGGCAGCTTGGACATTAGGAAGAAGTTCTTTACAATGAGTAGTGAAATACTGGAACAGCCTGCCCAGAGAGGTACTAGAGGCCCCATCCCTGGAGACATTCAAGGTCAAACTTGATGGGGCCCTGAGCAGCCTTACCTAGTTAAGGATGTCCTTGCATGCTGCAGGGAGGTTGGACAAGATGACCTTTGAGGGTCCCTCCTGACCCAATGCATTTTATGGTTCTATTTTTCATGTTCCTGTTGCCCAGGGGGATGTTGGCCATGCTGCAGCAGAGGACGGGCTTCTGGGAGTCTTTCTCCAGAAACCCCAACTAAGAGGACACAAGCTGCTTCAAGGTGCTTGGGCCTTTGTTGTCATGGTTTTACCTCTCTGATGTGTGGCCCTCCCAGGTTTTGGGCTTAGTTGTTCTTGGTGTTGTAGGGACATCCGCTTGGAGTTGCTTCTTGTTCCAAGGAGATTTCTCTGTTTCCTGTACTTGAATACATAGCCCCAGGGTATGACTTTGAGAAGCTAAAGCTGCAAAGCATCGTTGCACTGATTTTTGTCTGCTCAATGTCCACGTGCATAAGGAAAAGCAGCAGCCCTGCTGCAGCCAGGTCTATTTCATCCTAAACCCAAAGTATTTAAATGTGGGTTTTGGTATTGAAGTATCTGCCACCCTCTCTGCTGACCTTACCACATCCTTAGTGATACTGCTCTTGGATCTTTTTGCTCTTGCTGCGGTGTGTTGTTCCTGTCACTAGCAGAGAGGAGTGTGCTGGGGGCTTAAGGCAGCTGTGGGGTTCCTGGGCTCCACCATAAGCTCAACCTCTGCCCTAAAAGCAGGATGTCAGCTGTGTGAAGGCGCTGTGGAGGTGGCTCTCATTTTGTGTTTTCAATGGCGTTTGCTTGCTGTGTCCCAGGCTGTTTGTCTGTGTATTCCCATGGCTGTCATGCTGCTGAGATACAAATCCCTTCAGGAAAGCTTCACAGAATCACACAATCAGCCAGGTTGGAAGAGAGCTCCATGGTCATCAAGTCCAACTGGTCACCCAGCCCTAACTAATCAACTAGACCATGGCACTAAGTGCCTCATCCAGTCTTTAACACCTCCAGGGACACTGACCCCACCATCTCCCTGGGCAGCCCATTCCAATGGGCAATCTCTCTGTCTGTGAAGAACTTCTTTCTAAGATTGAGCCTAAACTTCCACCTACACAGCTTGAGACTGTGTCCTCTTGTTCTGTTGCTGGTTGCCTGGGAGAAGAGACCAACCCCCACCTGGCTACAACCTCCCTTCAGGTAGTTGTAGGCAGCAACAAGATCTCCCCTGAGCCTCCTCTTCTGCAGGCTTCTTCCCAGATAGCACAGAGCCACCCACACAGTCCCAAAGCTTGTTGTCATTCTTGCATTGAGCCTGGTTCCCAGCATCTGGGTTGCCATTTGCGTTGTTCAGCTGGGACAAATTTATGTCACCAGGGGGTGAGGCAATCATGTTGCCATCCCTGGGTGACGTGCTTTCCCACGTGGTGTTTACCAGTGCAGAGGCACTTGCAAGCCATCATTGTTTCTTGGCTGTGAACATTGTTTTCAGGGACTCAGGTGGTACAAGTCCAGTGCCAGGCGCTGGCAAAAAGGGGACTGTGGGATAAATCCTTCCTCTGAGCTCTGGGGAATGGGGGTGCAGAGGGATGCTCCTGCTGCTGGAAGGTGCCGAGCTGTGACTCACCCAACACATCTGGTTTGTTGTAGAAGCTGAAGGAGGGTTGCTGATCAGTTGCTCCTCTGTTGTGCTGCTGTAATATCTGTGGTTTCCTCTGACATCCCACCAAGCCTGGGTGGTTTGTAAGTCAGGTCAGGTGGCAGGGATGTGTATGTGACATTTTAGTCAGCCAAGGTGTTCCTTCTGAATATGTGTACAACCAGTTGCAGCAAGTGCTGCACTTTGGGTGATGTTGGGAAAAGAGAGCTCAGGTTCCTAGTGAATACTGAATTTTAATAGCCAGGTGCATCTCCTGGCTTTTGTTTCTGTGTATGCTCTGGCAGCAGAACTTTGTCGCTTCACAGCACTTGGGATATCAATATTCCATAAATATTCATTTTGGCATTTCTGAACACGACTCCTTAATGCAAATTTCATGTAAGACATTTTTCCTGATGGTTACAAATCAGATTGACATCCTGTTAGTCGCTTCACCTTCACGTGCTCTGGGGAGATACAGAAGCAGGCTTTTGCTCAGGAAGCCTCATTTTTATTCGTGTTCTTGAAGGTGCCGAGAGGATGGAGCCAGGCTCTTCTCAGTGATGCCCAATGACAGGACAAGGGGCAACGGATGGAAGTTGAGGCATAGGAAGTTCCATGGGAATATGAGAAGGGATTTTTTCACTGTGAGGGTGATGGAACACTGGAACAGGCTGCCTAGGGGGGTTGTGGAGTCTCCCTGTCTGGAGATATTCAAAACCCGTCTGGATGCATTCCTGTGTGATCTGACATAGATGATCCTGCTCTGGCAGGGGGTTTGGACTGGATGAGCTTTTGAGGTCCCTTCCAGCCACATTCTCTGACTGTGGTTCTGTGAAGGTCCCAAACAGAGTGGTGCAGAGAGATTCACTGTGGCACTACAGGATGTGGTATTTCTATGGACACACAGCTTGGCCTGCTCCTGCGAGAGGTGGGCCCCAGGCTGGGTACCAAACCCAGGGGCAAAGAGGTCTGGGTAACTGGTCTCATAGCTGGGGACATGCAGCCATTGCCATATGGGATCTGATGCCAGGGTGCAAGGATGGAGCAGTGGCATGGGGAGAGGGGTACCATGTGCCATCACTTCCCTTGCCAGGGAAGAGCCACCTTCCTCTGTGGCTCCCTAAGGCCAGGCCTGAATCACCTCCCAAGGGGTGACATGACAAGATACAGATGTGGGGAATGCCTGCTCGCTCTGCCTACTCTGCTGGCTGCTGCCTTCCTCGGGGAGCTGGGTGCCATTCTTCAGAAGGGGCTTCAGTCCCTTCTGTGGAAGGTGGTGTTCTTGGGGGGACAGAGGGGATTTGAGACAGGAGCTGGGACTGTTCCACAGCACCAAGTGATAGGGCAGACATGAGCACACAATTGCTGCTGTCAGTCCTGAGCGTTTCATCTGTCCCCTGACTCTCTCCTCCCTGTTTGTCTGTGCATCCTCAGGGCCAAGGAGACCTCCTGAAGAATGCCAAGAACGAAGCTCTGGAGAACATGAAGCAGATCCAGCTGGCGTGCCTGTCGTGCGGACTGAGCAAGGCTGGAAGCGGGCAGGGGGATGCCAAGTCCAAAAGGGGCCTGGAGGCAATACAGGAGAAGGACACCGGCGATGAGAGCGGACGGCTGTGAGGGGAGGCAGAGCTGCCACAGCCTTGGGCTCAGAATTCAATAACTCTTATTTTTTTAAAAGCATTTAACAATGCACACAGGAATGCCCTCTGCAGGGTGCTGATAGTATTGAGGGCCTCGGAGTGTCAGTGTTTTAACGCAGTTAATTGAAGTTGAACCCTGCTAGCGAGATTCCTGATGGAGCCGAGCTGCCTGCGTGCCAGCGCCCACCCGTGCCAGCCCTGCAGATGCCCTCCCATGCATCATCACGTTAGCCATTCGCCCATTTCTTCCTTTGTCATCTTTGAATAGGCCTCTTCATCCCACAGATCAAACCAAACAGACAGCTCTTGTATCAGTCCTGTGCTTTATTTCACTCTCCAGCTTTTATCATTTAATGATAAGGTTATGTTTGTGCTGCTTAAACAAACCAGAATGCAACGACAAATGTCACCGACAGCTGATTTTTGTGAGGGCAAAAGCAGTGGTTTGCTGCAGGGCCTGAATGCCAATTTTTTTAATGAACAATTCAAATGAAGTAAATGAGCTATTAAGTGGTCAGTGTTGCTGGATAGCTAATAAGGTTGGAGGTGTAGATTTCACTGATTTTTAGCAAACTGCTCTTCAGGCCACACCCAGGTAGCACACACTAACCTAGGAACTAGCTGATATGTTTCATCCCAGTAAATCATTGCTACCTTGTAGATCTTCAGGACAGCGACAGTCGTGGCTGGCAGGCATTAACCTGTGTGGTAATGAGCAGAGCTACTCTGATCTGTAACTAGGAGGAGAGCTGTGAGCATCCTTCAGTGGTCATAGGCTCTGAAGGTGAGCTTTAGGCTGTTTTGATCCACCCCATGGTGCCCGTGGTAGAAGGAAGGTTTCACAAGTGTCACAGACTCTGAGCTTTACTGCCAGAGGTGTGAGGTCATAGATTGCTCACCACCTTCTGCTTAGGTGCTGCAGTCAGCAGGATGAAGCGAGCAGGATCCAGCCTTCTGTTAAGGATCACACCGTGCTATAGAACTGTGAAGCAAGGCTGCAGGATGGCTACAGCTGTAGTGTGGAGAAGCAGGTTGGGGAAAACACAGGGTCACAGCATTCTTGTGCAGCAATTGCCAATCTTCAGGGTAGTTCTGAGAATTGGATGCCTCTTTGTGCTGCTGTAGAAAGGAGGTGGAGAACATCAGGAGACCAAGCGTCCTCGTCCCTCCCCGCGTCCGGCTCGCGTGTGCTCACAGCACTCATTTCAATCCTTTAAGTACTGTGCTTTGAGTGTGGTATTTGTGTTACCTTTAACAGGACTAAGTGTTTTATGGTTATGGAAAAAAAAAAACAACAAAAAACCCCAAGACTATATTTATTTAAAGCATTGCTTTTATTTTGAAAAGCTACTTTTAAAATTAATTTGATTAACAAATATGCTAATTTTCTGAATTTAACAAAAAGTAATGGCTGACAGTTTGACCATTGGAGAATCTTATATAGCTACTGTGTTTAAGTTATTTTTGACTTCTTGATAACACTATTATGTTCATGTTGCACATTACTGAGAGAGTAAAGCTATGAAACAGCTTTGACCCATGTTTTGTTAAAGTGATTTAACACAGAAGGTGACCAGCAAGATGTGGATAAAGGTTACAGTGGGTAAGCTGCTTGAGAGCAGGTCCTGCTCTCTTAAGAGGAACTGTGTTACTGCAAAGGCTATACCTCAGGTGCCTTAAATACAACTGAAGTTCAAGTACGACTTGCCATGTTTGTTCAGATCCAGCCCTAAATCCTCTCTTTATCTCTCCATTAGATTCCGAGTGCGTATTCAGCCTTCAGTGAGGCCTGGCAAAGGGATGTCTTTAGTGTTTCGGGCAAGCTCATAGAGCCCAGATGGATGGTGTAAGTGTGTACCTTCACCTTTTGCCCTCCTGGGTCATCTTCCTGATTTCATCATGGGTTGTGTTTACATGAAAAGCAGCACTTAGCCTTCAGTGTTTACGGTTTTGGAGGATGGAGACCTCAGTTTAACCTAGCACCACCAAAAAGATCAGCCTTCAGAAGGCAAAGAGGGAGGTTGCTTTGGGAAGGGTCAGTGCCTTGCCTCTTGGTGCTTTGTTTGAACCTAGAAACAGCTTGATTTTCTCAGTTTGAAAGGCTGTGCTAATGTCTGTACAGGGACTGATGACAAAACGCCTTCTGGTCTTCTTTCCTTCTCTGATGATATAAAGAAATGCAGGTAAAATTACATAGAGAGGGGGTGCTACTTAGCTCTCACTCTAGATGTCTTTGCAGAACCAGGAGATGGTGGCTGAGCCTAAACCCCATAGTGTGCATGGACACCCCTTTCATGCCATGTTTAGCATTCATGGCCTGGACTGAGGTCATGCCATGTGGCTTTCCATGCCAAAACGCAGGAGGAGGAAACCTTGAGCTCCCTGGATTGTTCCAAGCAGCTTCACCTTCCCTCCTGCCTGAAGGGAGGGTTGGTGGCAAAAGCTTCCTCTGTGCCCCTTTGAAGTCACTGGGAATAAACTGTCTGATCTAAATCAAACTTCTTCCACTTTGAAGCCATCGCCCCTCATCCTGTCACTACATTAAGCTGAATAGTGCCACTCAGTGTGATACTTCTGCATGTGCCAGGATGTGGCAGTGCCAAAGAGAAGTTTTTGTCTGTGTTTGCTGTTGTTATTGACTCTAATTTGGCATTTCCTAGTGAGGTGGTTGCAATAAACCTGCATTCAGCTGGGATTGTCTCTGCCAGGTCTTGAGGAGATGTGCTATGTGACAATTGACACCACAGGCTGTCCCTATTTGTGCACAGAGGCTGTTGCCAGGGGGGGAATATTATTTGTTTATTTATTTATTTATGGTTAATGCTTAAAAGTCATAATTAACATCAAGTGAACACAAAATGTCCACAGAAAAAATGTTTCTACCAGGCATCAAATCAAGGACAGATGAAAGACTCCGATGGGGAATGAGATGGCAGCATTAATGAAGACATAATGGCACCAGTTTTGATTCTTCCCATTGTTTATAACAACTGGATGTGAAAATTGACTAAGTATAGGAAAGTGCTTTAGGCCTGACAAGCACCCCTGTCTCCAGCAGAGCAGATTTTCTGGCAGGAGCAAAGCCTTGGGGAGGAAATGAAGACTTATTGGGAAGGTCAAGTGCCACATCTTGTCTCATATGGTGCTAACATTGCAACCTGGCCTGCTGGCAACACAAAGATAATCCTCAAGACATCAAAGCAGTCATGAGGATGGTGCCATCAAATTTGGAAGGTCAGCATTGGAGATCCTGGGATGGGGGTGTCTCTGCTGCTCCTGCATAACAGATTTCAGCCCCCTCAGTGAAGCAAATTAACATTTTTCCAGGAACTGGCTGTGCTTTTACAGCACATCATGAATCCTCTCTTTCCTCCTGCACTGAAAACAGTTGCACCTTCTCGTGGGAAAGGCAAATTGATTGTAGGGAGTTCAAAGAATGAAAGCTGAGCAGGTGGCTTTCCAGATTATACACTTTTCTTGGCAGGAGCTGCTTCTCTGAGCAATGTGCCTGCCTGCAAGAGAGAAACGCAGCAAGCACAGTAATTCCCTGGAATGGGAACATTGGTGGCTGGAAAGTGAAGGCTCTGCAGAGTGAAGCTGAAAGGATGAATCTGTTTAACTACACATCCCATTAAAACAGGCAGCTGGACAGAAAATTGCCTCCAACGGCATCCAGAAGAGCTGAGCCATCAGACAGGGATTTAGTGCCACGGCCTGTGTGGTTGTGTCTGCTGGAGAGACTTGGTGTGGGGCACGAAGGCTCTGCCTCTGCCACACCACGTGCGTGTGCCCTGTCCCTGTGCTGTGGGGCTTGTACCCTGCCCTGCCCAGTGTTGTGGCACAGGGCATGGGCCCAGGAGGGCTGTGAGGAGGAGGCAGGGTGGCAGGGAGGAAGGTGTGCAGCCACTGACCTTCTGCTATATTTCAGCAAGTGTATGTCATGCTCTTGGAGAAAGCACCTTGGTCCTGCCAGGTCCCTGCTGAGTTGGTGTTTTGTGCCAGCTGGCAGGGAAACAAGCCATGAAATCGTCATTTTTTGTAATGCCCATTCAAGGAGGGGAGAGGTTTGTCCTCCTTTTCCTGCAAGGGCTCCCATGGGACTTCTAGACTCCTAGGACTGTCATCATTTTAACACTATTGCACTCTGTAGTGGTCCGGCTTCCTGTATTCATCACTGGACACCCAAGGGACGTGGAAACAGAATTCAAAGGGGATCAGCTAATGGGGACCTGAAGTCTTTGGTGGAACAGGGAACCAAACTTCTCCCTGGGAATGAACACAGCCCTCACAGCTGGTCAGAGCTCCCCGTCCTCTGTGAACCACTAAGTCCAAGATAAACCTTTAACTGGGCAGGTGAAGCTTTGCAGTAAGACAGATGGAAGAGATATGATAAAGGTAATTAATTACGTCGATCTCTTTTGAGTGTAGGTTGTTTTGTAACCAATTGAACAGCAATTTTTGAAAGGAAACTTTAAGCAGGCATAAGATGAGCCAAGATTAGTCAGGACTTCTGCCTGACAGCCTCAATGTCTTTCATTAGTAATCCTTCCCTCAGGTCAACAAATCTTCTTGTAAGAAGGGAAAAAAAAAGTTATACAAGAGAGCTTCAGGGGTTTCACTTATCATGTGAAAGGGATTTAGAGCTGTTTCCAGCACCTGAACTGCTTCCAGCATCTGGGAGAGCCTGTACTGTCCTCTCAAAGGAAGCCACCAAGGCATATTCTCTTGTGCTATGCTGATGCTTGAGACTTGCTTCAGTTTCCATATTTTACCAGTCCCTTTGTGTAATGGTATCTGATCCCTTCATTTAGGACAAGAGATCACAGGTACTTTTTTACCCCAGAGGTTGTTCTACCTGGCAGCCCTGGGCTGCATAACATGAGCAGAGGCTGCAGCTCAGCAGAATCCGAGGGGTTCAGGCAGCTGCCTTTGCTTCAGTGCCACCGCCCGTGTACCAGTGCTGATGACCCGAGTTTTGTGCTGAAGGGGAGTGCTGAAACCCAAAGGTTCCCAGCAGCTGCAGCCTTCTCTCTCTCCCACCACGGGTAGGACATCTTTTCAAAGGGCTCTGCACTGGCAGCAGTGTGCTTGTGAGCTGGGCTACACCAGCTGGGTTCACACTATGACACAGGCTGAGAGGTCTCTGTGCTGTGCCAGCTGCAAGATGTACAGCAGAGGCCTTTCTATGAGGCTGTATCTCACCATCCCTGCTGGTTTGGTTTCTGCACCTTCTTCCAGCTCATGATTTGCTATGGGTTTTGAGAAAGCAAACCTTTTTTTCACCATATCAGTGCAGGCTTGTCCTTGGCTGTTTCTTTTGGCCAGGGTGAGCAGAGGCCTCCCCAAGGAACCTCAACGCTTATTGTGGCTGCTGTGCTGTAGACCTCCACCTTGTCCCTGGCTCTGCTGCTGCAAGGTTCCCACTGCTCCTGGCTGTGCCCAGCACACCAGCAAATGCTGAGCAGAGTGATCATGGGAAGATTTCCAACAAGCATGTCAGAGCTCTTCCGGGGTCTCCTCCGTGTCCTCTTGCGCTTGGCTTGAAGAGTCAAAGGCACTTTAATTCTCTTTTGCATTATCATTCACTTCAGGCACTGCAGTGCACCTGGTCACTGGGTTACAAATCCTGTGCAATGCTGTGTGAAGGGAAGACAAAGCCAGCTGTACCAACCTCAGGTGCTGCTGCAGCAGCAGGACAGCTGAGCTGTTTAGAAAATAACTGCCTTGAAGTCGCTGCTTTGCCAGTCTGTCCTTTTTTGTGGGGGTTTATGCTAAACCTGCTCCTTAGGGCTGCACAGCATGAGCAGAGGCTGGGCAGGCTGTGCTCATACATGCAGGCAGGGCCAGGGTGCCTGGGAAGATGATGAAAGCTCTTCCCCTAATGCTCAGGGCACCCCTGAGTGTGCATGTGTGAGAGAGCATTTGTGAGCTGCCACAGCTGCTTTTGACCATTATCAACTGAGAAGGTCTCCATGTGATAAATGTGGGGGTACCACAGAGCAGCCTTCAAGGTTGTGTCCTCCCGAGGGAGAGGAGGTGAGCCAAAGCCTGATGCTATATGGACAATTGCTTCATGGAAAAAGAGGCTTGTTTTGGTGTAGATAAAATACTCCCCAGCTGACTTTGCTTGACAGGGGAGGTGTCCTCTCTGCAGAGCATACACATAATTCCATCACATAGGCATTTAGAGGCCATTTCTCTGTTTGTTCCACAGACTTGCCCAAATTCTCCTGTTTCCAGAAGCTGAGCTAATGCTGCAGATTGTCTCACCCCACAGCAGCCAGGAGGCAAAGCCTCCATTTAAACCTCAAGGACAGATGTTTGTGGTAACATGTCAGGTGTCATGTTTGTGATGGGCTTCAGTGTGAGCATGAGCAACCAGTGTGCCTCAGCTGGTGTTTTGTAACTCACTTGTCTGGTTGTACCCCAAGAACTAACCTGAGTTCAGTTTCCCCATGGTTGAATGGTGTTTAACAAATGTGGGTAGCTAAATAGCCTAGATTTGGAAGTTAATTAAGATCAACCTAATTAAGGCTAAAGTAGTTATGAATGTGAGTATCCCCAACTGCATTTGATGCACTTTAACACATTTCCCTGAATTCAAACCTTTAGGAGGCTGAATTTCTTGACTAACAAGTGCTGAGCTGGAGAACTACCCATGGATAATGGGGCAGCTGGCCAGGAGCTGATGCGTGCCAGCCATCCCAAATTAGCAGCAAGGTGAGAGAACAGGGCAGGTAACCAAAAAGCAAGGAGGTTAGGAAAATCTAGCCTGTGAGGCTATGGCATGTCATTATAGTTCCCCTGCTTGGGCCAAGCTGTGTGGCAGTAGCTCCTTTCAGAGCTGCTCCCTAGGGCATGGATGATGCCAATCTCCTCCCTGTCATTTAGCTGGAGCATTGCTGAGCTGGACAGCAATGTGAGCTGCAGCTGATTATGGCATAGTTATTCGGCAGCAGTCAGTCTGCTACTGTGCTTTCATCTCTTGTCTCACCAAAAGGAAGAGCATGAAGGTGTTGGCTGCTGCTCAGGGCTCTCCCAGCCTTCACCACCCACCATCCTCACTGATTCCCTCCTGGAGGAGACGAGGAGCATCTGCCCCCGTCAGTCCTTACTGAAGGCCAGCATCTTGCTGGAATGTGCCTAGAGAAGGGCCATGAGGATGATCAGAGGGCTGGAGCACCTCTCCTATGGAGGGAGATTGAGAGAGCTGGGGCTGTTCAGTCTGGAGAACAGAAGGCTCCAAGGAGACCTTATTGTGGCCTTCCAGTATCTGAAAAGGGCTACAAGAAAGCTGAAGAGGGACTTTCTAGGATGTCAGGTAGTGATAGGACTAGGAGGAATGGAGCAAAAATAGAAATGGGTAGATTCAGATTGGATGTTAGGAAGAAATTCTTCACCATGAGGGTGGTGAAACACTGGAACAGGTGGTAGAAGCCCCATCCCTGGAGGTTTTTAAGGCCAGGCTGGATGTGGCGCTGAGCAATCTGGTTGAGTGTGAGATGTCCCTGCCCATGGCAGGGGGGTTGGGACTAGATCATCCTTGAGGTCCCTTCCAACCCTAGCAATACTACAATTCTATGATTCTGTGATCTTTCCTTCTCAGAAAGGCAACCACTGAGTCAGCCCGTGGATGTGACCACCTTGACTCCTCCATCTCCACCGGCAGTATCTCCCATGCCCGTATGAGGTGGACCTGGATGTTTCCCATTACAACCAGAGAAAAGCTTGTCTTGCTTTCACCTTGGAGGGAGGCTGGGGTGGGATAGCTGCACCGCAGCCTGGGAAGCCTCCCTTGAGGATCCGTGGGGAAGCATGTTGTTCTGTCTGGAGTTTCCAGGGCTTGTGTGGTTTTCAACCTGGAGTAAGTCCGTGAGCTGGGCTGCAGCCTCTCCTCTGCAAACAGAGGAGAGGCAGATAAGAGATTTTCTGTGTTAAGTGAATGCCCTCCCATCTTGGAAGAGGCTGTGCTGTGAATTCCTCTGCTTGGCAAGGCTCCTGCACTTGCGTTGTCTTCTGCATCTTGGAGTTCAGAAGTGCAAAACACCCTGTTGCTGTCACTGGAACTTGGGCAAGCTCCTGCCACATGCACAGGTAAGGTTTTAAAATGAGCTTTTTCTATGATCTGTGTAAAGAGAAGTCCCTAGGCATCATCTTCCACTCTGTCTCTGGAATCATGAGGGCATGTGAACAACTGCTGACTAACAGTGGGGAGAGGAGTAGGGCCAGGAGTCTCCTGGAGGCTTGGAGCAAGCACAATCCATTTCCATTTTGGGGTGGATAACTTCTTGTGCTGTGACTGTGTGGGAAGCAAGGAGTGCATTTTTCACCTTGTCTTCCAGACGGCACAGAAGGAAGCCTTCCTGGCTAAGGGAAAGCTGCACAAATGTGGCTGCTCTGAATCAAAGCTGCCTTTTCATCCTACTCCGATGCAGGCATGACACAAGATGTGCCGCTTGGGCGTGATCCTCGGCCTGCTCTTTTTCAGTGTTTATTTCACGTTGCTTCAGCTGGATTTCAATGAATACAATTTATTTGCCACCCATTTGGCATCTTTATCTGAGCTTAATATTCATCTGTGGCTTGAGTAAAATGAATATTTCAGAGCTTGAATTATGCATGCTCTGCAGCGCTGCTGGCATCTCGGGTTTAAAGACCTTTGTGCTGCTCTTTGAGTCTCACACCTTTTTTTTGTTTTTTTTTTTTTTTTTTTCTGTCTCCTATAAAATGGTGTGGGACTTTTGCTGGCCCTGCTGGAGAGCCGTCCCTGGGGGGTAGGTTGGCAGAGCTGGCCCCATGCTGGAAGCTCAAAAGCCTTCTCTCTGGGTGCCAACCTTAAGCCCTTAGCTTTCCCCTTTCAGCAGCAGCAGGCTGTGCTGCCCCTCTCCCACCTCTGCTTTTCTCCTTGTTGTGGATTTCTCCCTGATAAGACCTCTCTTGGCCATGCTCTCTTGGTTTTGTTCTTCCCTCTTGCTTTCTTCCTTCTCCCCCAGTGAGCATGGTGAGCAGCTCCCTGGCAGTTGCCATAGAGATAAGAGTGCCTTATCTCTTCCTCTGTTCTCTTTTCAGTCTGTCTTCAGTCTTGTAGCCTGGTGGGCTGAGCCAGCTGCATCACCCCACAGGTTCCAGCCAGCCAGAAGCAGGCTGTCCTGCAGCTGGACAAGCTGAGGGATGTGCAACTGAGTTGTTATGTTGACCTTCAGACTCCCAGTAAGTCACACTGGTCTGTGCACGGTGGTGGGGGACACTGAATATTCAGGTAGCCCTGTGGAGCAACTGGGCCTGATGATCGCCCTGGGCATTCCCAGCTATGAGCCCCCAGATCTCAATTCAACTTCTGCCTTCAAGACACTGGGGGCCCTGGTCTCCCTCAGGTGCAACAGCCAGCACCTGTGAATGCTAGGGTGCCACAAACCCCTGCTCATCTGGATGGGGAGAGGCAGGTGAACAGAGAAAAGGGTGAGGGACTTCACCACTGTCAGTCCCTTCATTCCCCTCCCTCGGTGCTCTTGCTGTGACTCTAGGTTGCTGCAATTTGTTGCTGACTCAGTAGGGGTACTGCAAGATTCAGTGCTGATGACTGGTAACTGAGTTTTCTCCCAGTTTAATCTCATATCCCAGGGGAAAGAGATCATGTGGAAACTAAGCAGAGTGCTGAGAGTTAGTGTCCTCTGCTGACCTCATGAATATGATTATCTGAAAGGATGACTTTTACTTGGCAGCTTTGTACATGCTGTTCCAGGGCTATTATCTTGTACACCGATGCAAAAATGATCAACATACCTTCAAGAAGCTTGTCCTAAATCCTTCAGACAAATTATTAATAGAAGTCATTTGAGTGGTAGAACTCTTCAGAAAGCTGGGATGCTTTACTGCTCAAAAGCTTGGCTGCTGGGAAGGCAGGTGAGAAATATTAACTTTGCTTTATGCTCCTCTAAGCATTTCTGACAGAAGGGAAACTTCATCCTTTTGAAGCGTGGTAGGAACAGCAATGTGAGGACTCTGAACTCAGACTACATTTGTCAGATGCAGACAGAGGTTCTTGAAGTGCCTTTATTTTTCCTCCTGTGTTCATAGACATTTAGAGGAAATGTCATGTCTTTGTGCGGCAAAAATGAGCAGAAGAGGAAAGAACTGTGAAAAGCTCAGCAAAGGGAGTGCATTTGAATAGGGCTTCTCAAGCACTGCCAGATAAAACCTGTCCTGCTTCCCCCTAAACTGGGATGAAGGAGGGAGATTATCAGCTAAGTGATGGTCCTAATTTGCAGTACCAGTTATCTGCCAGATGTCACAGAAAATGCTTTGTCACCTTCAGCAGGGCACAAGGGATTTGGCTAGGGATGGAGCTCACTCTCCTGCAGAGACTCAGAAGGAAAAGTCACTTTGCCAGGGTAAATGAGATGCAGGACAAAGCCCTTCTGATCGCAGCAGGTTTCAGTAGGAAAGAAAACTGAGCTGAGGGCAGACTCCACTAGTGACTCAGAGCTGTGTACTGCAGTAAAGAAGCTGTAGGGGGGTTATTTTCAATACTTCTGAGATTTCCTTTTCCCTACTGACACCACTACTAAAATGTTCAAAGCTCTGGAGGGGTGGACAGCAGCCCACTTGCCGTGTTTGCTTTCCTGCTGAGCAGCCACTGGTAGGGTTATCACTCAGAACCCAAAGAAAGTTTTCCTACAACTTTGTAAATTCTGCCTATGCCATCGAAGAGAGGAGAAGTTGCCAACAGAGAAGGTGCTGGCTTGATCCTATGAAGCCTAAAGCTGTTGGAAACATCCCAAGTTGTTCTGCGAAAGCACCTAATCCCTGAACACCTCTTTAAGCTGTGCCTGTTGGGCTGTTCCTCTCACAAGCCATTCCCATCAGTGACAATACGGTATGTTGGAGGTCCTGCCACCACAAGATCCTGATCTTGTCTGGAGACCTTTTGCACCAACTGAAGGCTAGCTATGAAAATCACAACGCAGGATGTGGCAAGTACAAAACTAGTTTATATCATAAGAGCTCCTGTCATCAGAATCACACAGAATGTTAGGGGCTGGAAGGGACCTCCAAAGGTCATCCAGTCTGACCCCCCTGCCAGAGCAAATCACACAGGAACTCATCCAGACAGATCTTAAATATCTCCAGAGTGGGAGACTCCACAACCCCCCTGAGCAGCCTGTTCCAGTGTTCTGTCACCCTCACAGTGAAAAAAAATTTCCTCTTGTTTCCATGGAACTTCCTATGCCTCAGCTTCCACCCACTGCCCCTTGTCCTGTCACTGATCAGAGCCTGGCTCCATCCTTTTGGCACTCACCCTTCACATCTTTATAAACATGAATGAGGTCACCCCTTAGCCTCCTCCTCTCCAAGCTAAGGAGCCCCAGCTCCCTCGGTCTCTCCTTGAAAGGAAGATGTTCCACTCCCTTCATCGTTTTCATGGCTCCGCACTGGACTCTTTCAAGCAGTTCCCTGAGGTCCTTCTTGAACTGAGGGGCCCAGAAATGGACTACTCCAGCACATCAGATTGTGGGTCAAGGTTATTTGGCCATGTACCAACTGACACCACCTCTGGATTTCAGGCTCTTACTGTCTCTGAAGATGGCTGCTTGTTGTGTGGCTGAGGGATGAGTGCTTCAGGCCTCCAAATTGTCCCAGCCCCAGCCATGGGGATTGTAACTATGAAACAGGAAAAGAAAATTCAACCCTTTCTCCCTGTGTCGGTGTGAGCTGAAATTCCCCCCCCACCGACAATAACCAGGCTAGCTCAGCCTGGAAGCAAATGAAAAGCTGTATTTACAAGCAGAGTCTAAAATCTACAATGAAATGCAATGAATATGTACAAATATACAACATTCACAACATTCACAAATATATACAATCAACAGAAAAGCACAACTGATCTCCATTTGCTTCCCCCCAAGGGGACCCTCCCAATGGGGCCTCTCTCTCTCCCAGGAGCTTCCCCCCAGACCCCCCTGGACAGAGAAGCAGAGTTTAGTTAGAGCAGAAAGTTGTTAACTTAGCTGCCAAGGTCAGTGTGTTATCTTCAGCCAGAAGAGAAGAAGAAACAGCAGCCAGACAGCCCAGCAACTGCCCCCACTGCCGAACGCAGAATGTGCAGAGTGCCTACTTTGTTTTGGGTGATAGTTCTTAAACATTTCTATCTATCCAATGGAAGTGTTTAGAACAATCACTATTTTGCCTTCTTACACCCAATAGTGACTTATTTACACTCTTTCACTTTCTCTGTTCTGAACTTTGCAAGGAAAAATTAAAAAGACAGTTTCAAACCATCACACTCCCCATGGTGAATAGAGAAAACAGATCAAACAGGTAACAGCTTTGAGATAATGCCTGCATGGACAGGTTTCCCCCCCAGACTGGAGCCTTTCAGGTGTGTCAGATCTCAGCAGCTGTAGATGTGCATGTGCCCTTTGGTGTGGCCAAGCTGTTACCCAGCAGCAGCGGGCATCGGCCCCAGCAGCCTGTCTGGCACCTGGGATGGGACTGACAGGTTCGGCGCTGCTGTGGCTCTGCTGAGTGATGGTGCTGGAGCTGAAACAAACCTGCAGTGGCTGAAGCCAGTGGCTTTGCTGGCTGGCCAAGGGCTGTCCCAGCTGTACGCTCGCTGCGTGCTTGACAGAAATACAGATCTGCATTTGTACTCCCAGAGCATGCTGGAGAAAGCTGCAGGGCAGCAGCTCCAGCACAGCCCCAGCCCTCAGGGCAAAACTCATCTAAACAGGTGAAAGTCTGTCTGTGTGCATGTGTCTGAAGCAGACACTGGATTTGTCACTTCTTTCTCACGCCACAGAGCCAGAGGGGCTGCCTGCTTGCCTGGCTTACTGTAGCACTGGGCAGGCCTCTGGAACAGCTTGAGCACCAGCTTGTTGTGGGCTCTTTTGGGAAGCTCATGGCGACCTTGCCTGGTTATTCCCACCTATGGTGCCTTCGTTTGCCCCAGCTCCTGGTTCTTACAGCCTAGCACAGCTGTCTGTGACACCATGGCCCTGGCTGGCTGAGTATGCACAGTGTCTGCTTCTTCCAGTTCAGGAAGCAAATGAGAAGAATATGTCCCACATTAACACATCATCAGTAACCAAGTACACAAAGGAAGATGATGGTGGCTCCGACGGAAATCATCTGAGTGAAGCCAAAGCTCCTTCTGAATTTCCACCACTTCTTGCCAAGATATTCTTTGCTGCATTTTGAGCATAAACTCTGTCATGCTTTAGGGTTGGGGAATTGGTGGAGGATGGGGGGGTGGGATTTTTTGGTATAGTGTTTTTTTCTTTTTTCTTTCTTGCACTGATTTCCTGGCTGTTCCTTTCTAAAAGCTTCACAGGACAATGGCTGAATCCTTTATGCCTTGCCTGCCAAACAGAGCAGATCACCACAAGCACACCATGTCATGTGTCATGTTTTGCAGGCAAACTGGGAAAAGAACTTGGATGCTTCACTTCCTCTGAACTTGCTGCCAGATCCCATGGGCTGTCACATTGAAGCTACATAGCAAAAGCCTGCTTTGCAGGAACTCCATAGGAGCCTCACTGGATCGCATCTAGTAAAGCTTTGGGTTGTACTCTGAGCCCTGACCTGAGCTGTGCATAAAGCTTGAGGTAGTTCTGTTCCATGAAGGGTCCCATGAAGTTCAGAGGTGAGTAGAAGTTCTGGTGAGTAGAAGGGTTTGTGTGAGTGGCTGTGCCAGGTTAAATGCACCCTTTGTAGGCAGTGTTCTATACCCTAAGAAGCAGAATATTCCAATGTAACGATAATCCGTCTTCTGCAACATCAATATTGGAGAAGAATTTGGATCAAAGACATCTTTTGGACCTATTCACTCACAGTTTTCCTTCTCTTGAGAGACCACTGAGTCAGAAAAAAGGTTCTACTGTGTTGGATGTCCATCATGTAAGTACAGATTTTAGTGCTGTTTCAGAAGTTCTGGTCAGTGCTTGTTTCCCATAAGAAGACTGAGGCAAGGTGTTGGCCACTTTGAGGCATCACCTAGCCCCAAAAGCAGAGGTTTTTGGTTTATTGCAGTTTCTAGTGGAGTATTGCAATGAGGTACCTGGAAACAAACCTGCTTCAATTACTGTGATCCATAAAATCTTATGTTTGCTACTAGTCATTGCCATACTGTCTTAGGTCACAACAATCATAGAATCATAGAACTGGGTTGGAAGGGACCTCCAAAAGTCATCTAGTCCAACCCCCCCTGCAGTCAGCAGGGACGTGCTCAACTAGACCAGGTTGCCCAGAGCGCTGTTGGGCCTCACTTTGAATATCTCCAGGGATGGGGCCTCAACCACCTCCCTGAGCAACCTGTCCCAGTGTTCCACCACCCTCACAGTAGAGAACCTGTTCCTAACATCCAATCTAAATCTGCTCTTTTCTAGTTTGAAGCCATCATCCCTCGTCCTATCACAACAGGCCTTTGTAAACAGCCTCTCTCCAGCCTTCTTGTAGCCCCCTTCAGGTACTGGAAGGTTTCTAGTAGGTCTCCCCAGAGCCTCTTCTTCTGCAGGCTGAAAAACCCCAGCTGTGAGCAGACACAAGTCCTGGGCAGCCCCATCTGCCAGCAAGTATCCTCAGCTCTTGCTAAAAGGAGTGTGTCCTTGTGGGGCACACAGAGCTGGGCCAATGGCCACTGGTGTGGGCAGAAAGCAAGCAGGCTCATCTCAGGCTCATTGAGCTCAGATACTGAGTCTGCTCTTCATCCCAGAGCACATTTGCAAAGGTCATGTTGTGCCTCCCCACCCAGTGCAGAGCTTAGGAATTTGAGTTTTGAGGCTACTGGAATTGGAGTGTGAGGCTGGTTCTTCAGAGGCAACACCTTTTTTAAGCTCTATCTCCAAGCTTTGCACAAATTAGGTAAAAGTTCCTGGGGGCAGCTTAACCACAAATTAGCAGAGGTGGTGATAGGAAGTGGAGAGAGGAAAAAAGTGCTCCTCTCCAGTCTATTTTAATTGTATGTTGTGAAATAAGTGGGCTCTAAGTATGCCAGCCAAGAATTCTCAGAGGAATAGAACTACCTGCATGTTTTACCTTCAATAAGATGAAAGACCAGGCATTTTCCACCTTTCTATAGAGAATTAACCTGCTGCTTCATAAGGTAGAGCTGCAGAATTGTGTGCCTGTGTCCCACAGTCTTGGTAGATGGGAAGGAGTTCTGTAGCTGGCAGGAGATCTGTATTCCCACTGTGCTGGGCTTGGTAAAAGCAGTGTCAAGAGAACAGGCAGGCCAAAGAGGGCTTAAATGGGCAGAGCAGAAGCAATGGACCTGAGTGATGTATAGAAGGGTTATGTTATGGAAGGGGAAGAAGACAGTAGCTCGAGTTGTGTTTAAGAGTTTAAAGGGGCAGAGACATTAGGGGTAAACCCAGTTTTCAACTGTATGTTACCAACTGCTGATTGTTTTCACTGAAAAGTTTGTTTTCCTTTTGTTTTTCAATCCAGTCTTTGCTGTCTTGTGTGAAATCTGGAAGTCTGTGTAGGATCATAGCCCATTCCCACTGAAACCAGTGTAAAAACTTCCATGGGCTTGTCAGCTTTCCAGGGCCTAGTCAGCTTTGCAGATTTTTTTTATCAAGCAGATAACCCTTTTACAGCAGCTGAGTCTAAATCAGTGAAGTTCTTTCTTGCCCAAGGTCAGACTCGTTAGAAAAAAGCAATCCCCTTAGGATTTCCTAACAGGTAGCACTCTGATGACCACTACCCTTCCAACTGTCAAGCAAAATGGGAAGAACAAGATGGCATTTGATGTCCTGAGTGCCAGGAAACTACCTAACAGCGATAAATGCTGTCCCTGTTTGGTTTGAAACGGAGCCATGCATGTGCTGCAGCTCCTGTGTAGCCTCTGCAGTGTTTTCTCACAGTGCTTGCAGTGTGGCACTCTGTGTGTGGGTACACAGTTCTGGAGCTCCCCACAGAGCTTCACAGTACTCTGCTTTCCCTCCTGATGTAAATATAGACAGGCTGCAAGTCCTCTCTAAGAAAACATGTTTGATTCTACCAGGCAGTTAAAAGAGATCTGTTATATCTGGAAAAGAAAAGAGGAAAACTATAGTCTTGTCTTATATTATTGCTGATATATTATTGCTTATTCATGTGCACTTTGCTTTCATGCTTTTTGCAATTTCAACTTGAACACAGACCCTTCACCAAATTCCCATTGGGCTCTGCAGGGGATAGAGAAGGATGTGTGAAGGGCAAAATCATCTCTCAGCACTCAATAGGAGCAGAAGGTCTGGAAGCCCTGGAGGATCGTTGACATTTCTTGCTCTTTGCCTCCCATTTGTGGTCTGAAAATGGCCAGGGCCCCAGTGTCTTTGCTCAAATCATTGCACTCCTCATCACTGCAAAAGCTGACAGCCTTAGGAACAGAAAGATCCCCTGGGAACGCCCCTGCTGCACCTCAGTGGTGACACATTGTCACACCCTGATCCCAATTCCTAAATGTTTTTTAATTCTAGTGTGAGGTATCCCTGCCCATGGCAGGGGGGTTGGAAATAGATGATCCTTGAGGTCCCTTCCAACCCTGACAATTCTATGCTTCTAATCTCCCCTGCAAAAACAGGTTGTTTCCCACCTTGATTGACTGTCAAGGGACCTGTTTTCCAACAGACAGAAATAAATGACCAAAAGATGGAAGGAGATGGGGAAGAGAATGTTGCTCACTTTCCCATTTGGGATTAGGATAGCTGAGCCTCACTCAGCTCTTCCAAGTCCTGCCTCTCTGCTTGATAATGAGAAACAGGGCCAGGAAGGATGGCTTGGCTGTAGCAGCCCTGCAGCTGGGAACTGCTCCTTCCCAACAGCCTGTGCCAGTACGGTGGTGTGGGAAAGCTCTTCAGTATCTCCGCTACCCTTCAAGGGCTGCTTCTTCTACTCCTCTCCTCTCTGCAGGCTCTTGCAGCCTGCTGCTAGGGGGTTTTGTGCATCCTGCTTTGTGTTGGCCTCCTACTCTGGCCCTTGGCTCGTCTATCAGCTGTTTTCAAACAACCTTCCATGCCAATCTAATAAACACTAGACCTCTAATTTTAGATCAGGAATGATCCCAGATGCTTTTCTGGCTTGTACTGTAATACATTTTTTGTAAGAAGAAGTTGTGTTCTTAACCTTCCAAAAGTGATACAGCACTGGGAAAAGCAGCCATGTCTGGGCCTCCCTTACCTGCTGTTTCTCATTTCTGTGAAGAGAATTAGAAGTAAAATTGCATGACAAGGTCTTTAATCACAATCTGAAGGTTAATACCAAGGATTTATGCTCTGCATGTCCCTCAAAGCTCAGCAGAAATACTTGGTTGCTGTGCTTGCCACAGTTGCTCTGCTGTGCCAGCTACTGCCTGGTTATTGTTGGCTTCATAATAAAGAAATCAGATGCCTGGAGGTAAAGCTGACTGTGATGTGGCAATGCATCCCAGTGGAGGTGTGTAGGGGAAGCTTTGCTAGACAGTCTTGGGGATAGACTTGGGAAGTCACCAAGCTGATGGTGTCATTTTATTGTGATGTAAGAACATGAGTCTGTGACCAGCTGAATGCATTTAGCTCCTGGTAGTGAACACAACCAATGCCTCCACACCCAACCAATGCCTCCACACCCAACCAATGCCTCCATTATGTCTTCCCTGGAGACAAAGCTTCTGATACCATCTCCTGTAACATCCTTGTAGGTAAATTCAAGAAGGGTGGGTTAGATGATTGGACTGTAAGGTGATTGCTAACTGACTCAACAACAGAGTTCAGGGAGTCATGATCTGTTGGTGCAGAGTCCAGTTGGAAGCCTGTGGCTGGTGGTGATCCCCAGGGATCAGTACTGGGTTCAGTTTTGTTCAATGTCTTCATCAATGACCTGGATGAGGGTACTGAGTGCACCCTCAGCAAGGTCACTGATGATACCAAACTGGGAGGGGTGGCTGACACCCTGTCAGGCTGTGCTGCCATCCAGTGAGATCTGGACAGGCTGGAGAGAGGGGCAAAGTGGAACCTCATGAAGTTCCATAAGGACAAGTGCAGAGTCCTGCATCTGGGGAGGAGTAACACCAGACACCAGTACAAACTAGGGGTTGTCCTGCTGGAAAGCAGCTCCATGGAGAAAGACCTTGGACAGATGCCTGGCAGAAGCATCTCGTTGCAGCTGGTAGGCTCTTTCTGATAGATTTGCTCCAGGTTCCTAGCAGATTTTTAAAGCTGGGGGCACTTGGTCTGGAAAGCCTCAATGCCTTGCTGTAGTCTGCTTTTTTCAGTGAGTGAGTACCATTTCACCTTTGAGATGCCACAAGTGCCAGTGATGGCTCCTTGCTTTGGAGGGTGTTGGCTATGAGCCCTGGCCACTGGTTTCAGATGAGCCTGGCAGATTTCTGTTTTAATTTGATCCTTTGGCATCAAGCAAGACAGTTTTCTGATAGAGAAACAAGCTGTTCCTGGTACACTGTCCTGCAACTGTACTCATGATGATCTTTCTTCCCCTCTTCCATCACTACGGATATTTGGCAGGCCCTTGAAACCTCTGGGCACGTAGACATCAACCTGTCCTGGAACACTGCTTCCCTTAAGGGTTGTGTTGCTTTGGGGAGGACCAAACCACCCAGGGGTCCTATAGACACTATGTGTCCCTGTGGTTCTGTCCCTCCCCATCTCCCTAGTGTCCTCCCATGATCTCCTCTTTCCCCTCTGTCCCAGTCCTTCTTGCATCCTGTCTACTACTCCTTCTTGACATGCTCTAGCCACTGCTGCACCTGGGTGCCCCAACCCCACCATGTCCCTGTGCCCTGTGTTGGCCATGCAAATATAACGTTGAGGCTGGGCTTATCCCACAGCAGTAAGTGCAGCTTACAGATGGGTCAGCAACTCCGACATCACCACCACCACGTCCTCGAGGCAAGGACCCTAGTGCCCAGGAAGGCTGAGAACCCTGGCAGGTGGGGTACTGCTGACCCATGGAGACTTCCAGAGCTGAGGCATTTGGGGATGCTAAGGACTTCACCACCTGGGGCACCCACCAACCCGCAGGGACCCAGGGGTCGGAGAGACCCATCGATCATCAGGGACCCTGGGAACCTCTCATCTGGGGAACCCACCCCACCTCTGGGCACTCAATTGTGCAACTCATTTTCAACATTTTTTTCATAGGAAACCTTGATATTTGCAAGATGAAAGGGAGATTGGTAAATACTGAGCTGAATAATGTCTCAGTGTGGCACACAGAGTGTGCATTTACACTGACTCACTGTGTTTACCTGCCAGTTTTGTCAGCAAATGGACAACATCCTCTGTGTGAAATAGTTCCATTCTGACAGTTCTAGTTCTGGGCCCCTCAGTTCAAGAAGGACCTCAGGGAACTGCTTGAAAGAGTCCAGTGCAGAGCCACAAAGATGATGGAGGGAGTGGAACATCTCCCTTGTGAGGATAGACTAAGGGAACTGGGACTCTTTAGCTTGGAGGAAAGGAAGAGGCTAAGGAGTGACCTCATTCATGTTTATAAAGATGCAACGGGTGAGTGCCAAAAGGATGGAGTCAGGCCCTGCTCAGTGATGCCCAATGACAGGACAAGGGGCAATGGGTGGAAGTTGAGGCATAAGAAGTTCCATGGAAACAGGAGGTAATTTTTTTTTTCACCGTGAGGGTGACAAAACACTGGAACAGGCTGCCCTGGGGTGCTGTGGAGTCTCTCTCTCTGGGGATATTCAAAACCCACCTGGATGCATTCCTGTGTGATGTGGTCTGGGTGATCCTGCTCTGGCAGGGGGGGTTGGACTGGATGATCTTTGGAGGTCCCTTCCAGCCCCTAACGTTCTGTGATTCTGTAATTGTTAAAGTTCTGCCAGATTCCCCCCTCAGACAAACAGTTATTAAATTAACTGAGGATATGTGCATGGCAGTGTTTAATAAATAATGGAAGCCTTTTGATGAATACGTGAGCTGAGGTGAAGGCTGCTGATTTAGTCACAGACAGCAGAGTCTCTGTGTATGGAAAGTAATGATTTTTGCATTGAAACTGATGTTTTTTCCCTTGTTATCTGTGCAGGGATCCAAAAAAGGTCGTTTTCCTGGAGGCAAAACCAAGACTACACAACTTTAGAGGCAGTTGGGCAGAGAGCTGTGTGACTGATTTTGTTGACAGAAAAAAAAAAAAAGTGATTTTGGATGGAAGCACAATCTGTGGGTTTTTTTAATGGGAAAAATCAGTCAGGTGGAAAACTCTTGATAGTCAGACCCTAGTGCTGCCTCAACAGACCATCTTATTTTCCAACTCCCAGCACCAGTTTCAGGTGTTCAGGGGAGAGCTATGGCTCCTTGCTGGAAAGCAAATGGCTGTCATGGTGCTGCAGGCTGGTCCTCTGTCCCCAGCACCCTGGTGACTTCTTGAACTCACTGCTGATTTCTCCAGAGCAGGCTCTGTGGTTTGGTACAAGTGCTGCATCTATTGAAAGTTAAATAAATGTTGTGGCTACCAGTGTCAGGAGACAGCAAGAAGAAATAGTCCCTAAGGAGAGGGAAGGCTGTATTTAGGTCTATGCAGAGTGTGCCCTCTGCCTGCCAAACGTGAAAAACCAAACCAACTTGCCTCTTCATTTCCTGCTAGAGCCTTGCTTTGCTTCATTGTGTTTTAAAGCTTGTAAATATAGATGCAGTCCAGTGCCTGGCAGCTGCATGGTCCTTCCTCTGTGGCAGCCCCAAGAGCTTAGGGTCTTACTTTCGTGCTGTCGGGGCTATGGGGATCTACCACAGACCCTCACTGTCCCTGGGGCTTCTCCTCAGGACCCCACTTCAGTCCCAACCCCAGCAATGGGGGCATGTTCTCACCTGATCTTGTCCTGTCCTCATCCCTAGGGAGGTTCCTGATGTCTGGGGCTGACCCCAGGCTTCCCGGGCCCCTGGTCAGTGTGACAGGGCAGAGCCAGACTGACTGCCCTGCCAACCCTGGGCAGTCCTTACTGCTCCTGGACTTCACAGTGCCCTGACACACGTGGTGTCCAACCTTCCACACCACTCTGAAACCCCTTTCACCATTTTGGGTCCTATGAAAGACTCTTCTACAAAAGCCTCAGGTTAAAGGGAATGCACAGGACTTCTATGATTGCTGCTGTAGGATTTTCAGTCAAGAGCAGGAGTCCTTTTTAAAGAGGCTTTGTGTCTTTGGTGCAAAGCCCGGTTCCTGAGCTAGTTTTAAATGAACTGTGCTGGAGGGCAGAGAGAAATCCAGATGTGGGACTCAGCATGGGCTAAACTCACCCTGCTTCTCTCTGCTGTGGCCATACTCTGGTTTAGAGGTTTGGCAAATGGTCTGCAGGTCTGAAAGTGTCAGTAACAGCCTGGCATTAATCCCAGGTTCAAACAGGAAGCAAAGAGTGCCAGGAGACATTGGAAAAAGAAAAAGAGCTGCTTGTCACCAGCACTTAGAGGTCTTTAGCCCTTCAAGGGGATATTTTGAGCTCTTGATGAGAGCAGATTTTCATAAATTGCTTTCCAGTTTTACAATAGTACAATCAGGCTGGATCTTTTGTTCCTAAAGCTTCTGATGTTGCTTTTAAAAAAATAAAAAAGGCAGTTATTGATAGCCTCTTTTTTTTTTTTTCTCCTTTTTTGCCAGGGCTGACTATTGTGAGTAATGCTGACCCTGTGCACACTGCTCTGTCAGGAACAGCAGCGTGCCACAAAATGGAGAACCACAGCATGCACCTTTGTGGAGAAGACAGTTGGAGAGATAGGAGAGCAACTCTCATTTTCTTCTGAAGGTTCTTTAGAGCAGCCTGTCATCCCTAATTTTCCCTTCTGTATATTGCTTCCTTCCATGTGCAGACTGTGCATAGATATGAGTGGAGAAGCACTAACTCCATGAGCCCAGAGTGTTTTGGAACATGTTGTAGCATAGAAATCAGAGTGCTCAGGTCCCACTCAATGCCCAACACAAAGTAATGCTTCATGACCTGCTGTTTCAGGAAAGAATAGATCTGGTTTAAGTTTTTCAGTATCTGATGTGTCCCACTGCATCGCCTGTGTTTTGAAGGAAGCAGAATCTGGTGTGTGGGTACATATATCTGTGGTATATGCACCAGCGAGAAAAAGCTGGGGCCAACTATCTGACTACTTCCACCTCTCATTTCTATACACTAGAGGTCTTTGGAGTTGTTTAACCTGAGACTAAGAATCCAGTAAAGACTAGACAGTGGGATTAGGACCTTTCTACACAACCCATTGGAGAAGTAGCAGAGTTTTTGCGCAGCTGAATGCTTATTTCTGGTATCCAGCAGAGTGCAAGTGCCCTAGCTGAACTGCAAATTCAAAACTGACTGAGAATGACCAAGGGAAGGATAAAATTTCTGTAGCCAGCCAGGTAAACACTCGAGTCTTTGATTTTGGTCTGCAGTAAAAATGCTGGTTTGGTTCAGTTGTCACTTAAAAATGGGTACAAATTGGGAATAACTCATCTGAATGTTATGAGCGGAGACTGAGGAAGCTGGGGCTCTTTAGCTTGGAGGAAAGGAGACTAAGGAGTGATCTCATTCATGTTGATAAATATGTAAAGGGTGAGTGCTGAGACGATGGAGCCAGGCTTCACTCAGTGATGCCCAGTGACAGGACAAGGGACAGTGGGTGGAAGTTGAGGCATAGGAAGTTCCATGGAAACAGGAGGAAACATTATTTCACTGTGAGGGTGACAGAACACTGGAACAGGCTGCCCAGGGGGGTTGTGGAGTCTCCCTCTCTGGGGATATTCAAGACCCTCCTGGATGTGTTCCTGTGTGGTCTGGTGTAGGTGATCCTACTCTGGCAGGGGGGGTTGGACTGGATGATCTTTTGAGGTCCCTTCCAGCCCCTAACATTCTGTGGTTCTGTAATCTTATGTCTGTACTTTGCCTTCTGGTAGGTCTTGTGGGCTCAACAGTGATGTGGTCTACTATAAAGTGTCCCTGAGTGTTTATTCAGAATGAGTTTTATAGGAGTACTCTGGAGCTCTTCTCTCTTTGAAAGAAGGAGGTAGGTTAAAAGAAAGATAATTTACCAGGAAAAGGCAAGGCAGGAACCCTCAGCATGAGGGCCTGGTTAAACACATGGCAATTATTGTTCCTAATCCTTCAAGCCAGGCTTGCAGCACTGGGAGTTTTTCTGTTCCTGCTGCTGGATGTGCTGACTGCTTAGAGGACAGAGCAGTCCCAATCTGCTCATTTTGTGCTGGCTTAAAGGAACAGTGTGAAGGACAAGGTGCAGCATGTGGTAGAAGTAGATGCCTGTGGGCCACAACTGTCATACAACTGGGGGCTGCTGCCTTATAAAAGTAATAAGTACCGTGGCCAAGAGACAGCCATTATGGCCAGGCATTCGGGCAGCCAAGTGAATAATGCTGCCAGGAGGAATGCCTACAGTGCAGCAGTTGGGAAATACTGATGAAAAAGTCCTAAAGTGGCTGCTTGCCCCTGACGAGTTGTTTCTGCTGAGGCAGGCATCTTTCCAGCCTGATAGATTCTAAATGCGTTTTCAGGCCTGTGCATTTCAGATGTGTTCAGCTGCAGCTGGTTTGTTCTTCCTATCTATATCTGCAATGCCTCCTATCATACCCATCATTTTGGCTTATCATCACCCTCCTGGGAAGCTTCAGCTCCTCGGCAGAACTCTCTGGAAACCTCCCCTCATGCATCATTTCCTGAAGAATTCAATCAGCAGGAAAGGCAGAAAGCCAAAAGCTACAAATAAGCTAAGCTTTATTTCGATAAAGGGAACACTGAATGTGTCTGCTACTTTCAGTCTTTCTTCCTTTTGTTTTATTTCCTCCTCATTCACATTGTACGAGAAAGGTGAGAATGAAGTCTGCCTCTGTCAGACACTGGAGGCTGTTAAAAACAGGCGTGTCCCTGCTCAGATATCTGTTTTTGGGGGTGAGTGATAAGGATCTTAGAAGAACAGCTTGTCTTCCCTGTAAATCACTAGGCATGCCAGTATCATCTTTAAAGCACCAGGTTAGGAGGTGATCTGCTGGAGAGCAGCCAGGTTATCCATAGGTCATCAATGTGCCCTTGTGGCCAAGAGGGCCAATGGGATCCTGGGGTGCATTAAGAGGAATGTGTCCAGCAGACTGAGGGAGATTCTCCTCCCCTTCTACTCTTCTCTGGTGAGACCTCACCTGGAATATTGTGTCCAGTTTTGGGCTCCTCAGTTCAGGAGGGACAGGGATCTACTGGAGAGAGTCCAACAGAGAGCTACCAGGATGATTAAGGGATTGGAGCACTGCCCTATGAGGAGAGGCTGAGAGCCCTGGGGCTGTTTAGTCTGGAGAAGAGAAGACTGAGAGGGGATTTAATCAATGTTTATAAATATCTGAGGGGTGAGTGTCAAGAGGGAAGGGACAGGCTCTGCTCAGTTGCACCCTGTGATAGGACAAGGGGCAATGGATATAAACTACAGCACAGGAGGTTCCACCTCAACATGAGGAAGAACTTCTTCATTGTGAGGGTCCCTGAGCACTGGAACAGGCTCCCCAGAGAGGTTGTAGAGTCTCCTTCTCTGGACACTTTCAAGACCTATCTGGGATGTGTTCCTGTGCAACCTGTGCTAGATTCTATGGTCCTGCTCTGGCAGGGGGGTTGGACTCGATGATCTTTTGAGGTCCTTTCCAACCCCTAACATCCTGTGATCCTAGGATCATGTGCACATGTAAATTTTATGCACTGCTTGCACTTGCTACAACTAGTGTGGCTTAGTCAGCTCTTTAACATTATGTGACCCCTCATTCTTGCACTCCAATGTCACCAGTGTCAGACTGTTAAAGGTTAACTTGGCAGTTATTGTGCAAAACCCAACCTGACTTCATTAGCCTCTTGTAAGGACACTTGGTGTTGAAATGCACCATTACCTAGTTCTAAGCCCAGCACAGTGATGCACTTCATGCTTTATTGCTCTCAATGCTCTATTAGGAGACACAATTCACCCTTTCTTACAGTAAATGAAATGGTTATATATTTATTTGACTCTTGGGTCTAAGGCCCAGCTACTCTAATGTTTATAGTAGAAGCCAGCAAAATGTTTTGGTGTGCCCTTAAAACCTTAATTGCTTTCTGTTTAGAGATGTCTGTTGACCATTACTGCTAAAAACACTCTTATACCAACTATGCTTCCACATCCCCAGGGAGACCAAAGCTGGGCAGCTGCCCATGTTTCTTGTTAGTGTTCAGGAGAGGTGTCCTCTCCCATAGTGTGTTTTCCTGAATGATTGGTCTCAGCCATCCAGTTTGGCCTCTTAATGAGGTTTTATGATTTAATAATAGAAATTAATAAAATAAAACTTGATATCCATTTCAGCCTAGGGCTTTCTTTTCCTCACTGCACACCAGCAGTGAAGATGATTGCTTTTCTAGTAGTAATATTTTCCTAGGCATCTTTTGTAGGGAGTGTTGTAGAGTTCATCACTGCACTCTGAATTCCTCTTATTTGTCTAGGGACTTTGGGTTTTGGGGGGCGGCTTGATTTGGTTTTTCTTTTGGTTGAGGCAAAACCTTAGCTGTAGGCTAAAGCCATATAAAAAGAGAGAAATTGCAGGGTCTTATCTCTCAAAGTAATTTAACTTTATTAATTTTTGGTGCTGATGGAATCCAAGAAAAGTCATTATCAGGTGAGTTGAGGGGAAGAAGGCAGAGGTAAAGAAGAGACAGCAGCTGTCAGGCGGAGAACCTTTCTACAAAGCTTCAGACCAAGTGTAGACAAGAACAGTATCTGTCAGCAGGTGCAGTTCTTTCATCTTTCCCGAGATGCTCCCTGTGACTGGAGTTTAGGAGAAACCACTCTGTTCAGTTGTCACAACTGGATCTGAACAACAAGACAGAGAAGGAAAAGCTCTCCTTAACTTGCTGCTCATCTACAGGTCTTGTTGTTTTCCTGTAACTCTTGTGGTCTGGCTGAGCTGGGGTCACCAGTGAAACTTCTGTCCTTGGTCTGGCAACAACCTCTGCTGTGGGTATGGACTTTTGGAGGAGCTCACCTGTGTCTGTTAGCAGCAGTGATGTGTATGGAAGCACAGCATGCTGCCAGTTGTGAGCAGGTTGACAACAGCAGGCTGGTGCTGGTCTCTTCTCCCAGGTAATGGTGATAGAACAAGAGGGAACAGCCTCAAGCTGTGACTGGGTAGGTTTGGACTGGACATTAGGGAAAAAAAATTTCACAGAAAGAGTGGTCAGGCATGGGAATGAGCTGCCCAGAGAGGTGGTTGAGTCACCAACCCTGGATGTATTTAAGGGTTGTTTGGATGTGGTGCTTGGGGATATGGTTTAGAGGTGAACCTTGTAGGAACAGGGTTATTGGTTGGACTTGGTGATCCTGAGGGTTTGTTCCAACCTGAATATTTCTGTGATTTCTGTGGTTTCTGTGAACTTTGTCAGTGACAAACAAAAACTTGAGAGGGTCATTTTGGGCACAAACCTTGCTCAGGAAACAACCCTCAGCTCACCGAGCTCACAAAGCACTCCAGACTGAGGCACTAGAAATAAGAGCTGGTATTTCTACACCTTCCACTCCCATTGCCAAGGAGGACTCATGCCTGCTGGGGAGCTCTCCAAATGGATTCCAGTGCAGAGCTGGGCAGGCAGAGAAGGTGAGTGGTGTTGGCAGCCAGGCAGAGTGCCAGCTAGCTGTTCTCTTTCAGGCTTCCAGGGCTGCACAGAGCACAACGTCTCTCTGTACCACTTAGTGAGTCTATGGCATCACCAGCTGTTACCAGGGAAACACAGAAACTACAAATCTGGATCTTGGCAGCTAGGTGTAAAGAGGAAGTATCTTGCTCTTTTGTGGGTCAAAAAAAGGAAAGCTGAAACAAATTCCAGAGGAGCTTTGAATTGGAAACAAGTTGGGGTAAGTTACTACTTCCAAAGCAAACAATTACAGCTGCTAAAGTGCCAGTGTGATCCCTGTGATGTCACTTACAGCAAACAAAAATAGGAGATCCAGTGCAGGACCTCTAATTTCATGCAGCTTAAATGCACCCATTACTCTTGACTCACAACTTCAGTTCTGACTCATTGTTATACAATAAGTGTCCTACCATAGAGACAAAAGGTCCTCCAGGGACTAGACAGTCCAAGGGGAGGCACAGGATATTGTAATTTTTGTTATTCCATCCCATAATCTTGCAATCCCTATGTAGCCAGACATCACAGCCTGTTCTTGCTCTTTCTCCCTCCTCTCCTGGCTCCTGTTATCTCTGGTTTGGGGGGGAGTGCTAGGCCTGAGCTGAGTTTGATTGTGTGTGTGTGTGTATATATATATATATATATATATATATACATACATATATATATGTGTGTGTGTGTATACACACATATATATATGTGTGTGTGTGTGTGTGTGTGTATACACACATATATATATGTGTGTGTGTGTATATATATACACACATATATACACACACACACATATATATGTGTAGATAGATAGATATAGATATAGATATAGATATAGATATAGATATAGATATAGATATAGATATAGATATAGATATATACAGAGAGAAAGAGAGAGTGATTGAGAGTGTGAGAGAGTGATTGAGAGTTTGAGAGAGAGAGTGAGTGTACCTTTTGTATTTGGCTTACTTTTGTAAATAGTGTTTCTCTTCAACCTCCAATTCTGTGTGAGAGTTTTTATTTCACTCCTTTGGGGTAAAATATTTCCTGTCCTTTCGCCCTGGGCAGCTGGTGGCTCAAACCAGGACACCCATGGACTTAACAAGCTGCTTTTAGAGATGTGACACCCTCTGAGCAATGATTTCTCAGGAAATGCTGGTACTTGCCTCATCTCGAGGGAGAGTTCACTGGTGTCTCGCAGCAAAGAAGCGTGTAGTGTTGAGTCTGGGTGAAACTGTGTGCCAAGACCCTTTCTGTTTTGATGAAATGCATGCTTTTTATGGCTGTTGTGAGAGATGATGACCTTAGACCTGCATTTGATGACTTTCAAGCGCTTGAGATTTGTGAAGGTGTGGAAATCATGGTTTTTGTTTTGGTAACGTTAGCTGACACTTTTTATTTATGTTGGGTGTTTAAATGAAAACACAGCTGGGTTGGGGTTTTTTAATGGATTATTAAAGTATTGGTCAGCTGAGACCTAGCTAATGTTAGTTTCTTGCACAAGCCTGTTTGATTTCACTCATGTTACATAAGATATACAGGTTTGGTATGTACTTGAGGTACCCCCAAGCCTTGCTGCTACGGTGGCGGAGCAGCCTTGAGTGAAGACTCGAGCTGAACTCAGCTACTTCGTCTCCACTCATACCTGCAAAGCTCTGGACTGGATGTGGCTGTAATTCCATCCATGCTGGACAGGTAGAGGTTGTTATGCTCAACAGATGAGGAACATTAAAGACCTGTGGGCTTACCCTTTTTGACTTTATCTCACATAGAAAAAAATCTGCATGTGGATAATCTAGGGTCAAATGTATCCATGATGGACGTTCTTATGTGGACATTGAACAGCATAGGGTAGAATACCAGGTTGGAAGGGACCTCAAACATTTCTACAGCACAGGAACATGTTTAATCCAATTTGTGTCCTCTATGTCAAAAAACAGACTTACCAAAAAGTCAGTCTGTCTTTCCCCTGGTTTGTTGGTAGCCTTGAATCTTGGGATTTCTCTGCCACAAGAGCAGTTTGCATACAGTCTGGATCTTCTTGTCTGGAATACAGTTCAGTGTCCCATGTCATGCTTTGATTCAGTGGGATAATGACCAAGGAAACTGCTGAGTCATGGATGGATTGCAGGAATATGTAATGAGAAAGCCATCCAGAGTCATCTGCCCACATGCTGTGCTGCTGGCTCACATTTCCAAGTAGAGCTGCAGACAGACAAGATCATGAGCACTCCAAAGAACTTTGACTATCTATGCAAGCTCCCTTTTTATCCTTTGTAGTGAGTCATGCTGAAAGGCTCCTTTTTTGGTCCTCTTCAGTTAGACTGCTGATTTCCCTTTCTTGCATGCCCAAGCACAGTCCTGAGACTTGTGGCAGGGGCTGTTGTCATGGTTTTTCTCTCTGGAATGGTGGAAATGAGATCTTTCTTTTCTTTTTTAAGGGTGTGAAAGATGTTTCCAGAAGTGAAGGGATTCACTTTTGGGGAATACTCACACGCAACCAAGATGAGTTCCCCAGGCTGGACGTATGCTCTGGGATTCCCAGGAGGAGGAGACCATTTTGGTTCATGTGGTAAAGTTGTGGTGTTTGCACTATGGTTTGACAACTCAGCACACTCCTGTGGCCTGAGTGTCCATCCCAAGTACACTCTTCAGGTGCTGGCTCCTCTGGAGTTACTTTTAAGTACCCACAAGTGCTTCAGCCCTGCGTGAGCCAGCACAGGCATTCAGCAGAATAAATGAGTATGACAAGCATGCATTGATCAGACCCATACATGGTATGCATTATTTCATGGACACTGGCACTTAGATCTGTAAATTACAGCAGGGCACCTTCACGTTTGTGCTGATGCTCTTCCTGGAGGTGGTGAAGTGGAACAGGCAGGGTAGTTTAACAGGACATACAGGGAGAGAAAGACAAGGAGCTGCTCTACCATTCTTTCCTCAGCAAAAACATGTTGACTCCTGGACTTATAGGAAGGGGGGTGAAGGGACCTCAGTGCAGAGTATCCTCAGACAATAAACCAACTGTCTTTGTTATGTTTTCATCCTTGTTTTTCTTAGGAGGCAAATGTAAAGAGTTTTCCACACCTAAACCTGAAAGTCATTGATGTGTTTATTGGATTCAGCTGGATGGGAACCCTGTCCCCTGAAGAACACAGTTATGAAGAGCCAGAAGATAGATCATCACATCTGGTGACTGCCTTGATGTGAGCTGGTGGCTGGACACAGTGCAACTCTCTCCATTCCTCCTAGATTGCACTGGGATGAGAGAGGTGATAAACTTCTGCTGTGCAAGTTGTGGTTATGACAGCTGAAAGCCCCTCTAAAGATGACACTTTCTCACCTCTATTGACCTTCTGGTGTATGTTGAATCTTAGCTGCTGACTAAAGGAGCAACACAGATAATCAAGTTTTCAAAAGTCCTAATTCATAAATCTAACAACAACAGTGAGAGAAGCTGAGGTGTGTTCCCCTCTGTCAAGTGAATCATTAATGGAATTGCTATCACATTTACCCTGGAGAAAAGGCAATTCTGCAGCAGGACTCCAAAGAAGGATCTGGGTTTACTTTCAGGTGTCAGTGGACTGACCATTAGAAAGGAAGCCTTCCTGCTGCCTTCAGCAGGAAAAGACAGACAGTGTGAGAGACACCTTTCAAAGCAGCACCTTATCTTTAGCCCTGTGTTGAAAGCCTTGGTGGCCTGCAACCAGGGACACTTAGTGGTGTCACTTAGAAAGGGGTGCACTGGCCATAAGCTGACACAGGCCACTTTTGAGTTGCTATGCTCCTCCAAAGAGACTTAGCCAAAAAAGGAGAAGAATTCACCACCTATTAGAACATCTTTTGGCTATCGTATGCAAGCAATTTAGCAGAGTACTGGCAGTCTTCGAAAGGCAAGAAGTTGGGTGGCTTTGGGTGTGCTGAGGAATTTTTGCTATTGACTTCACTGGAGCTGTGATTCTCCACCAGATCCATATCCTGAAGGCCTAAAGTGCCCTTAAATGGGCTACTGCATATTTATAACTCACAGTCACAGTCCCCAGCTGACATGACATCCAGCACCACTCCTAAAAACCTGTAACCTCTTTTACCTCTTTTCTAGATCACACTTGGTCCTCGTGGCATTCCTTTGCCCCCACCTGTTTTGCACTGGAACTTTTTTTTTAACCTTAAAGAGCAACTTTAAAAAAAGAAGAAGAAGTGTTGAAGGCAAATTAGACTCCTGGGTACTTTGTGTTTTGATGTTTGGGCTGCAAACACTCTGGGATATGCTAATTTAATAGCTTCAGTCCTTGCTGGAATGTTTTAAATAGTATAAACATTCCTACTAGTTTTATGGGTTTCTAAACTGTTTCTTTCTGTGGGTACAAATTGAAGCTGACAGTGTACTTTCCACACTTCCATTAAACAGGGCCAGCTCGCTGTTGGTAGAGGAATCTCTCAGGAAAAAAAATAGCTTGATGATGTCTTGCAGTGCAAGGCTTTTCATTAGCCCTGATTATAAACACAACCTACCACGTATTTGTAAGGCTTTGAGCAGCTCTTGCTGTGCCCTGATCTCTGTGAGACTCCTGCTGGAGGAAAAGGGAAGAGAGTTAAAAAAACTCCTCGGATAATTGAGCAGAGAGAGGAATGTTTGGTTTTGTTGTTTGTTTGTTTGTTTGTTTTAACTGTACACTATGTTTGCCAGTTACTGTTACCTGCAGCCATCAAAGATCTCAATGGTTTGACACTTCCCACTCCCAGGTTGCAGAACTGTGTTCTATCTCTCCCCAGGTGTGTCAGCTCTGCTTCAAAAGATCAGTACAGAAACCTTCAGCCACTGCACCATCTGCATTCATTTTCCTTCATTTGGTGTCAGCCCAGCTCCTGCAATTCATATGATTAAAAGGGACAGAGCTGAACTTGCCACAGTTGGGACTTTTAAGCCTACCTTTTCCCTCTGTAAATCCTGACTTTCTCAAAATGAGCTCTTTTTTCTTCTCCCCCCACCCCCCTCCCCAAAGTGGAACATAAAGCAAAAGTCTGGTGCCAAATTCCATTCATTCTGGCTGCTTTTCACCAACAGCAAAGTTATTACAAAATAAGGAGAGCTTGTAAATGACACTGGGTGTCACTGTAACAGTAACAGCCACCTGGGCCTTTTGCAAATGATGTTTTCTGAAAAGATTTCAATCTAATAAGCACAACATCAATGATGATGACTTTGGGAAAATAGAACCTAAAGTAGTGGATGTTTGTGACTGGTGCAGTGTTCCTCTGAGGAACCCTGTGCTTGTCTTAGACCCTGTGGTGGAGTTCTCTCACTTGCCCTGTATTCAGCCTGGGTACTGCGAGCTCTAAAGAGTGAGCAGGGGCAGCTTCAGTCATCCCAAAATCCCATCATGGGGAGGGGGTTGGTAGATGACCTCTGGGATCATGCAATCCAGCCCTCTCTGCTAAAGCAGACAACAGGTTTCCCAGGATCACAATGTCCATCTCCAGAGGAGACCTCACAACCTCACTGGGCAGCCTGCTCCAGGGCTCCAGCACCCTCACAGCAAAGACACTTTCCCTTGTGTTTAGGTGGACCTTCCTGTGTTCAAGTTTGTGCCTTCTGTTGAGGAGCTCCCTCAGGGGCAGGAAAATGTGTGACCCCATTTGGTGTAACTGTTGATTGTCTGCCTGGCTACAGGGCTGAACAGAGCTGGGGTGGCTACCAGTGTGCCATGTGTACTTTTTACCCCTGTTCCCAGTAGCATGACTGAGTCCTGGAAACAGTTATTTGGTGGGATCCTAGGGAGGCTTGATGAGCTGCTGAATTCTTCTCTAGGTTGTTTCCTGAACTTTGTTATTTTTACACACAAGCCCCCTTTAAATCCATACAGATGACTTGAAAATGCAGTTGCACACTTCTCAGGCTTCACAGCTGGTTGAGCACCCACAAAGGGGAAGAATCATTTGGTATCTGAGCTGGGAAAGCATAGAGCTTGGAAATCCAGTTTCTGATGCTTCCTTGTAACTATTCCTATCAGGCCATGCAGAGAACTCTTCCCATCTATATTATGAAAGAAACAGGAGATATTTATTTTATTTTAATCCTTTAAAATTAAAACCTTTGAGAACTTAATTAAATATACTGTGAGAAGAATGTGTAGTTCACTTACAGCTATTGACTTGAGGTTTGTAGATTGTTGCCAAGTCCTGCAATGAATAAAGCTTTAATGTTGAAATCAGCAACAATTGATTTCTGCATTTTTTTAATGCTATGGTACAGCACCAAAAAAAAAAAAAAGAGAAAGAACCCCTCCCCCCCAAAAAAAAACCCCTTATGATCCACATATGTACTAAAAAGGAAGGGTTTGGATTGAAGCTGACTTCTTTAAAACTTGCAGTAATCTTAAGAGAAATTCAGGAATTTTCAAGGTTTTTGTGGAATAAACAGGGAGAGGTCTGAGGGAGCTGGGGTTGTTTAGTCTACAGAAAGGGAGGCTGAGGGGAGACCTTGATCATAGAATCACAGCATTGTCAGGGTTGGAAGGGACTTCAAGTGTCATCTAGTCCCAACCTCCCTGCCATGGGCAGGGACACCTCACACTAGATCAGGTTTGCTCAGAGCCCCATCCCACCTGGCCTTAAAAACTTCCAGGGATGGGGCTTCTACCACCTCCCTGGGCAACCTGTTCCAGTGCCTCACCACCCTCAACAACCTATCTCTACAGCTCCCTGAAAGGAGGTTGGAGCAAAGTCGTGGTTGGTCTCTTCTCCTTAGTAACAAGTGATAGGATGAGAAGAAATGGCCTCAGGTTCAATGAGGGGAGGTTTAGGTTGGACATTAGAAGAAACTTCTTCACTGAATGGGATCTCAAAGACTGGAACAGGCTGCCCAGGGAGGTGGTTGAAGAGGGGCAGCCCTCAGGAATGAAGGTCATGTAGGCAGAGAAGATGTGAAACAAAAAGGAACCAGAAATACCTCAAGCTGGAACAGAACTATTGGTGAGTATGTCTGCAGCCATCAGGGTTGCAGGGGGTAGAGAAAAACCCCAAAGGGGGCTAAGAAGAAGAGCACTCTAGTTCTGAGATGTGACTTGGGGGACATTATGCAATAGCCCCAAACTGACACAGAGGATCCATTACTGCATGTAATGAGAGAGGCTGGGAAGAAAAACTGACCAAAGACAGGAAAACATGCACAGAGAGCTAGGGCAGACAAAGATGTCCAGGGAGAACATCACAATGACTGCCCTCATGGTGGCCTTTGGTGGAACTCAAAACTGGGAGGATCTGGCAAAAATATTTATTTCTTTTTAAACTCTGAGGCTGTGTAGGGAAGAGTTGTGTTGGAAATGCCAGAGCACTTAAAAATTAACTAAATGTTGCTTAGATTAATATTTACAATTATTGCTGCCGTGTTTTGGTTTTCCATGTGATTATTTCTTCTTTTCTTTCAGAACACAGTTTTTGATGAGGATATTTCCTGCAGATTGTAGCAGGAGCAGGGAAGTCGTTCTGCCCCTGTACTCAGCACTGGTTAGGCTATACCTTGAGTCCTGTGTCCAGTTCTGGGTCCCTCAATTCAAGAAAGATGTTGAGTTGCTTGAATGTGTCCAGAGAAGGGCAACAAAGCTGGTGAGGGGTCTGGAGCACAAGCCCTGTGAGGAGAGGCTGGGGGAGCTGGGCTTGTTTAGCCTGGAGAAGAGGAGGCTCAGGGCAGACCTCATTGCTGTCTACAACTACCTGAAGTTGTAGCCAGGTGGGGGTTGGTCTCTTCTCCCAGGCAACCAGCACCAGAACAAGAGGACACAGTCTCAAGCTGTGCAGGGGTAAGTTTAGGCTTGATCTGAGAAAGAAGTTCTTCACAGATAAAGTGCTCATTGGAATGGGCTGCCAGGGAGGTAGTGGGGTCAATGTCCCTGGAGGTGTTTAAGACAAGACTGGATGAGGCACTTAGTGCCATGGTCTAGTTGATTAGTTGATTCTGTGATAGGTTTGCACATTGTAGGTCTCCTTAACTTTGTTTCAGAGCTCTGTCACCAAAAGGGGAAAGTGCACATCAGTGCCTTCAGTGCTAGTTCTGTTGGTCACTACCTGGGAGTAAAGAAGGTGCAGGTGTGTATTTCTGGTGTATTCCCAGCAGCACTTCCTGTGAGTAACCAAACTAGGAGCAATGGAGTCCAACAGAGAGCCGCAAGGATGACTTGGGGACTTGAGCATCTCCCTGTGAAGAGAGACTGAGAGACCTGGGGCTGTTTAGTCTTAGGAAGAGAAGGCTGAGAGGGGATCTGATCAATGTCTATACATATCTGAGGGGTGGGTGTCAAGTGGAGGGGGCCAAGCTCTTTTCAGTGGTGTGCAGTAATGAGACAAGAAACAATGGATACAAACTTGAAGATAGAAGTTTCACCTCAACACAAGGAGAAACTTCCTTACAGTGAGGGTGACAGAGCACTGGAACAGGCTGCCCAGGGGAGTTGTGGAGTTTCCTTGCCTGGAGACTTTCAAAAACCCCCTGGATGCATTCGTGTGCAGAGTACCCTAAGTGATCCTGCTCTGGCAGGGGGGTTGGACCTGATGATCTCTGGAGGTCCCTTCCAACCTCTGATATACTGTGATACTGTGAATATATTTCTCTTTCTGAAGAAAATGTAGTGTCTGATACTATGCCAATAGATCACCCTTCCCAGGACCCCTTCAGTGACTGTCTGTCTTGGGTATCTTAGATATTTCCAGTGATTTTAAATCTCTAGCAAAGAGATGGAAGGGACCACACCTAGATGATCCTTGTGGTCCCTTCCAACCCTGACTGATTCTATGATTTTCATAGCAAAGACTGACTGGACTTTGTTGTTTCATTCCAGATCACCGGTCTCTTCAGAAGATTTTGTAGATTTGGGCAAAGCTGGTAGGGAAGAGCTGACCTCACAGAGGATGTGACAGCAAGCTGAGCAGACAAGGGTTACAAAAATTCTAACAAAACAACAACAGTTCTTACTGTGCAATTTTTTTTTTTTTTTTTTTTTTGCTCTGGACCTGGCACATCTCTTGAACTGCACAAGGTGGATGAGCTTTAGATCACAAAAAATAAGGCCTCCTTCTTGGTCCTTAGAGCAATGAAAAATCATGCAGCTGTGCTTTCTCACTTGTAGGTGGATGCTCAAAAGGTATGAGAAAGCATTAGGCCAGTCAGGAGAAGTAGCAAATTTGCCATACTCAAAAAAACCACAACCCTAGACCCAAAAGTCTAGAAAGGGTTGATGCTTTCAGTGCCAGGTTGCAGCTGGAGAGAGTCAGAGGAGGTAATGCCCCAGCTTTACTAAGTCACTTTTTGACAACTTGACTTCTGCTGCCTGTGTCACTCAGTGATCCAGGGCCACTGTGTACCCCTAGAGGAATTCAGCAGCAGAGTGGCAGCGCTGTGTGATTCACCCATGGTGGGTTTCTGTGAAGACAGGATGGGTCCTGTGCAGCCATTGACAGAGAGTCACATAAGGATGTTTTGTTATTTTTGTTTGTTTGTTTGTTAGTACATTTCTGGGAAGGAATAATAAATCGCACCAGTACAGGTTAGGCAGTGATCTGCTGGAGAGCAGCCCTGTGGAGAGGGATCTGGGAGTCCTGGTGGATAACAAGTTATCCATGGGACAGCAATGTGCCCTTGTGGCCAAGAGGGCCAATAGGATCCTGGGGTGCTTTAAGGGGAGTGTGCCCAGCAGATCGAGGGAGATTCTCCTCCCCTTCTACTCTTCTCTGGTGAGACCTCACCTGGAATATTGTGTCCAGTTTTGGGCTTCTCAGTTCAGGAGGGACAGGGATCTATTCAAAAGAGTCCAATGGAGGTCTACAAGGATGATGAAGGGACTGGAGCACTGCCCTATGAGGAGAGGCTGAGAGCCCTGGGGCTGTTTAGTCTGGAGAAGAGAAGACTGAGAGGGGATTTAATCAATGTTTATAAATATCTGAGGGGTGAGTGTCAAGAGGCAGGGGACAGGCTCTGCTCAGTTGCACCCTGTGATAAGGCAAGGGGCAATGGATACAAACTACAGCACAGGAGGTTCCACCTCAACATGAGGAGGAACTTCTTCATTGTGAGGGTCCCCGAGCATTTGAACAGGCTCCCCAGAGAGGTTGTAGAGTCTCCTTCTCTGGAGACTTTCAAGACCCATCTGGATATGCTCCTGTGTGACCTGTGCTAGATTCTATGGTCCTGTTCTGGCAGGGGGGTTGGACTTGATGATCTTTTGAGGTCCCTTCCAACCCCTAATATCCTGAGATTTTCAGGCTTCTCCACTAGTTTGAATGAAAATCATCAAAAGCTTAGTCCTTTTTAATTTTTTTTTTTTTTGGCAACTCTGGCTGTTGTCCAGGTGTAATTGGCATACATGATGCTGGATTTTGAACTATACTGCATGACTATTAGGTCCTTTTACTGCCCCAAGGAATAATTGTCAGTATCTGCTGCAATGGTGCCTTGTAAAAATAACTGTGACAATGTGAAATATGCATGGAATTATGCAGATAGTGGAGCCTTGAATATGATATTTATTATCCTGCTTTTCTTATCCAAGCAGAGGTTCACCTGGTGAAGCTGAACAGCTTTCTCTGAGAGCCTCTCCTGCTGAGTTTCTCTCTTGTATGAGTATTGGTGGCTCAGCAGGTGGCCGCAGCCATTCGGGTCGTTCATGGTTTCTCTGGAAAACAAGGCTGTCCAGCCTGGCTGCCCCACGCCGAGGAAGCATGAGGGAAACGGGATTCCTCCTTCTCCAGAGAGGCCACCCCAGGGCAGGTAACGGCCGCTGCAGCACAGGTAACGGGAACGGGCGGCCCGCAGTGAGCATGTTCGGCCAGCAGGGGGCACCAAAGCCCTTCGGTGGCGCTGCGGCCTGGAGATGCGGCGGGGAGGGGGGGGGCGGGCGGCGGCCGCGGGGTCTTCGAGGAGCAGACGCATCCCTGAGAGCCCTCGGTCCCTTGAGTTTATGTCTCCCACCCTGTGCTCCCCGTGGCTCTCGGATAACGCCGACCCGCAGCCTCAGCTGCTCAAACCATGCTTGTGTAGGGGAGCGAAGCCCTCAGCCAAAAGACCAGCTCCGGGCTGTCCCTATTCGCGACAGGCAGCCCCCTCCGTCCCCGGCGGAGTTTCTGTGTTGTTAGAAAGACCTTTATTTGGGAAGGCGATTGTGCCCGGCCTCTTGCCGGCCAGGACACGGCAATGTCGTGGCCGTGGACGGTGGAAGGAGGGATGGCTCCTCCATCATTGCCTGGTGCTGCACTACCTGGTGCTGTAGGGTGAGGGTGAGCCTGCACCTCTCTGATTCCCCCCCCACACCTCAAAGCTGATTGTGAAGCGCTGTCGCAAGGAGCGGTGTTTTTGTTTTTTTTTTTTTTTCTCCAGTGCCAGATCTCCCTCGCTGCTCTTCATCGCTGGTTTGAAAAGGAATGCCGGAAGATGGCAGCCTTGGCCGGTGGCAGAGAGCAGGATCCCAACGGGACCGGCCGAGCCCGGCGGCTTTCCCGGGCCACTCTCCCGCTTCGGACCGGCAAACCCCCTGCCCTCAGCGACCCCGTCACAGCTGTGGTCCTGCCCGTGCCAGCATCGTTATAAGGCTTCGACACACCAGCTTTCGACCAATTAAAAAAAAAAAAAAAAAAAACAAACCACATTAGATTGCCATTGTAAAGAGTTGGTGAAGATTAAAACTCCGAGGCTGGATTGCTCTCGCTGCAGGGCAGGGTTGCACTGCTGCCCCCAGTTTATTAAACGCACAACAATTAGCTGATATCGTGCCCAGTAATTCGGCGGTTTTGTTTCCTGACAGCTTCCGACATCTTTTCAGTAGGTTTTGTTCTAGGCAGAGGTTTCCTGCGTATTTATTGTCTCTGCTAAACCAAGTGCTATGTGTAATATTCAGATGCGCTGTGAATAAGCAGAATTTGTTAGCTTGTTAAATTAAACGGTTCCTGGTTAGCACATCCTCTGCTTAGCCTCCTGGCTCTCGTTTATTTGGCAGCACAACTTTTTACCCTGGACGCACACTTCCAGTGCCACCAATTAATCTCCGAGGTGAGACACCTCGTTGCCGCTGGCAAAGAAACCTTGCTTTTGTAGTAGTAGTGACTAATTTACATGCCTGCCCCCGCTCTCTTTCTAGCCTCCTATTCATAAGCAACATATCAAGGGTGGATGGATGCCAGCAGAACAGCCTGTCTTCGGGAGAGATACTAGCTGCTTTTTTTTTTCCTTTTTTTTTTTTTTTTCCACCCTTGCTTGACTCTCTACTTGTGCTGGCACAGAAAGCCTGTCAGTATAACCTCCACCGTTACCTTATTTTTCCTTGTTTTCCTTTTCACCCACTCCAGGTCCCTCCAACCCCTCGACTTCTACCGGATAAATATCTTGAAGGTGCTAATCAGAGTTTGTGTTTGCATTTAGAAGGGGCTCTTTCTGAGACTGACTGCAGAGAAGCAGAATTCTCTTCCTAACTACCACCTGAATATTTCACATCTGGTACGACCGCCTTGTCTTTTTTTTATTTTTTTTTTTTTTTTTTCCCCCCGGGTTCATGATGAGCTGCCCTGTAGCGCCGAAGCACTCCAGCTTCGGTGAAATCACACCCAGCCATCCCTTTCCACAAGGTCTGTGAGAGTTCACTTTAGTCATGACTCTTAACTGCCCATTATCCCACACGTCTTTGCTAGCACAAACAACGAAAATAGTCCACTTGCAGAGAATCTGATTCAGCTTTCTTGCGTTCCGCAATAACAGATGGATTGCTAGACTGTTTACTGTTGCTTCCCACAAACTTCCTGTTAGTAAACTCCTGTATTATTTATGAAACAGAAAAATTACAAAGAAGAAGTATCTTAGTTGATTACTGCCTGCTGGTGAACCGCTGCCAGAGAATCTTTTAATACAAATGTGTGTGTGGGAGCAAAGATCGCTCTGGCTGCAGGTTTTTTTGGTATTATTTTTCCCGTTGTTTGTTTCACAATATGCAGTAACCCTGTTCTACTGCGCTCTCCCGAGCAGGTATTTCGAGCACCCAGGCATTTACAGCTGAATCGAGGTATCTGTGAATATGTGAAAGAGCCAGGAGGGGAAGAAGCCTGCCTGCGTGTTACGGAGATCAGGTCTGAATAAGAAACGTTTAAAGCCTTTTTTGTTATACAACGACAACGACGAATGCGATATTTATCTCTGCTGACCTAGCGTGGAGATGTGTCAGAAAACACAGGATGGTGCTGTGCCGATAGCTTCTGACACAAGCAGCCATCGTGAATATTCTTTTTTCCCCTCTCAGTTTGGTTACAAAACTCCACATGTGCTAAGACCACTGTGTTTGTACCATAGGTTAGGCTGATTCCTGACTCTCAGTGGTGTGAGAGAGGAGGCCAACCCAAAAATCAGTTTGTACAATTATAGCAAGAGAGCTAATGAAGTTTAAGATAGTCTCTCTCTCTCTCTCTCTTTTTTTTTTTAATTAAAAGTAAAAATGTGAATGTTGTGTGTGAGCAAAAGTATTTGTAGTGGTTTTAGAAATAACACTTGACCTAACACAGCCATTCTGGTTTATAAATAGTCACTGTTATATTTCACTGAGTTTCTCCTATATTTATGTATTTATGAACAAATTGCCTTTCCCAACTGAGATTTATGACTGTAGATGTGCATTATACATATATGCAGAAAGAGAATGAAAATTTCCCTGATCTGAGGCATGGATAAGTCTTCCTTGAGATTTTTGGTTTTATTTTTTAAATTTGGTTCCCTAAACTGAAATCAAAACTCAAACCAGCACTGCAGACTGGACACTTAGTAATGGTGGCCCGACTACCAATGTGTAAAGTTGAACAAAAAAAACCCTGCTGTGCATTGCAGGCAACTGCAGGGTGCTGATTAAATCCTCTTATACCTTTGTAAGATCTGTTTTTGCACCGAACTTGTATCAGACGGAGCAGAGCATTTTCTAATCCTGGGGCAGAGCTCATGTCTGAGTGTTTGTTTGAGACAGCCATCACGTTGCTGATTACTCATTTCTGATATTAGTAAGTATCCCTCTTCTCTGAGCAAATTCTTCCCTTTCCCTGCCTCCTTAAACACCCTCCCTCAGAGCTCCCATTGACAGAAAAAAGAATTCCCTATTATTAAGGGCAGATGATCAACGGCAGAATCTCCTGATGCTTCAATCCACCAACAAGAATCTTGTGACAGATGTTTCTGTGCTTTATGCAAATAGGAACTTCATGGAGCAGTTTCCCTTTCCTCCGTGGAATATATGCAGCTGGAAAACAGAAATCCAGCTCCACGGCATGAAGCTAAAAAAGAAAGGGAAAAAAAAAAATCATCATGCCACTGACCAAACAGGGAGCTAGGAGAAAACCAGCTGTAGATGTGGTATCGAAATAATTCTGCTGCTGGCTCTTAGGTTCATTTCTGGGCATCTTAATCAAGCAGTGTGTTGATGGTGTAGGTTTTGTGACCTTTCTCTGTGGCAACACCATCGCTCACAAGTCACTTCTGGGGGAGGTGTGGGGGGGTGGGGGAATGGAAATAATCTTTCCCGGGTTGTGTGGAATGTTTCTTCACAAATCCTCTTTCTTTTTTTGTTTTATCTCTCTTTCTTTTCTTTCTCGTGTTTCTTTCTTTCTCGTGTTTCTTTCTTTCTTTCTTTCTTTCTTTCTTTCTTTCTTTCTTTCTTTCTTTCTTTCTTTCTTTCTTTCTTTCTTTCTTTCTTTCTTTCTTTCTTTCTTTCTTTCTTTCTTTCTTTCTTTCTTTCTTTCTTTCTTTCTTTCTTTCTTTCTTTCTTTTCTTTCTTTCTTTCTTTCTTTCTTTCTTTCTTTCTTTCTTTCTTTCTTTCTTTCTTTCTTTCTTTCTTTCTTTCTTTCTTTCTTTCTTCCTTTCTTTCTCCTTTTTCTTGCTTTCTTTCTCTCTTTCTTTTCTTTCTCCTTCTTTCTTTCTCTCCTTTTCTTTCTTTCTTTCTCTTTTCTTTCTCCTTTTTCTTGCTTTCTTTCTCTCTTTCTTTTCTTTCTCCCTTTTTCTTTCTCTCCTTTTCTCTTTCTTTTTTTCTCTTTTTCTTTTTTCTTTTTCTCTTTCTTTCTCTTTCTTTCTTTCTTTCTTTCTTTCTTTCTTTCTTTCTTTCTTTCTTTCTTTCTTTCTTTCTTTCTCTCTCTCTCTCTCTCTTTCTCTCTTTTTCTTTCTTTCTGCCATCTCTGATACGCTGTTTTCATTCTCACAGAAGTGGGGCGTAGCTGTATGAGAGAAAATGCACAAGGGTGTTAAAAATAGTGAAGTTGTTTGCAGGTGAAGAAAGGCTTTTGGCTTCTTAGGTGTAATAAATAGAGTATAAACATTCCTGGAAACTGTCTGCTCTTTAGAACAGCACTGGAAGCTGAGGATGTGCAAATGCTTGATGAGAAGATGGGCAGTTTTCTTCCTATTTATTAAAGGGAAAAAAACCCATTCCAAACAAACAACAACAACAAAAAAACCCCAAACCCAAACCCCTCAAACTTAGTGAATTAGTGGAGTTTTAAAGGAAATATAGCTTTACAAATTACTGTGTGGTATATAAGAGAATATTTTTAGTTAGTAATTCCTGTAATTTCATCCAATAAGGAGGGGTTGTGGAATCTCACCTATTATTATCCTAGAAAATCATAAAAGGTGCTCGTCCTAAATACAGTTATTTTTTTAAATGCTGGGTTTATTACTGTTATTAAACAGAGTTAATACTGTTATTTTAGACTGATTTGCCCTTCTTCTGGTTTTATGTCTAAGATTTCTTTGCCTTTTTTTGTTACCAGGCACCAGAACAACTCTCAGGAATTGTTTGCCAGCACATATTTTACCTGATTTTCTTGATGAGGCTTTTGTGAATCTCGTATATTTTAGGTCTGTTTTTTTTTTTTTTAACACCTACTGTGGGTCACAACATTTTTGATTTTTCAATCTTTAGACTTTAATTCCAAGCCTTTATCTGGTACTGTGTAAGCATTCGGTCAGGAGCTAGGAGAGATTTTCTTTGCGTCTAGACAAAGCCTGGGTTTGTATCATGGTGTTGTGTTGTGTTATTTCATGACTAGTCAAATGCTGGGAAGAAATCCTTATTCAGTTTAGATGTATTACATAACTTTGCTCAAAAGCCTCTTTCTTTTCTTCTTCTTCTTCTTTTCCCCTAGTTAAATATATAATAAACATTAGTGATTTTATGTGTTTTATTTGAGTTCCTTAAAAATCCCCAAATATTCAAAGATGTAGTGCCAATATCAGGAAGAGGAAGGAAAGGGAGTGCTTGTGCAAATGTCTCTTGTGCTGTATGGGATCTAATTCCAACTGCAAGAAATCAGCAGCCTGTTTGTAGGTGTTGCAGCACATCTGCTGTTGCCAGTGGCTGTGCAGCTAGAGGTGTTCTGCAGGTGAGGTACAGCTTCAGCTCAGATCTGTGTCTGAAGAGTCAAATATGGCTTGAGAGTCAACTATTAATAGAATAAACTTAATTTTAGTTGTGTGGTGGCTTTTTTTTTTTGCCTTTGTTTTTTTTTATATAAGTGCAGCTGCATTTTCTATTTAATTATAGGTTCCCACAGTAGTAATTTTTTCCATGACCTGCTCAATCTCAAAAGTCAGAAAATTGCTTCTTTTTTAAAGCTGACAATAGCACGGTATGTTTCCAAAGGAAAAAAAGACAAATTACAGAAAATCATTACTTTAAGCATATTTAAATAGCCAGGAAGAAATCCTAATTGAAAAGTTTGCTACAGTGTGAGAAAGTTAGCAGTGCTTTTTTTTGTGTTAAAAAGAAAAGAAAAGAAAAAAGAAAAAGATTATCCTCACGATGTTTGTGGCTTTACAAGCTGCTCATCATCCTATGCCTTTCTCTGCTCACTCTCTGCTCCACTCTTGCCTCCCTGGCAGAACATTTGCAGGAAGCAAAGACTTTTAACTGACCACTAGTTAATTTGGAGGTGCAGTTAATAATCTAAATGGATTATTCCTTGTGAAGCTGATTCAAAGGTAATGGGAAATGTTTGTGTTTCTTTACCTGGGATTCAGAGCAGTCAGTCAGCTTTTATTTTCCAGCCACTTTCCCTGGTATTTTACAAGAATTTTGTAACCATGTAATTATTGTAATATATGTACAGGTGATAGAGCAGTGTATTCATGTTAAACTTTAACATGCCTCAAGTCAATAATTGACTTTGAAATGAGCAATGTTAAAGTAATCCTTAAATGGGTATGGGTTTAGTGCAGTCATTTGGCTCCTGGAGTGGAGCATGAGCAAAGCCACCCACCACAACAAGGTGTGGGGAAGGCCACCATGGCTCCTCAGCTCTCTGTGCCCCATACTGTGCCCATGTAGTTGCCAGGTACTTGTCATTAGCTGCGTGGCTACCAACTAGGATATTTCTAACCACAGTTGTTCAGAAAGGGGAAAAAAAAGAAAGATGGGAAAAAAAAGAAAAAAGAAAAAAAGAGGTATTATAAAATAGGGTTGACAATCATAGACTCACATAACATTAGGAGCTGGAAGGGACCTCGAAAGATCATCCAGTCCAACGCCCCTGCAGAGCAGGAGCACTTAGAGTAGGTCACACAGGAACACATCCAGGCAGGGTTTGAACATCTGGAGAGAAGGAGACTCCACAACCTCTCTGAGCAGCCTGTTCCAGTGTTTTGTCACCCTCACAGTGAAAAAAGTTTTTCTTTATGTTCACATGGAACCTCCTCTGCTCCAGCTTGCACCCACTGTCCCTTGTCCTGTCACTGGATATCACTGAGCAGAGCCTGGCTCCATCCTCCTGACACTGTCAGGGGATGACAATCCCAAAATGCAACCTCTTCCCTCAGACACCACCTCCCCAGCAAACCTTTGCTCTTCCTCCATTCTCCCTGGTCTCTCTCTCTCCCTCTATTTCCCACTTCCAAGCTTTCTCACAGCAAGGCTCAGACCTTTTCCTTTACAGCCCTCCAGGGCTCTGGCAGGATTTTTCATAGCTGATCTCCAGGGTTGGGCCAGAGCAGTGGAGAGCAGCTCCCAGGGAGCAGTGCCGGTGCAACTCCAGGTTCTCAGAGGATTTTGCAGGGGCCAGTGAGTACAGACAGAGTGGGAGGAGGTGGGCTGGCTTCTCCTCATGGAAAAGAAGAAAGCCTTCACAGAAGTCCCTTCTGCTGCCACATGTCTGAAAAGAGTTGTCTGCCAAGGTAGGTAGCCATGGTAATGTATCTTCAGCAGTTTCCTCAAGGGAGCATGCAGAAGGAGTTACTCTCCTTTATCTACTGAAGTGCTCCAGCTCTTCCCCATCCCCTGCTCTCCATTTCCCATCTCTGAATGACTGAACCTCTTACAATTTGGCCCAGACCACAGTCCTGTGAGAGAAAGCAGCAAATCAGTTTGATCCCTAGTACAAAGACGACAACCATTAGAGTAGGAATCTGATGTATTTTTGTCTTATTCTCCATGAACCAGCAGGTGAGGTTTTCCTAGGTAGCTCTCACTGTAAGATACACAGAATGAATTCAGGAGAGTATTGTTGTCTGCACAAATGCTGGGGCAGCTCCATGGTGATAGAACAGTTGTGACTCTGCCAAAGCCTATTCAAGCTTATATTCCAGTTATTAATAATAATAAAAAAGTTTAAGCTAATGGTTAAGGTTTTGGCTCTGGTCAGTCATCCACTACATTAGACACAACAACCTGGTTTCAGTCCCTTATTTGATCTAGACCTGAAACCAAAAGGACAACGAACAGCCTGGTTCCTGGTGTGAGGGGCAACCTGAAGTGAGTGTAGAGGGCAGGACTGCATCCTCCATGGGCAGCTGTGGTGGCCTGGGTCTCCTGCAGCTCTTCAGAGCAGGGCTCCCTTGATTGGTCTGGTGTACAAAAACAATCAGCATCCAAGGATTATTTTGGTCAGTGGTGCTCTTCATTTATAGTCAAATGAAAAATGAGGTAAAGCTTATCATACTTGTCTGATACTTTCACCTTCTGCCACTTTGCTTCTTCCTTCAGTGCTGTGAGAAAACGGGAGTTTACCTGTTAAGGGGCTGTGGATCTTTCTTGCTTGTTTTTATTTTGTTGGTCTGTATTTTCAGTCATTTATCAGACGATGCTGTTGTGTTTCCTGACCCACCTGGTCCCAGACCACGCTGATCTGCAGAGCCTCATTTTCCTGACAGCTGGCCCATCATCGGCAGAGCTGAGGTGGGGACTCAATGGAAGGACCTTGACCCCCATCCCAGCATCTCCTAGGGAATTCTCTTTGTTGGGCGCTTTCAGGCTGAGGCCTCCCCCAAAGATGAAGGTGATTGCTATTTGCCAAAGTGGTGAGAGAACAGGAGGAACAATAAAGACAAAAATCTAAGCTGTCAGCTTAACTTGTTCAGACTGATACCAGCCTGTGGTATTCAGCCAGCAGCTAACCCAAGGTTTCCTTAACCTTGGCAGGAGTGCGGGAAATAGTTGCAGGAGGATGAAGTGTTCTTGAACTGTTTCTCTGATGTATCAAACACAAGCAGGCTTTTCTTCAGTATTAAGCCTTTTCTTCCCCTTTAAAGAAACTTTTTATTGTAGACTATAAAAGGAGGAGGAAAAAAAAAATAATAAATCAATCCCTGTGTTTGTAGACCCCTGTACTGCCTCTGCACCATCCAAGGACAAAGATGCAAATCAGGACCTCTCGCTGCACTAGCATTTATAAGGCAAATGTCTTGCTAAAGTCTTACAGTAAAAGCAAAAGGTTAAAAGAAATAGCTGCACTCAAGTGTCATTTTAAACAAAAAGAAAAAAAAAAAAGAAAAAATTAACCACATTCTTAAAAACATCAGCCAGAGCTTCCCTGGAAGCATCAGAAACAGCATTCCAGATAAAAGCAGCATGATGTGAAAAGACCTGATCAGCAACAGATTGATGTCTGGGCTTGGGGACTAATGTAGGAACTTAAAGACTTGGCTGGAGAATATATCTTGAGAGGCATAAACATGTAAGAGGATGCCAAACCATGAAAGGCTTCCTTTGCACTGAGAATTCAGAACCCGGCGTGTTGACAAGCAGGGAAGCCAATGCCGCAAGCAAAGCAAATAGGGTGATGAATAAACTCAGCCTTTGGGAGCCTAGGATGAGACCTAGAAAGGGGCCAACCTATTTAACCACAGTTTTAAGCCTTCTACACCCAGCATTTAGGTGCTATCAAGCCCCAACACCCCAGCTGCGGATGCTGATGTTCCACAGAGCGGGGCAGAAGGGTTTGATTCAATGATGTGTTGCTGGTGTTTAAGAGGGGATGGAGAGACTTCCAAGAGACTGATTTTACAGCAGGCTGGTTGAGCTGTTTGTTGAGGCGGTGAGAAAGTCAGGTTTTGATTTCCTCACTCAAATGTGCTGCATTTTCCAGCTGTTGGCTTAGCAGTAGGCTCCTGGAGTGCTTCCCTGGAGGCTGTATCTGCCTCCTCCTGTGTACTGGGTGAGAGCTCGGAGGCTGTGTGGGGACTGAGCTGCTCTTCAGCTGGCACAGCACATCAGAGGCAGATGTATGCCTTTGCAGTTCTCCATGGCAGCCTCTGTGGAGATACTGCAGCAGGAACACTGGCTTCCAACACTTGGGCAATGGGTAAAGCAAGGGAGTAGATACAGCTCGTGTGGCTTTTAGACATGAGATGTGGTTGTCTGTATCAGCCAGGGGAGCCTCTGGGCTGCCAGCAGTGAAGCAGTGTTCTTCTCTTGTGAGAGAACAGTACAGTTTTCCTCTAGCTCTGCTTACAATTGGATAGTTCAATAACCAGCCTGGAAAGAGCAAACACACATATGAAGCAAGAGAGCTGTGAAAAAGCAGCTTTTAGGAAGTTAAAAGGTCCTAGCCAGTGTACAGCCTGGTTTTTGATGGATAAACTTAATTTAAAAACTATATTCTAAGGAAAACAGACATATCCACAAAAATATGGGATGTGCATGTGGTGGCCAAATGGAGAAGGAATAAAAATAATAAACTCTTTACCTAAAAGAGCAACTTGACAGGGCAGTCCATAGGAGAAGAAACCTATGACTTCTCCTTTAGCATTGAGGAAAACCTCACCATGCTACTGCCCAAACTGAACCCTGCCTAGCTTGGAAGAGATCTTCAAAGTCCTTTAACCATGTTGACCTGCTCCATTTTTGCCAGGCCTTTCTGCTGCAAGCACACTGATCCAAATGCAATCGACCCTTGAGACTACTCATGTTGTTGTCAGCTATCTCTTGGAGGCTTAATACCTGCCCTGGGAAGATCCTGGTAAGTACTGCAGGCACCCTCTTCTTTCAGCAAAACTATTAAGGGCTGTGCAACTGATGGCTCTCATTCTTGTTCAGTTGGCAGGGATGGCATCACTAAACTTGAGCTCACTTGTCGCAATGGCAATAGAGTTGGAATTTAATTATCTGCTGGAGAGAAGCCCTGACAGCTGTGGCGTAGGTTTTTCACTGTGGATGTTGCCTGGATCACCAGAAAAATATCAAGGGCTGGTGAGAACAGCCATGTTCTAAAAGCATCTCTGCCTGGGTTAGACCACTGCCTCCCAGTACGTGTGAGTATCTGGAAGCTGTTTATTGACTGCTGTGCGAGGTTGTGGTTAAAGTTTATCTTTTGCTGGAAGTTGTCCTCAGGAATCCTTTCAGTTCATCAAAAGTAACTTCTTTTCCGGGCTTGGGTTGGAAGCACAGTGTTTGCTCACCACACCTCACACCTGGGTTTGCTTCTGGCTTGTGCTTCCTGAAGGAAAGGGGATGGGTCAGCTGCTGCTGGGTCCTGAAACCGTGCTGGTCTGGGATGGCTTTCTGAAGTCATTGACAACCGCTGAGAGGCTGAAGACACTTTTCTGAGGATTTCTCTTACACACTTGCACAAGTAAAGGACCCACATTGTGGATAGGATGTTGCCCCCCTTGACATTTGGTTGTCCCAGTAGACGTTTGGTTGCCCAGCTGCCAACCTTGGAGGAGCACCTCACCACCCAGAAAGCATGCACACCTTTGGGAGCCCTAAAAGGACACTAAGATTCACCTCCTGACTCATGTCTCTGAACTTGTTCACCTCCCAGCATCCAGGAATGTTGCCACTCAAAGACTAGAAATTGAACCCCTTTCCCTTGAGGAATTTGTGCGTGCCAATTTACACCCATGGACCTGCTTTCCTTCTCACACCCCAGAGGTCACCATGCATGCCTCCTGGGACCTTCTGACCATGTTTCCAGGCTGCAGATGGGCTCAGTCTAAATTTTGGCTGCATACATACAGGGTTGCAGTCCTTTCCTTTTTCTCCTGGGATTTAAGGAGGGGAGGCACCCCATAACCTCCATTTAAAGAAGAGTAAGGCCTTCTGTGTCTCTGAAGGTGTTTTTCTGTTTAGATTGTTTGAAGATGACTTTTCTCTTTGGAGTCTGTCTCTCTATTTAAGAACACGTAAACTGCAGGGTTCCTTGTGCACTTTTCAGGCCAGTGTCAGAACCAACCATGCCTGCAGGTAGATGACTTTTCTTGCCTTGTCACCTTGAGGTTTTTTTTTTTTTTGCCTAACTGGAGATTAGACCATGTAGCTTTCCTGCCTGGCCACCAGGCAGGGCATTGCCTCCCTGTGCCCAGCCCAGGTGAAAGGTAAGCTGATGAGGTGAAAGGAAGGCAAGCTGGTAGGGTGAAAGGTAAGCTGGAGAGGTGAAAGGTAAGCTGGTGAGGTGAAAGGTAAGCTGGTGAGGTGAAAGGTAAGCTGGAGAGGTGAAAGGTAAGTTGGTGAGGTGAAAGGTAAGCTGGAGAGGTGCCTTTGTAAGGCTCTGTGCCGCTAGCAACGCTGCAAGGGAGGGATCCATCTGGGAGAGAGCTTTGGGAAGGACTTGCTTCTCCAAAAAGTGTGTGTGTTGTAATCTGTTTATATTGCTCACTGGCAGCTCTTGCTGACTGCTTTTAAGATTAGAAAAAAAAATAAAAATCGGGAATCCTGAAGTTAAAACTCTCCAAGTTGCATGAAGATAACACTTAATAAACATGGAGAGATGGTAAGACTTTTTTTTGGTTGGTTGGTTGTATTTTTTTCTTCCCCCCATTCTCCGTATATGACTTTTAGACTTACAAGCTTTTATCTTATTTTATGAGGCCATGTGAAATAAATTAAATGTAACACAAGATGCTGTTAAAGAAGATTTTATGACATCAAGAACTGGTTCTATATTAGGACCAGATCCTGCCCAGACTGAGGGATGTGAGCAATTTTGCTCCCATGGATAAGTTATCGAATCAACCACGGCCAACCATTTAAGTGCTCAGAATCAGGCCCTCGTTTTGGACACGCTTCTCATTGTTAAATCAATGTGAAAGTGAAATCTGTCTCCTCTCAAAAGGAAATTGCCAAGACTTTCTATGCTGAGATTTGGGATCTGTAGAAAAACGAAGCCTTTTTCAATTTTTTTCCCCCCTTCTCTCCAATAATCTGTTCAGTGAACAAGCTGTGAAAAATAGTTCTATATTTTTTCCATGTGATGCAGCAGACGGTAAATTTCCATTTAAAAGAATGATCAGAGTAGCTGCTGGCACTGAACTCTGTTGTCTTAGTCAAATCTACTTACAAAGAGTTTACAGCAATACAATAGTTTATTATTTCACTCAACCAGAAATCAGATGAAAAAGGCAAAGGGGAAGCCTGAAGTAGGTTCATGGTCAGAATTCTTTTCTTTCTTATCTTCTTGGTTTTTTAAATGCAGGAGTTGAGATCAGTAGTTTAATGTGCAAGGAGAATATTTCTTTTCACCTCTACTTTTGTATGCTGTGAAATAATCAGATTTCACACTTCTATAGTGCCTTTCTTCTCGGGATCTGAAAGCACTTTACAAACACGAATTAAAGTCTCACAACACCCACACCGAGGTGCAGAAGCATTGTTTGTGTGTCTAATGCAGAATGCTTACCCGGATTCTTTAAGTACTATACAAGGACTACAGTAAAATAATGGAATAGCCAAAGCAAGTTAATCAAACTGAATTGCTAGGAGCCTCTAGATATGTCTGTGTGATGCTGCTTCTCTTCTTCTTGCCCTCACTCCAAGAAGAATATTGAGGTGCTGGACTGTGTCCAGAGAAGGGTGACGAAGCTGGTGAAGGGCTTGGAGAACAGGTCTGGTGAGGAGCTGCTGAGAGAACTGGGATTGCTCAGTCTGGAGAAAAGGAGGCTGAGGGGAGAGCTCATTGCTCTCTACAACTCCCTGAAAGGAGGCTAAAGCTAAAGGTAGGTGGGTGTTGGTCTCTTCTCCCTAGTAACAAGTGACAAGATGAGAAGAAATGTCCTCAAGTTGTACCTGGGGAGGTTTAGGTTGGATATGAGAAGAAACTTCTTCACTGAAAAGATTCTCAAATGCTGGGAAAGACTTCCCAGGTGGTTGACTTCCCATCCCTGGAGGTGTTTAAAAGAGTTATGGTGCTGAGAGACACGGTTCAGCACCAGCCTTGGTAGAGATAGATAATGGCTGGACTTGATGATCTTCTAAGTCTTTTCCAACCAAAATGATTCTATGATTCTCTTTCTCCTAGGAGACCTGGGGAAAGCTCTCATCGCTGCTGATCAGATGAGGATCGCTTTTAAACATCTAAAAAAGCAGGAATACTCTTTCTTGATCACCATGGTTGTGAAGAAAACTGGTAGGTGGATGGGGGGAACCAAGAAGGGGTCTGACAGGGAAGGCTGGCTTCAGCAGGGCTCTCTGGTTACATGGTCAGAAATGAAGTGAGGAATTAAGCAAGATGGAGGAAACCCAAGCTGAAGGATTGGACAACTCTTGTTTCTGTTTTCAGCAGTCTGTTGTTCCTTCTCCCAGTTATGCAGCCCAGGAAAATGCATGACTGCCCTGTGGCAGTTCAGCTTCTCTGTTCCTCAGATAAGTCAGACAGGTTGCAGGATGCCACTTCTGTATTTATTTGGGCCAGACACGAGGGCAAATGGCCACCATGAATTTGAAAGGTGGTTATCTGGCTTCTAAAATCCAAATGGGCCTTGATGTTGTCACCTTTCCTCCACCCTGGCCCCATGCTCTACGAAAATTTAAAAATGCTTTTGGGTCACCAGCATGAGATCTGCTTCTTCATCTTCCTCATGTCTTCTTTCTGCAAACTTGGCTTGATTGTTTTGTCTGACGCAGGCTGTAAGCTCTTCAGTGCAGAGGGAGCACCTTTTATCTCTGCAGAGTGTCATGCAAACTTAGGGTGGCACATAAATATTTAATAATAATATTAGTGATGGAGCTCAGAGTCCTGGAAGAACGTGTCTGCTCGCTTGCAGGTGCAGAATACATCACAGGGAGAGTTTTTTGGTACTGTTTCAGTTTCCTGGTAAGGATTTCTCTTCTCACCTATTTTCTAGTTGCCTCTGTCATCATCTTGGTAAGGCTGTTGTGGCTGAAAATAGTTTAATTAAAACTGGGCAAATAACTGCTGGTTTGGTTTGGTAGTTCAGCTGAGCCTTTGAATAAAAAAAAATTCCTCTAAAATGCAGTTTTTTTGTTAGCAAAATGGAAACCTGGGAAGAAGGTCTAACCTTCTGATATATGTCTTCTGGTTTTAACCACCTTTATTCTGAAAATTAAATGAAAGGGCACAACAAGTGATCCCCAAATCACATTTCAGAACAAGGAATGGGAACTCCTAATGTACAAAACATCAGGGAAAAAAGATGATGGCTTTTCTGAAATGCCCCTTTTTGATTAAGATACACTACTTCATTTCTCTCCTACCCTGGGCTGGTTGCAGCATCTCGAAAGCACCCCAAGAAGACCACACAGAGCCTGACAACTGGCAGCAGATTGGTCCCACCAGTGCCATGTGGCAGTTCCTGCTGTTGCCAGGGGCAGTGTTGTGGTGCCTGCAGGCAGTGGGGAGACCTCTGCAGGACATTGGCCCTGCTGCCTGCAGGACTGGGCTCTCAGAGCAACTTGGCTGGCTCTAGGTAAATTGCCATGACGCCCTGGCCCTCACAGCATGTCATGGCCATGCACAAAAATGGTCTCCTTTACCTTGGGATAAGCTTCATCTCTCAAAGGTTCTTCAGGAGTGAAGGGCTGGGAGAAATTCTTCCTTCCTTCCCTCCTTCTGAATTCCTTCTGAATTTCAAGTTCCTTCCTTCCTTCCTTCCTAACTCCTTCCTTCCTTCCAAATTCCTTCTTTCCTTCCAAATTCCTTCCTGCCTCCCTTCCTGCCTCTCTTCCTTCCTGCCTGCCTTCCAAATTCCTTCTGAATTCCTTCTTTCCTTCTGAATTCCTTCCTTCTGAATTCCTTTCTTTCAAATTCCTTCCTTCCTTTCTTCTTTCTGAATTCCCTCCTGCCTGCCTTCCTTCTTTTCTTCAATTTGAGTTTCAGCAATAATCTTCAGAGAGGGGAAACATCAACAGCCTTCTGCTAGTGTTGCTGGGCTGACGGCATGCTGCTTCACTGCAGGCAGCCCCCCGGCCAGGTCATGTCTGGGATGGAGGAGGAAATATCCAGAGGTGCCCATAAAGGGGACATCTGTGAGCCCTTACGCTGCTGCAGCTGGCAGGAGGGAGGGCTGCTAGGATCTGTGCTCCTTGCCGACAGCTGAGGGACTTCAGTGTGCTCTAGCCTGGGGCTGCAAGGTGCTCAGAGCCAAGCCTGTCCCTCTGCTCATCATCCCTTCTTCTTTCTTTTCAATAGCCTAAATACATATTTTAAAAAAAATGGATTGGTTATATAACTGGATTAATTTTATAGGAAGGGGTTTATGCTGAGACCACACCTGGAATACTGTGTCCAGTTTTGGGCTCCCCAATTCAAGAAAGACAGAGACCCTTTGGAGAGAATCCAAAGGAGAGCCACAAGGATGATTAGGGGACTTGAGCATCTCCCCTGTGAAGGGAGTCTGAGAGTCCTGGGGCTGTTTATCCTTGAGAAGAGAAGACTGAGAGGGGATCTCATCAATGTCTATAAAAATCTGAGGGGTGGGTGTCAAGTGGAGGGGGCCAGGCTCTTTTCAGTGGTTCACAGTGATAAGACAAGGAACAACAGGTTCAAGCTTGAACACAGAAGATTTCATCTCAACATGAGGAGAAACTTCTTTACAGTAAGAGTGACAGAGCCCTGGAACAGGCTGCCCAGGGGCTTGTGGAGTCTCCTTCTCTGGTAACTTTCAAAACCCACCTGGATGCATTCCTGTGTGGACTACCTTAAGTGATGCTGCTCTGGCAGGGGCCTTGGACCTGATGATCTCTGGAGGTCCCTTCCAACCTCTAATGTACTGTGATACTGTGATGCTGTACCTTACTTAAATTTTCTAATGAGTGTAGCCAATAGCAACTAATTTAGAATAATTAAGACAAATGTACACACAGAATTGCCAAGCACAACATTTTTTTCTCACTCATTTATGGCTTAATAGACTTCACTGTATACGCTCAGCCTTTACTAATTGCACAGTTGATAATTCTTTATGACTTCGAGGAGTTCGACATCTTCCATCTTTACTTTACTGGCTGCATCCTCTTAGCATAATCATAGTCTTAATTTTGTTTAACTTATGCTGAAGCAAAATATGAATCTAAACCACAGGAGGCAAATAAACCACGTCTCAGCGTACGGTTTGCTGCGTTCTATAAAACCCTTTTACGACAGGAACCACTCACCCGTTCTGTTCAAGGGAGTAAATGGGATCTAACCATGCTTTACAGGGCTGAGCTTCTCTTTAAACTGATTAGTTTCCATCCTGATTACGGGAGGCAGGCATCTCTACCAGGTCTAACAGCTAATTGTATACACAATCACGCAGGCAAGCCCCGCTGCCTCCAGCGTAACCATGCCATCCTCAGTGGGTACCTTCAGGCTCCCCAGGCTGGAGCGGTGTTCCCTTGTGCCTGCTGCAGCCTGTGGCTGCACAGCCTTGGCGTGGAGGGGGCCTTTGTGGCCCCAGCATGGGCTGGAGATGCAGAGGCAGGACTAGATGACAGCCTGGGGGCAGTGGGTGGTGGAGAAAGAGGGAGCCTTGTGTCTGGTGTGGGTTGGGCAGCAGGGGTGGGGTGGGAAGGGTGGGGGGGAATGGGCTGCCACGGGGCAGGGGCAGTGGGTGGAAGGGGCAGAGCAATGCTGGTTTGGGGTGCTGGGGCAGGCTGTGCCCACAGTGCTGCTTTGGGTGCTGGGACAGGCTGTGCCCACAGTGCTGATTTGGGTGCTGGGGCAGGCTGTGCCCACAGTGCTGATTTGGGTGCTAGGGCAGGCTGTGGCCACAGTGCTGATTTGGGTGGTGGGGCAGGCTGTGCCCACAGTGCTGCTTTGGGTGCTGGGACAGGCTGTGCCCACAGCGCTGATTTGGGTGGTGGGGCAGGCTGTGCCCACAGTGCTGATTTGGGTGCTAGGGCAGGCTGTGGCCACAGTGCTGATTTGGGTGCTGGGGCAGGCTGTGCCTGCAGTGCTGATTTGGGTGGTGGGGCAGGCTGTGCCCACAGTGCTGATTTGGGTGCTGGGACAGGCTGTGCCTGCAGTGCTGATTTGGTTGCTGGGACAGGCTGTGCCCGCAGTGTTGATTTGGGTGCTGGGGCAGGCTGTGGCCACAGTGTTGATTTGGGTGCTAGGGCAGGCTGTGGCCACAGCGCTGATTTGGGTGGTGGGGCAGGCTGTGCCCACAGTGCTGATTTGGGTGCTGGGACAGGCTGTGCCTTCAGTGTTGATTTGGGTGCTGGGACAGGCTGTGCCCACAGTGCTGATTTGGGTGCTGGGACAGGCTGTGCCTTCAGTGTTGATTTGGGTGCTGGGGCAGGCTGTGGCCACAGTATTGATTTGGGTGCTGGGGCAGGCTGTGCCCACAGTGCTGATTTGGGTGCTGGGACAGGCTGTGCCTTCAGTGTTGATTTGGGTGCTGGGGCAGGCTGTGGCCACAGTATTGATTTGGGTGCTAGGGCAGGCTGTGGCCACAGCGCTGATTTGGGTGGTGGGACAGGCTATGTCCACAGTGCTGCTTTGGGGGTGGTGGGGCAGGCTGTGCCCACAGTGCTCATTTGGGTGGTGGGGCAGGCTGTGTCCAAATACCTGTTGTGCCAGCTTTGGGGTACAGTGCCCATGGTTAATGCAAGACCTGACTAAATCCTATGTGGATGGGGCTGCAAAGTGGGGCTGGGGTGCTGGTGGGGCAGCTCTGGAGATGAGCCTGGCAGGGCCAAACACTTTGGGGGATGCTGTGAGTTTGCAGCACTATGGCCAGAGTCAGGCACATCCCCGCGCCCAGGGCACCCGCATGGTGATGCATCTGCCCTGCTCTGCACCAGGCAACAGGGAAAGGCAACTGCCTTCACCAGAGTTTGACAAAAATGCCCTGAACAGCCACAGCTTTATCTTTAAAAGTGGGCAGCATCCCTTTGCCGGGAGTTCCTCTGGCCCAGGCACCTCAAGGGCAGGAGAAGACGGCCGGGCTTGGCTTGCACAGCCCCGGGACAGGGAGGGGAAAGCTGCCATTTCCAGTAGCCCCCAGGTCTTATCCTCTCGCTCCCTTTCTCCTTTTTCTTCTTCTTTTCTTTTCTTTCTTTCTTTCTTTTTTTTTTTTTTTTTTTTTTTTTTGGAACCCGTGTTTAACACTTGTACAATTTGGTGAAATTACCAGCCCGGGAGGACAGAGGGAGAAGGCAGTCTGTTTAAAAAACAAAAAAGAGGACGTGATTACTTTGCTGAAGCCGTACTTTCTATTTTCTCTTCCAAAAGAGACAAAGGGAATAAGTACTTAAAGCCCAGCGGTGACGACAGTGAAGCAATCATCCAGTCGCTGGATACCTTTGTTTCTGGGAGGCATGTAGTCATTTTTCCGTGTCTGCCACTGGGTGTCAAACCTTTCTTTTCTTCCCCTTTCCATTTTGGATGGCCAAACTGATTATCTAAAATAGAAAATTAGCACACAATGGCTTTACTCCGTGATACCCCTTATGCAACTAATGGGCAAAGCTTGTTAATTGGTTGTAAATGCCAGCAGGTTGCCAAGATAATACTTCAGAAATAAGCGGGTATTCTGATAATTACAGCAATCTTCATCTATAAAAGCTTAAGTAGATGAAGTACTGGCTGGCTTAAAACCAAGATTTATCCCGCTGCACTCGCATTAAAGGAAAAAATAAGATGAAAACAATAATGTAGCAAAACAATTATATAGCAGGAAGCGTTGTAGGTTTTAGAGATTGTGAAAACTCAGAAAGTAAAACAGTGCTGTAATAACCAGTTATGGAAAAATAGGCCATTTACATTTGTGTATAATTAAATAGTAGGCTATGCAATTTCACTTTTTAAAGTAAACTGCCTTTTCCTTTTTTTATAGGGCAACGTAGCCATAATTGCTGCATTAAAGCTTTAATGAAAGAAAAAAGCAGCAGATCAAGATGACATGTAACATCCACATTTGTGCTGTGGCGTTCTGCCTCTTTAGTAATGGGAAGCTACTGAGGAGATTAAAATTGCAGAATTCTTCATAGGTTTTCTTTCTTTTTTTTTTTTTTTTTCACCCCTCCCTCCTGAAAATTGCTATAGGAAGATCATTCAGAGTCTAAAATACATACAATTTATTTTTTCTACCTTCAATCCACAAGGATTTAATAGCTTTCCTAACTCCTGGAGCATCTGCAGAAACACTTTCTGGAAAAAAAAAAAAAAAAAAAAAAGGGAGGGGGGATATTATTACAGCTCATCAAAATTATCAGAAGCAAGCAGCTGAAACTTGAAGTGTGGAGGTCTCACCTCAGGTTTTAGGCTATTACCAGGAAGGCTGAGCAGTATTTTTTAACTCAGTGCTGCTTTTCAGCTTTCCTGTCAGAATTATCAACAGGTTGATACATAATCTTGTTATTTGCCATTTTGATATGTTGCTTTTCATACATTACCAAGCCACCCACAAAGTGCAGCAGAGCCAGGCTGAGCTGCATTAAAGCCTCGAGAGCAGAGCATGAGCTTTAGGGCGCTGATCAGAAAGCTAGGGACAGACTTTTGAGCAAGGCCTGTTGTGGCAGGACAAGGAGTGATGGTTTGAAACTGAAAAAGGGAGGTTGAGATTAGATAGAAAGAAATGTTTTACACTGAAGGTGGCAAAACACTGGCCCAGGTTGCCCAGAGAAGTGGTAGATGTTCCATCCCTGGGATCCAGTTGTTTGGGGTTCTGAGCAACCTGCTCTAGTTGCAGATGTCTGTTGACTGCAGGGGGCTTGGAACAGATGACCTTTAAAGGTCCCTTCCAACCCAAAGCATTCTGTGATTCTATGAATGTATCCTAAGCTTTCAAACCAAATTTTCACCTGTGATGGTTAAAATACAACAGCTGACATTCCCGGAGGAGAAAGCTTTTTGGTTTTCATTTGTTTGTTTTTAATGACCTTGGGTGCATCTTGAAGACTATGCTCAAACATTGATGCCTCTTGTGAGGAACTGCAAGCCCATTTTGGCTGGAGCAGTGACTCAGAGGAAGGAGAAGCCTGGGGCAGTTCTGAGGGGCTGCTCTGTTCAGGCTTTGGGGGCTTTGGCAGTGGGATTTTTGACCCCTTTCTGCTGGTAGACTGTCAGTCTGTGTTGCCAGCTCCCACATCACAGCAGTCCACACCCTGTTTAGTGGTGATGCAGGCAGCAAGGATGAGCAAAGGATGCTTTTGCCCATCCTTGCTGCCTCCATCACAGCAAGGGCAGGTCACGCAGAGGGATGCAGCACAGTCCTTTGCCAGTGGCGGGATGCACATCCTCAGCACGGCCCCAGCCGTGGAACACTGGCAGGAAAGCAGCTCGTGCTGGAATTTCCCGCTCATGGCAAACAGGCTGTGGCGTGGCCTGAGGTAGGGTCAGCCAGGTGGGAGACTGGGGCAGATGTTGGGAATAACATTCAATCACAGCATGCTGTGGAAGGCTGGATTTGGATGCATGCATTGCCTCACACAATATCTAAGCAAATATATGACACAGTTGCCTTTCCCTCTTGTGATCCCACAGAATCAACCTGAAAGCTTTTTGCTCATGTTATCACAGAATCACAGAATGTTAGGGGTGGGAAGGGACCTCCAAAGATCAGTCAGTCCAACCCTCCTGCCAGAGCAGGATCACTTAGGTTAGGCCACAGAGGAAGGCATCCAGGTGGGTTTTGAAAGTGTCCAGAGAAGGAGATTCTACAACCTCTCTGGGTAGCCTGCTCCAGTGTTTTGTCACCCTCACAGTGAAAAAGTTTTCCTAATGTTCACATGGAACCTTCTGTGCTCCACCTTGCACCCATTGCCCCTTGTCCTGTCACTGGACATCGCTGGCTCTATCCTCCTGGCTCTATCCTCCTGGCACTCACCCTTCACATCTTTATAAATACGAATGAGGTCACCCCTCAGGCTCCTCTTCTCCAAGGTAAACAGCCCCAGCTCCCTCAGCCTTTGCTCATAAGGGAGATGTTCCACTGCCTTCAGCATCTTTGTGACTCTGCACTGGACTCTTTCAAGCAGCTCCTGGCCCTTCTTGAACTGAATGGCCCAGAACTGGACATAACAAATCCATACTATCCATAAACAAACAAAAGAGCCCATTGGGCAAACAAGGACAGCTATGACCACTAAGCCTTTACGTTCTGGTAAATCAAGAGGAGCATCTCATCACCTGAAAGCCCCTGGGGAAGAGAGGTGTGAGCACACCAGGGGAGCTGGGTGTGAGCCCACAGCACCTCGTAATGGACTTTCCTCGTCAGTACATAATACATGGGGCTTGTCCGGAGGGTGGCTGCAGCAGCCAGCGGAGGAGGAGGAAATATCTTGGTGAGATCCTTTAATGGATCTGCCTCCCTTGTCTTCCAGGAACAAAATAGGTAGGAGACTTTTTCTAGTGGCATGTCTTTCCATTTATGCTTTAAAAATTCATGGCCATAGGTTTCATACAAGGGGGGTAGTTACTCTGGTAATTGTTTATTAATCTGGAGGAGCTTGGTAATTACCACAGCTCCGTTTATATAACTCAAGCCTGGAGTTAAAGTCTGGGTATGATTTCTTTATGAATCCATCTTTTAGACACTTCTCTTTTTTTCAACTTATTTTTTCTTTTTTCCTTTTTTTTTTTTTTTTTTCCTGTTTAGCAGAATATGCATTTTCCCCTCTCAGTTCTACTTTTATCTAAGTATGCACATTTCTGGAAGTGTAGAGAGAGTGTAAAAATGAGAGAGAAAGAGAGATCAAGAGATTGAGAGAGAGAGAAAACCATGCTCAGAGTTGGCAGACCAGGACAGCCAGAAAAAAAAAGAAAAAGTGCAGAGTTAAGTGGCAGGGGCATTTGGGGTGTTTTTTTTAATTAAACAAAAATTGAAGTCTTTCTTTTCCCTGGATGATGGCTCATATGTGGGAGGGCAGCAAGGGGCAGGGCTGAAGCACCTCTCCTATGGAGACAGACTGAGACAGTTGGGGTTGTTCAGTCTGGAGAGGCGAAGGCTTCAAGGAGACCTTATTGTGGCCTTCCACTATTTTAAGGGGCCTACAAGAAAGCTGGTGAGGGACTTTTTAGGATGTCAGGTAGTGATAGGACTAGGGGGAATGGAGCAAAACTTGAAGTGGGTAGATTCAGATTGGATGTTAGGAAAAAGTTCTTCACTGTGAAGGTGGTGAGACACTGGAACAGGTTGCCCAGGGAGGTGGTAGAAGCCCCATCCCTGGAAGTTTTTAAGGCCAAGCTGGATGTAGTTCTGAGCAGCCTGATCTGGTTTGAGGTGTCCCTGCCCATGGCAGCGGGTTTGGAACTGATGATCTTTGAGGTCCCTTCCAACCCCAACGATTCTATGATTCTGAAAAGGAGATGACTAAGTGGGGATGTTGGCAGGAGCTTCCAATGGCCATCCAGGACTGTCCCTCTGGCTGAACGCAAAGCTGAAGGATATAGGGATAAGGGAACACACATGGCCATCATTCAACATCTCTGATGTCTGTGCATGGCAGGCACACACATGACTGAAAACATAGGAGCTGGGCTAAGGACAAATGTCCAGCTGGATTTGGAGTTAGCATTTTGTAGGGATTATGCTTGGTTTTGCTAATGGGAACTGCAAGAGTGGTGAGGTGGTTCCCCCCCAGATACACCATAGCCTTTCTGAAATCCTGCTGTCAGCTCTCCTCAGCCCTGCCAACCTCTCAGGGAGGTGCTCTCTCCTTTACTGGAGGAACTTCTCCTAAGACCTGAGTTTGTTCACTCAGATATCAGTTATTTGTTACTTTTTTTCAGACAGGTGCTGCCACCCATCCTATTGCAAAGCCAATCTTTCATGTTGCACGCTGTAGTAATGCTCTCCAAACACCTCAGAAGCAGAAAACAACACAAATGTTTTTCTGTGAATTATTTTTTTCCCACTATTCGCTAAAAGCATTTCTATTATTTGCTAAAAGCTCTTTTCTCCCAGAAAGTAAAAAAAAAAAATTTGCCCACTGTGATTTTTTCTTTCCCCTGCATTGATTCTAACTTGGAGACAACTGATGGCCATCACTTCCTTTTGTACTGACCCATAGGACAGCAGAAGCAGCCCTGCTCATGGATGACCCTTTCTCGCTGGCTGGAGAAACTTCTGGTCCAGCCTGGCTTCATTGCTGAGGGCTTCACATTATTTATGTGGAAAAAAAAAAAAAAAAAGCTCAGGATGCCATCTCCCGCTCGCTCTGCCTGCATAAATTGCGCGTTTATTATTCATCGTAACACAGCACATTCTCTGTTTCTGTGTCACTTGTCACTAATCACTTATGCATCTGATGTGCGGATCCAGAGCAGGTTCTTCAGCATTCTTGGCTTGGAAACATAAGATATGCATGGGGAAGAGTTTATCCCACCCCCAAAATAACAACTCTGATACGTTTTCAAAAGGGAAAGTGCATATGTTACAGTACTCAGGAGCAGCAATAACCAAACTAGCTGAGAAGTGACACGGACTTGGGTTATTTTCTTGTTGTGGGGTTGTTGTTGGTTTCTTTTTTTCTTTTTTCCTTTTTCCTTTTTTTTTTTTTTTGGGTTTCTCTTTAGTATTTCATGAAAGTGTGTAAAAATCCTCACATTCGAATGCCACGCACTTCATTCTGCCTGCGAGATAAAGGACATTTCTCTAAGAGAAACATACGCTCCTTGTTCCGTGTTTTGATTCTCCGTACAGCTTGTCACAATGCATTTACATTTTGTCCATACATTTGGATTTGCAACCCGAGCTGTGCTTTTTTGAGGAGGGGATGCAAACTCTTCACTTCAACTTTCCACAGGCTGCTGGCAGCCTGCTGTGCGTGGGGGGGACGCAGGTTGCCCACTTCTGCCAGCGTCTTCCACCATCCACCGTCCTTCACCCACGTGGATGTTTCTTGAGGAACTAGGCTGGTCCCATCAGCTACCAGATGAGGAAAGGTTCTTTTCTGGTGCTTTCTTCTCCTATCCCATCTCAGTCCCTTCTTAATGTATAAAAAAACAGCTGCCAAACCTCAGTGGATGGTGGCACTTGTGTCTACCCCAGTTTTCTCCCAGCATTTCTTCCAGCTTCTCCCCAACATTTCTTCCTCTCTTCTCTTGTAACCCCTAGGAAATGCCACTTCCCTCAGTATTTCTTCCTCTCTTTTCTTATAACCCTTAGGAAATGCAAGTTCCCTCAACATTTCTTCCTCTCTTCTCTTGTAACCCCTGGGAAATGTCAGTTCCCTCAACAATTCTTCCTCTCTTTCGTAACATCTGGAAAATACCTGAAATTGCTTGGATCTGCTCTGGGAAGCACTGTGGAAATACTGGCACCCCTGGAAACCTTGTGTTTAAGACACTACATTAATCCTCCCCTCTTCTTCTGCTGCTACTGAATGGCAGTAGCAGTATGAGGTTAGGGATGGAGACCACATGCAGCCCTGATAGAGATAATGCCTGCATGAGAGTTGGTTTTGTGGGGTCTAGGCATCCCTGTGAATCATGGTCATCCCATCAATCCAATTGAGGCCATGAAAAACATTCCTGGATTTACTTGCAGCTGACCCAATCCTCCTGTAGTCCAACAAACCTGGTGTCTTCAGCCAGTGATGGACCCATCCACAGGTCTGAAGAGTGTGAGCTCTGCTGTTGGACACCTGCAATGGATGACTCTGCCATATGTACATCAGTCTGTGACTCACCTGCACTACACTGACCTGCAGCAGAAGATCTTCGATGATGACCTGCTCTTGTGGGAGGGTAAGTTGAGGGCCATCACACAGAAGAGTAGCCTAGGTGACCATCTTCTTGGTGATGCCCAATGACAGGACAAGCGGCAGTGAGTGGAAGTTGAGGCATAGGAAGTTCCATGGAAACATGAAGAAAATTTTTTTTCAGTGTGAGGGTGACAGAACACTGGAACAGGCTGCCCAGAGGGGCTGTGGAGTCTCCCTCTCTGGAGATATTCAAGACCTGCCTGGATGTGTTCCTGTGTGATCTGGTATAGGTGATCCTGCTCTGGCAGGGGGGTTGGACTAGACGAGCATTTGAGGTCCCTTCCAACTCCTAACATTCTGTGATTCTGTGACTTCTATTTACCAAAAATTCCCCCTCCCCTCAAGCATCTGGAGGCCAAAAATTGTACACAGAAACACTGCAGAAGTCACCAACCCAGTCAGACTGTATGATGTGAATGTTTTCTCCTCCAAGGCTGCTGAAAGAGAGGGCTGCTTCCCGTGCTGGGAAACAGCTGGAAGCACAGGGAGTTCCATCCGAGGAGATAACTGTAATCATCCTGCAGATAACTGATGGGAATGATCTTATGAAAAACCTCCAACTCCAAGTCCTCCTTCCTGAGTGAAGTCAGCCCTGTGACAGCACCAGAGAGGCAGCTTGAAATTAGGATACAGAAAACTGGTGCCAAAAACATGTCAGCTTGGAAGGTCATTAAGAATTACCCATTTGTGCATGTTGAGATGCCAGCAGTACCTTAAGTGATTACCTTGGGGGGACAGATTTGTCTAATGAACATATGAATTAACAATATAAAATGGTGACTGATAAATCAAGTAAGGATTTAGGGTTTGGCAGTGAATCTAACCAGGATGGAGTTGCAGTGGATGTGAATGTGAGAGGAGCTGTTGGTGTTCTCTGCTAAAAATGACTCTGGGTGGTATTTTTCCACTTCGTGACACCACAGTTGTAGGTGACTGATCTGAAAACCAGGCTGCCTGTACCTCAGGCAGAGACAAGTTGTTCTGAAGATCTTGGCTCACCACTTCCAGCAGTTATTTTTTTTTTTTAAACCTTTCCACCTACATGTTTACTGATCTTTCTTTTTTAGCTCACCTTAGAAATTAACCTGGACTGCTACTGCCAGATAAACAGTTGGCTTCGAACCATGCAATCCTCGGTGTAATTCTGGTTAAGTACTTTTAAATGTAGGCACTCAACTGATGTGTAGCTCTGCCTTTCTGCACTGACAGAGCCTGGGGAGAGTTTGGATTTTTGTTTCTGACCAATAGATTGCATTAGTGGTTTCCTGAGCTGTGGGTTGTATCTCCTTCACAGAGTTCTACACGTGTCAGTGAGCAAGACCTTTAGGCTTAAAAACTATGTTGTACAGGTGGGTTTTTTTCTTTCCATCTCCTAAAGCTTTGCCCTCTTAGTGCCCCAGATCAGTGCAAGATACACATTAGGTTTTTTTAAACAAGCTCTGCCTGGCAGATGTGCTTCATTTAACATTTGCAATAAACCCTCAGTGATTCCATAGTGCATCTTTGTCTTTCTGCCTTGTGTCATTTTGGGTTTGGGCCACTCCTAGTGCACATGTGAGCACCAGCTCTATGAAACCCCATTGGAGATGACACAGTCAAGCTGCTTATTAAAGACCCAGATAATCAGAAAGTACCAAAAGAGTTGTTGTATCTCATTTCTCAGTGTGAGTAATGCCTCTCTGTGTACTAATGGGCCAAAGTTAGGTCATAATGGATTTGAAACAGAAGCTTACTGAGGGTTTCTTTGAGTTGGTGGAAGGAGTAACTTCAGCCTGTTGGGTGCATAGTGCCCTGAGTACCGCTTCTTAAAAATTGCCATAGTAAAATCTGCTTGTGGTGGAGATTTCAAAGGATGCTTATGTTGGGTCTTGCTGTTAGAATGGTTTGAGCAGAATGGTCTAAACCCCAGGTGAAAAGGCCAGACAGACACGGTGTCGATTCGGGGCCCTCCAGTGCGTCCCTGGCTGTGCAGCCCTTGGCAGCGCTGAGGCACACATGCCCTGAGGTCAGCCCCACTTCTGCAGCACTGACTGACCTCAGACAAACAAAACTCAGCAGACAGCAGCATCTTTGTTTATTGGTGATGCTAGGGGATGTCCTGGTAGGCTCCCATGGCAGGTCCTGTATGCAAAAGTGCCTCCTGACTGATAGCCTTCCTTTCTGTTTTCTTCTCTCCTCTATCTAGCAGCTGTTGATTCAATTTTCTTTGCACCAATTTTTGGCCCAGACCCATGACATTTTTTTGTGTAATTTACCACATGTAATTTTTTTAAGTGACAAAATACCCTGAGTGTAAAAAATCATGGTAAGAACATGAAGGTGAAAGGATTAATGTTTGCCACTATAACCAGGAAACAGAGCTCTGAGACTTGCTGTATGCTTAACAGATGTCATCCTGCCTGTGGGCTGTATGGCTAACATGGCAAAGCTGCACTGTACAGTGGACTCCCAAGGGGAGAGAAGAGGAACCCATCAGGAGTGCTCTATCTCAGCTAGTTCCTGAAGGCCCACACGGTCACTGGCTGCCATCATATTCCCTCTCCTTGGAAAAGTCAAGATTTGGAGCACAAGGCTGAGAGACCTGGATCTGCTTAGTTTGGAGAAGAGCAGACTGAGAGGGGATCTTATTAATGCTTACAAATATCTGAAAGGTGGGTATCAAGAAGGGGCCAGGCTCTTTTCAGTTGTGCCCAGTGATAGGATGAGGGGCAGTGGGCACAAACTGGAACACAGAAAGTTCCACCTGAACATGAGGAGAAGCTTCTTTACTGTGAGGGTGCTGGAGTGCCTGCAGCAGGCTGCTCAGAGAGGTGGCGGAGTCAGCTTCTCTAGAGACTGTCAAGACCTGCTGGGATGCGGTTCTGTGTCATCTGCCCTAGGTGATGCTGCTCTGTCAGGGAGGTTGGACTCAATGATCTCCAGAGGTCCCCTTCCAACTCCTACCATTCTGTGATTTGTGTAAGTTAACAAAAAAAGGAGTGAGATGGTAAGGAAGCTGGTGCTGTGTGCTGGAGTGCAGCAGCCTTCCTCGCATGAGAGGGGAGGAGGAGGGCTGCAGAACGTCCCAGGGAAGCTGCGCAGCAAACCATGACACAAGCCTTGAAACATTTAGGGAGGGGGGCATGTTATTTTAATATCCTTTTTTGTGCTTAATAGAAAAGGGGCTTGTGGTTAATTCTTTATTATCTCCGACAGCAGTTCTCGCTTCGGCTCCTCTTTCTTTAACTGCCAAGCTAGCATTTTCCTTTTTTATTGCTTCTTTCTTCGAGGTTTGCTTTGGAATGGTGCCAGTTATCATTTCCCATTAGGGCAAATATTGCATCAAACTCATGATTAGGGACTTGAGGGCTTGGGAATATCGTTCTCTAACATTTGTGTTTCATTTTCAAGCAGTCTTTTGCTCCATCTTTGCGCACACATCGGCACACACGCCTGTGTGTCTGGGGGTGTACATCTGTGTGTCTGTATTTATAGGGGAGGGGAAAGAGTGTGCTGCCTGTGCCTGGTTACAGGGCTGGGTTCACATGTGTGCACCTCACTGCTTGCCTCTAAAGTTTAAACCTCTTTGCTCAGAAAAAGGGAGAGGGCAGAGCTTTCTCTTCACATTGAGATTTCAGAGGCCTCGGAAGGTTAACAACAGAGGAGAATAACAGATTTGTTTGTATGTTTTGGGTTAAATACTTCACTTTTGCAGTGAGGGAAGGTGTCAAGAACAACACACGACAAGCGTGGAGATGAAGCCACTGAGAGGGAGCTGCTCCCAGCTTTACCAACACTACCAACCCAGGGAACAGTACTGCCTCATTTGCAGGGTATTTCTCACCCTGCTTTTTCTAGTGCCTACCTGCATATATGCAGCCACTTCATCTCCAGCATCTTCCTCTCATAAAGCCATGATGATCAGGCCAGCTCTGGCCAGCCTGATCTAGTGTGAGGTGTCCCTGCCCATGGCAGGGGGGTTGGAACTAGATGATCCTTGTGGTCCCTTCCAACCCTGACTGATTCTATGATTCTATGAGTATCACAGTTTGAGCCATTAGCTGATTTGCTGTAGTAGTAACACATGCAGCACCAGCTATAGTGAAGGACTCTACAGACACTGTGCTCTGATTTGGGCACTCTGAATTACTTTTGAGGGGTGCTTTTCCCATTGATAAAGCAAACAGGCCTAAACGTCCCAAGGCTGTGCTGGGCACATGTTCTGGCATATGAATTTTGGCTTCATCAAACTCTCCCTGTTCACTTACCTCTAACACTTAAGACACTGCTGAGATGTTCAGAGATCTTTCCAGCTGCCAGCAATATCTGCTGCTGGCTCACAACACCCACTTTCAGTACCTAATTTTTGAAGAATATGGTTTTTTTGCTGGTGAAACTTTACTTATGCCTGGTCTGGGGGTCAGTGCATTGCAGGTGGTTCCCCCCACCATCTGTCCCTGTAAGGCTGGGGAAGTGATGATGGGTTGGTGACAATGCCCAGTATCTGCGGTCTCCCTCTGGGGATGCCTGCCCACCCACTCCCCACCACCCTCAGCACTGCAGAAATGGAGCTCCTGAGAGCCAGACTCCATCCTCCTTCCACCTGGCAAATCACTTCACCTCGCAGCATGCTGGCTTTCACAGCTCTTAATGTGGGGAATGGTTTTATTTTGCCTCCCCTTGTAAAGAGCATTGTGGCTCTGCTCGACTGGGGGCTGCAGCCTTATTTCCACTCACAGAGAAGTTGGATTTTGGCAGCTGGTGAGAGGGAGGCGAGCACATTCATCTGGGTAAAATTCCCTGGCTGGAGAAATAGCCAGCGGGGAAGTTTTATAACGGTGAGGCACAAAGCAATATCAGCAATATCCAGAGCAAATCTTGTATCAGAGTTGTCATTTTTGCTCCAGCCCAGAAGTGGCTGTCTGGGGATTTGGGGGGTCCGTGGGGGGGACTGGGGTGGGCAAGATATGGAGTGGTGCTGGCCAGCTCAGCCGGCGTGGTGCTGACACTCACAGCCACCCGACAGCTACCTACATACATGTATTTCCAGGCAGCCAATTTGTCTGCCTCTAAAAAAAAAAATAAAATTAAAAAAAAAAAAAAAAAAAATTATTCTTCAAGGCTTGCTCCCATCTGCCAAAAGAAAACATGTCATTTATAAAACAAACCCCCCCACCACCCACCCAAAAGTAGCATTGACAGACAGGAGCGCATCGTGGAGTGAAAGCCCTCTGCTTTTACCTGAGCCAGACAGCCCCGGTGCCCGCATGCTTCATTAACAGCCAGCTTTTAATCACCCTTCTCCATGGCAAGCCCCTTCAGTGGTCATGGAGGTGTTGAGTAGAAGGTTGGACTTGATGACCTTAGAGTTTTTTTCCAGCTTTAATCATTCTGTGATCCTAAGTATTTCTCCCTTGACTGGCTCCCTCTCTTTTTCCTGACAACCACCGCACTTACTTCATCATCTGCATCTCTGCAAAAAGGAGCCTGGCTGAAGTGACTCTGTCCTCTGCTGATTCAATAAAGCATCACCCCTCGTCCTGCTGGTGGTACCACACCTGGAAGTGAAAGTTATTACAGAATTTTCAGTCATTTATGCTGTATTTTCTGCTGACAAACCTAACCGTTTCTAGCTCTGCCCTGCTTCTTCTGCTCGTCCTGGTCCCCACACGGGGAAGCTTTGCACTGAGGGAAGGGGCAGCAAGCTCCTAGTTATTGTCGGACCCTTAAAGTGATTGAGGCAAAGGGAATTGTGATACTGTAACAACACAGCTGCCAAAAAAAAAAAAAAAAAAAAAAAGAGTTTCAAGCAACCACCTACTTGTTATTGTTTTGTCATCATCTTGTGGCATAAAGGAAAAAGAGAAGTGTAAATCTTGGTCCCTGAGCTGCCCCTGCAGTGGTTCAGCCCTGGGACCAGCTGTGTCTTTCGACAGCAGGAGACTGGGTCTGGCTCTATTGGTGGGCACAGGGGTGGCTTCCAGCCCTGCCTTCCCTTCAAGAGCTTAGGGAGATGAATCTGCTGTTGGCTCTGCAAAACATCAGCTGGGAAAACTTTGACTCAATCGACAGCAACCAGAGTTTGCCAGGGAACAAATATCTCAGTCTTGGCCATGGCCATCTTTTTCTGAACTCCTGCTCATGTTTTCATTTTTCTTACACACTATGGAGGTAAAAAAGTCCTCCCTGGTGTTGCCAGTGGGGCTGAGTTATGGAGCCCCATCAATATTTCCACACTGCCTAGGTAAAGAGTGGCAGCCTTCTCCCCGTGCCCACATTTTTGAGGCTACCTCAGAAATAAATCTGCTTCCAAGTGGAACCCCCAGTATTTTTCTCAGCTGCTTCAGATGTGGTCTCACCTTTCGCAAATGTCTGTGCACCCAGGTCAAAGGAGTAAGGAATCTCTCTGTGTGGAGAGAAACCGGATGACTGTTGCTGTCAGCAGTATAAATCATACTGATGTGCTCTAAAAAAGCCTCAGAGCCCTCAACTAATGTTAAAACTGGAGCTCAGGCAGGATGACAGCTAACTAAGGATCAAGGTCAGGACTGCACAGAAAACTCAGGCACTCAAATTAAAAGCAGATGATGCTGTGAACATCAGCAGTTATCTTGCAGTGACTTGGTGAGGAAAGCAGAGTTTCTGTGACTGAGGTCTGACCACCCCTTCGTTACAATCAAGCCATCAGAGGCTAATGGACACGAGCATTAACTCTGTGATGCAGTGTGCAGGTTGTATGTACTGCAATGGCATTTCTCCCAGTTACAAAAGAGATGGAGGCTGTGGCTGTGATGGGGTTTGCACAAAGCCCTGATTAAATCACCCATGCTAGAAGCAGCCTTCATTCTCCAGGACAAACATCCACTATTCCGATATGAGAGGAAGGCAGGCCTGCCAGCCAGCTCTCCAAAGAAACACTTCTTTGGAGGTTTGGACAAACACTGGTCAAGGTGGGTCCCAAACCCTTGCAGGTCTGTCTGTGGCACACTGCAGAGTGCTGGCATCACTTGTCATCACTGCTTAGGCAGTGCTGGCTCTACACAGGGCTGCCAAGTGCCAGCTCTAGTGTCTAGTGACACCCTGAAATCTAGGATGTGCCTGCACCCACTGCTTCTTCCAGCCTCTCTCCACTCTGGGCTGAGTGCTTCTGAATGAAGAGCTGACAGTGCTTGTCAGTGAGTTGGGCAGATTTGAGTCTTAGGACTAAGAGAAAGTTGGGGCAGCTGGCAGATGACTCATGTCCCGAATCCAAACATCTGCAGCTAGTTAAGACCTGTCAGTAACAGAGGCTTGCAGGCTCTGGGCAATGTCTCTGTAAGCACCAGTGGTACCTGGTGCAGCTTGTGCAAAGTGGGAAGCCTCTCTACTGTCTCCCAGTCACAGGAGACTCATCCCCAAAGCCTGCAATGAAGGTCACGAAGCACAACTGGGGGCAGCAGCAGGATGAGTAGTACCCAGCCTTTACTGCTGGTGTATGTTTTTCCCCATGCCTGGCCCTCCTTTCATGTGGGATGCCATGCACATGCACTGGGCTGCCTGTGCCATCAGCCAGATACCCACATGCAGCACCAGGCTCACTTCCTGACAGCAGGGTCGGGGTGGAGGGTTTGAGCCCTTCTCTGCACTCTGCTTCACAAGGGTTACACAGCAAAGCGGCTGCAACTGAAGGGCTGGGTGGTGCCTCACCCAAACCCACTCAGGCTACGGGGACTGGCTCTGGAGGCTCTGGGATGGGCCAGTGATGGCAGTGACACGCCAAAATATTTCCCTGGACTCACAGGGCTGCAGCTCCAGCAAAAGCCACCTTTGGCCCCACAGCATGCAGCTGGAGTGAGTGCAGAGGAGAGCAATGAAGCTGGTAAAGGCCCTGGAGAAAAAATCTTATGAAGAGCAACTGAAGGAGCTGGGGATGTTTAGTTTGGAAAAGAGGAGGCTGAGGGGAGACCTCATTGCTCTCGACAACTACCTGAAAGGACATTATGGAGAGGCTGGTGCTGGTCTCTTTTCCCAGGTAATTAGTGATATAACAAGAGGGAATGGCCTCAAGCTACAACTGGATAGGTTTAGACTGGACATTAGGAAAAACTTTTCCCAGCAAGTGTGGTGAGGATCACCAACCCTGGATGTGTTTAAAGGCCATTAGGATGTGGTGCTTGGGGATATGGTTTAGGGGTGAACCTTGTAGAACAGGGTTACTGGTTGGACTTGGTGATCCTGAGGGTCTATTCCAACCTGAATGTTTCTGTGAGAAAGTTCCTGCTTGCCTGTCTGCACTCCTGAGGTGTTCTCACCACTTTCCACAAAGCGGTCATCCCAATACCCTTCCCACCACCACCATGGCTTGCCCTAACTCAGTACCCCACAGCCCAGCCTAACTTCACAGTGCTGCTTTTTATAGAGGAGCATTTATTTCTGGTACCAACTCTCAAGGATGTTTTATCTGTTTTATATCCCATTGAATCCTCTGCGAAACTGCACTAGTTTACAATAATTTTATTACTTTATTAATTAAACGTTTTCCAACAAGCAAGCTATGGCATTTCTTATCATCAAGGGTTCCATTAGTTTTTAATGGTGTGAGACAAAATTACCATTTACCCACACGCAATTTAAGAAGCATCATTAACACAGAGAAAGCACCAGGTGGGATTTCTAATAGTTACTGTTTCTCATTTTTGTTTTTATTTAAAAGAAATAACTGGGTTTGGGTTTGTTTTGTTTTTGTTTTTTTTTTTTTTTTTGTTTTTTTTTTGCTGTAAGGTTGCCAAATCCTCACTTTCTTTTTTTTTTTGTTGTTGTTGTTTTTTGGGTTGGGTTTTTTGTTTGGTTTTTTTTTTTTTTTTGTTTCTTTGGTTGGTTTGGGTTTTAGTTGTTTTTTTACTTGTTTTTATGTTCAAGATAATTTAAAATAATGTTCTTCCATCTCCTAAGGCTCTTCTCAGCACCCTTTCAGTGTCCCCCCCCTTGCTGGTGCGCAGTGCCTCGGCGCAGCCGGGTGAGTGTGTTGTCTGCACGGCAATCGCCAAGAACAAAGACTCATCGCAGGGCCGATGAGCAGGGGCTGTGTGAGTGTCTCTGTGAGTGTGTGTGTGTGTGTATGCCCAGGACACTGCCACCCTGTGCAGGGCAGAGGTGGGACGTAACTGAGCCCCAGATCACCCTTCATGGCTCAAGGCTTGGAGGTCCTGCAGAGCCCGTCCTGAGTGCAGGAGCCCAAGTGATGCTCCTCAGCCATGCTCACCCACAGCATCAGGGAGCAGCACTGTGAGGGCAGGAAGAGCCAACCTGCCCTTCTAAAGTTCTTCAGAAAGTTCAGCCCAGCCCCTCTGCACAGACACTGGTTGTCTGTTCAAAAGACCAGAGAAAACCCATGGCTGTAGTAAATATTTACCTTAAATGAAATGGGAATAATTAAATGGTGACTTAATTACATTCGATTCAATTATGCTGACTGTTGACTAATTGCTGACTCAGTCCATTTACATGTTAATAAATGTCTGTGTTTAAGGTCCTCCTTGGTTAATTTTCTAGGTTTAACAACATTGAAGTGGAGTTGCTGGGCTGTTTTTTTTTTTAACCACTCCCCCCCCCCCAACTCTTTGCTTTTGCTGACCTCCTAATGCTACACAGGGACACGGGGCACGGGGTGGGGGTGTGCAGACCCACTGCAGAGCCACTGATGGCCGCAGCAGGCCCAAGCCTGGCCCTCGCCACGGTGATGCAGTGCAAGGGTCCAGATGGTGCACGATCCCACAAAGCACGTGGGAGGGTGTTAGGGATATTTAGTGGGATGTGTTTGACAAGGTGTTTCCTTATTTAAAGGGGAGGGGAGGAGGAGGCAGATGGTGTGGCTGCGTCTAATGACATCCTCTGGCTGGGTTTTTTAACAGCAGACATAAGAGAAGGGAGCAGGCACCTGACACGCCTGTCTGCTCGGCTGCTGGGAGGGAAGGGGACACTGACAAAACAGGTCCCAATGCCATCCCTGCTTCCTACTCTTCCTAGGTATTTCCAGGGTGCCTGGTGAGGCCAATGGAGTGGCTCTGCCTGGGGCTGGTGTCCCAGAGCCACCACTGTGGTGTTCACCACACTGCTCTGCCCCAGCAGCAGCTGCACGGCTTGGGGGAAACAGCTCTCTTTGCCAGGCACCCACCATCACCGCCATCCTCCCCTGCACATCCCTCCCTGTGGCCTCATCCTCTCCCATTTTCCTGCCATCTCGAACCTCCCTTTGCCTGGGTGGCTGTGCCATTGTTACCAGTGCTGTGCCAGTTTGTCCAGCTGACGGGGCAGGCTGGAACTGCTGTCTGCCCCATGGCCTCCTGGAATCAGCCAGGGCAGCACTGGGGGTAGGAGGAGCAGGGTACTAACGATGCTTTCCCCTCAGAGGCTTTTAAGCTGCACACCACAATCAGCAGCAGTCTGGTATGTTTTTCTGGTGAGGAGCACCTATTAAAATTGAAACAGGTTTTGCATTTCCTAAATGGGCAGATAATTGTTCCATGACGAAGAGAGCAAATACACGCACGGCCTCTGCCTTGAATGCACGCTGCACCCAACTTCTGCTCAGATCAATTTCTAATTAATTTGCTTGTGCAAGCCATGGAACAAAAGCTCTGATTATGTATTAGAGCAAGAGGTGCAAAAAACTCTTCCTGCACGCTTCCACGTTACTCTGCTTCTTGCCTGCAAAGGCAGGGTGGACGACATGGGGGCTGATGCCACCACAAGTCCTGGCAGGAGTCTCAGAAGCTCCCTGATTCCCCCTCAGAAACCCCCTGTGTTGGGACAGACCTCGCCAGCCCCATGCCAGCTCATGGCCAGGGACCCCCATGTGTGGGCTGGCGGCTGGCTGGGTGGGTTTGGAAGAGGTGCCAGGCAGAGCTGTGGCTGGCACTTTATGCTAATGGCCCAGTCATTATTTATTCCTTTGGAATTTATTACAGTGGCTTTCTTTGGGATTGGCTCATTTAGTGTCACCCAGGTATCCATAGGATCTCTTTATATTGTGACCTAATTACTAACTGTGGCAGTTTAGGCTGGGTGCCCCCTGCCACTGCTGCATGAGATACACCTCTGGTGTCCTGGGTGCCCACCCACAGGGGTGGACACAGGAAACGGCGTATTTCTACCCATAAGTCCTGCACCCTATAAAGCCATCTGCAGAGTCATTCTCTTCCTCTTTCTTCCCTCTCTGCTCCCACGGGAGATGTCCTCTCTTATCGGGTAATGCCGGGGGAGTATCCTCAAGGCCTCTTAGGCCTGTCTAGGCCTAATGCCAGGAGGAGAATGGAGGGGGGGCAGTCTCAGACCTGGCCAGCCTGAGACTTGCCTAGCAGTGGGAGGGGGAAGAGCGAGCCCTGGGGGTTTGGGTTTACCCTCAGGTGGGGAGAAGGGAAGGATTGGGAAGCTTTGGGAATTCTGTGAGGGGTTCTGTATGCTTTAGGATGTTCTTTTCCACCATGCTTTGTAGTTTGTAGTTCTCTGTAGCTTCACCAATTGCTTTTCCATTTAAACTTTCCATCACTCTCCAATCCGTTTGTGTGAGTCTCATTCTTTTGTCCCTTTTGGGGCAAGAGACGATCCGTCTGGCTCCAAACCAGCACACTAACAAACATTTTAAAGCGCCACCATGCACTGGGTCTTAAGGCAGACTTCAGAGTCTGCCTTAAACCATGCTGAAGGGCTGGCTTCTCCTTGCAGCCTGGTGAAAAGAACACCAGAATCACAGAATCACTGAATGGCAGGAGCTGGACGGGACCTCCAGAGGTCATCAAGTCCAACCCCCTTGCCAAAGCAGGATCACCTAGGGCAGGTCACCCAGGAACACATCCAGACAGGTCTTGAAAGTCTCCAGAGAAGGAGACTCCAAAACATCTCTGGGCAGTCTGCTCCAGTGCTCCAGCACCCTCACAGGTAGGAAGTCGACTCAGCTACCCTGGTCTTCAATAGGCATGGGCCATGCTGGCAGAGGCCAGGCACAGTGGTTGTGCCAGCATGGCACAGCACATCACGGCTTGCTTAGGACCAGCACCCTAAGCCCAGGTGTTCTGTACAGCTGCAAATCCATATTTCTCTCCATTCAGAATAAATCAGCATGGAGCAGAGTCTTTGACTGAAACCAAAGTTCAGCACTGACCTTGCCTAAAGCAAAAAAAAAAAATGTTCAGCCATGTTTTGGGAAAGTTGTGTCTCTGTTTTTCCTGAACAACAATATCCTGGGTTACTGTAAAGCTGTAAAGAAGAAAATCTTCATTGACAACAATCTTCCAATCAGTATAGATTTGGTTGGAACATGGCACTTTCTGAAAACAGCTCTACCCTAAACAAAAAAAACATATGATTTTTATATGAAATTCCTAGGAATACTCACACAGAAATGTTGTGAAGCAACTTTTTCTTGTCTCTATTTTTTTTCCCCTTCTCAGCAATACTCTAAAGAACAGAGAGACTTCATGTCCCAGAAAGGTCTCACCCAACTGCTTTGCCAGTATCCACTTTTAAGACAGGATTAACATCCCAATACCATCCAGCTGAAAGGCAGCAGCTCTACCTCACACTGTCCTGAACACCTCACAGCACGGAAATGCTTCACTTCTCCCTGCTCAACACCTCCTCACTTCAAGGGTTTGAGCTCACCAGCAAGGATGTCAGGTCACACTGATGTCCAAGTTAAATTCATTGCTGGAGGGATGGTGCAGGGATTTAGGTTATCACAAAGTCACATCATGGCAAACCTATCCCAGCCAGGCAGGCTGAGCTGTACCATAGCTGAGGATTTGGGTTATCACAAAGTCACATCATTCCAGATCTCCCTGTGTGCTGGGTGCTGGGTGGGTGCAGCTGCATGGAAAGAGTCAAGGGGATGATTGAGATGCTAAAATGGAGTGCTAAACACTTAGCCAAGCTTTGCCTGAGGTAGCCCCAGAGCTTTGCCTTCCAGGTGAAACCAGCAGAAACCCACAGCTTTTCTCCCCCTGTCTCCTCTGGCCTTGAATCCAAGGAATATTTATATGTAAGAAGACATGGGTGACCTTGGGGCACAGCAATGTCCAGGGGAAGAAGAAATTAACCAAAGTCCTGAGCTCTTCCTCCAGTGCACAAGAAGGTAAGATCCATCATTAGGAGCTGACTCCCCCAAGAAGATGGAAGCAAGCTGTGTGGTAACACCTACTTCTTGGGGACATTCACAGAACTCACAGAATTGTCAGGCTTTGAAGGGACCTCAAGGATCATCCTGGCCTTAAAAACTTCCAGGGATGGGGCTTCCACCACCTCCCTGGGCAACCTGTTCCAGTGTCTCACCACCCTTATGGTGAACAACTTCTTCCTAACGTCTAATCTAACTCTCCCCTCCTCTAGCTTGGATGCCTTCCCCCTAGTTCTATCACTACCTGAGCACCTTAAAAAGTCAGTCACCATCTTTCTTGTAGCCCCCTTCATTACAAAGCTAAATACATATTCACAAGGTGCCTTCAGATGAAAGCCTCCAACCACGGTTGCTACAGAGTGCTGCTGTCACTCTGAGAACACAGAGAGTGTTAGAAGCTTGTGAGGTCCTTTCCAGCATGGCCATCTGAGGGGATGCCCAGCACCTGTTTGGTTGAGAGACAGGGACCTGCTGGAGAAAGACCAACAGAGAGCCACGAGGATGATTCGGGGACTTGAGCATCTCCGCTGTGAGAGAACCGAGGCTGTTTATTTTTGAGAAGAGAAGACTGAGAGTGGATCTGATCACTGTCTATCAATATCTGAGAGCTGAGTGTCAAGTGGAGGGGGCCAAGCTCTTTTCAGTGGTGTGCAGTAAGACAAGGAACAACAGGTTCAAGCTTGACCATAGAAGATATCACCTCAACAAGAAGAGAAGCTTCTTTACAGTGTGGGTGACAGAGCACTGGAATAGGCTGCCCAGAGAGGTTGTGGAGTCTCCTTCTCTGGAGATTTTCAAAACCCACCTGGGTGCATTCCTGTGCAGACTACCCTAGGTGTCCCTGCTTTGGCAGTGGGGTTGGACTAGATGATCTCTGGAGGTCCCTTCCAACCTCTAATGTTCTATGATTCTATGATATACTAAAAACCCATAGAGAAACTACTCTGGGTGTATATGAACCCAGATGTTTGTCAGGAGACAAGTCAAGAGATAGCCCTCAGTATGTACACACATATACCTCTAGACAGACATAGGGGTATGAAGGTTTGAGAACCCATTAGCCTTGAGGGGAAGGCTGGCCCTGACCCAGGCTTGATGCCTGGAGTTCTTCAAAAGGTCAGATGAAGTGATGGTAATAACTTCTCCTGAAGTTCAAATCTATGAATCTCTATGACTGCTGCACTGGGTCATAGCAAAACCAAGCACCTGAAATCCTTTCACTCCACAGCATAGTCGGATCAGCCAAAGTCTGAGTATAGGTACCCTCCCTGCCACTCCTTCCCTTGGATCAAGCTATTACAGCTACACATCCAACTCCAGCAAGAATGTTCAGACATCCAAACAGGTCAGAAACCAGTGCCAGATGGCAGGGACAAATGAATTAGCTGCTCCAGTGTCAGTGTTGTGAGTCACTGTAATGTCCAAAAGGTTTGGGATGATGCCAGGACCCAGGGTGGATGTAGTGATGACTGCTATGTATGATGACCATTAGTATTGGTGTTAGAATTTAGAACCTAATCCAACATCATCTGGACTCAAGGACAGCCCTTTCTTCAGGGAGGCAAACCCTCCATCTGTCATTTTTTGTATAGATGGAGAGGGTACTCTAGGGATTTACTCTAGGTGAACCTGGTTGAGCAGGAGGGTTGGACTAGATGATCTTTAGAGGTCCTCTCCAATCCCTACTATTCTATGTGGTCATAGAATTGTTTTGGCTGGAAAAGGCCTCTAAGATCATCAAGTCCAACTGCTGACCTAATGCCACCATGGCCATTAAACATACCCCCAAGTGCCATGTCCACACATTTCCTGAACACCTTCAGGGATGGTGACCCCACTACCTCCCTGGGCAGCCTGTTCCAGTGCCTGACCACTCTACCAGGAAAGACATTTTTCCTAATCTCCAACCTACTGCCCGCCTCCCTGGCACAATTTCAGGTTATTTCCTCTTGTTCTGTGGGCTGATACCAGGGAGAAGAGACCAACCCCCACCTCACTACTTTGAGTTGCAGAGAGCAATGAGGTCTCTCCCTCAGGCTAAACAACCCCCGTTTCCTCAGCTACTCCTCAGCAGACCTGTTCTCCATCTTTGTTGTCCCTCTCTGGACACACTCCAGCATCTCAATGTACTTCTTGAACTGAGGGGCCCAAAACTGAACACAGTATTCAAGGCGTAGCTTCACCAGTGCTAAGTACAGGGAGACAATCACTTCCTTGGTCCTGCTGGTCACACTACTCCTGATCCAGGCCAGGATGCTGTTGGCTTTCTTGGCCACCTGAGCACACTCCTGACTCACGTTCAGCACAATTCTGATCTAAATGATTCTGTGACTCCTATTTGGTTGGGGAGTTGCACGTTGCTGGGGTGTGTGTGGAGTACATGTGTGTCTGTGTGTTTTGTTCACCTGCCTGATCACCATTGAGAGGTCCACATTCAATGTGGAGCTGGAGACTACATTTCTCTGTATGAAACCCAGCTTGACGTGAGGGCAAACACTGCTGCAGGAAGCACTGCCGGAGCTTGTGCTGTGCGACTCCAGGCAGCATCTTTGGTAAAACAATTATATTCTTTCTAGATGCAGTGAAAGCCTTGAAAAAGTTTACTTGATGTCTAACCAAGCAACGCTGCATCTTCAGATCTGAAGAGGAGCTCAGAAAGTTAGTTTTTTATTATTCTTCATTTAAGTATTATTTTTTAATTGCAGCGTATTAAACATAAAATCTGGTACAATCTTTAAAAATAAATAGGACCTAACTATAAATGGGCCCTGTTGTGTTTTTATCTTTGACAAGCAAGTAATTGCTTCTCAAATTTATCAGTTTGTTTATGCAAAAACCATTTACCAAGCCTAGCTCAAAAGCATCAATTTCATCATTATCATCTTATTAATTTAGCCAAGCTATAACACAGCTGATTATTCCTGAGTAATATCCTCTGCAGCACATCATGTGTGGCAAAACCATCTGTACAGTACCTATTTAATAAATAAACCCTCGGCTAAATGTCTCTGTTTATTGAGAACTAATGTTTATAGAAAATATAATGGAACTCAATAAATAACTCAGCTTCATCAACCTGCATATGAATCAGTGCGAAGAACGCTGACATCATCACCTTTCAAGTACCAGAGAAAGCAGAATTACCCAAAAGAGCTATAGAGTCAATATTAAGGCATTAAAACTGCAATGAAGGCATATTAATGCTTAAAACTTCATTGTTGGCAGTAGAATTGCCACCACGGACATATTTTATAACTCTAAGAATACTTAGGCTTTATGACTGCTTCTTTGTTGAGTGCCTTGCACTTAATGTAGTTTTCCACTTTAAATAAAAAAAAAAAAAACTCCAGATCTTAAAAGGAAAAAAAAAGGAGATAGGGAAAAAAAAAAAGAGAAAATTGCTGATTCTGAGCATTCATTTTTAAAATAATGCAAACTGCTGATTCTGATTGTTGGGGTGGAGGAGAAGGGAAACTTCTTTAACTCCCTGCTTCCTGAGCTGCGGGGTGAGGATCGCGTGGCTGCGCTGCGCAGCTATCACGCAGCAGCCCCGGCACAGCTGAAGGAGCAGTGAATACAATACCTGTGTTTAGGGGAAGGAAAATGAGCCACTGCAGCAATCAGGATACTTATTGATCTTTGGGTGATCCTCCGAAGGCAGCTTCGCTGGTTTATTGGGTTTGTTCCTTTACACTTGCCACAAATCAGGCCTTTAAAACATGCCTCTTACGCCATCAGCAAATAATAACAGGTTGATTTCTTACACCTCCTCTTTGAAAGCTGTACTCCCTTCATGTATATTCTGCTGTCTTTATTCCTGAAGCATGTCATTCTGTACATGGAATTTAAGTGAGGGCACTGCTGGGCTGCAGTACTGGACAGTCACCGGCCAGCATCACCTTCACAGAATCACAGAATCATAGAAACATTCCTATTCCACTGATCGGTGCAGATATGATGGGAAACACTCTGGGGTGTGAATATTTAACACTCTATGTGTTTACCTCAAAACCTCATTTTCTAACCCTGTCTAAATTTGCTACATGGGTTAAAAAAAATCCATCCCACTTTTGGGGAGAGACAAAAAGGGGACACTGAGGTCTGGAGAACGGTTTGTAGCAGCTTCTTAACCAGATCAACCTGCAGGTGTTTGTGTGCTGGGGCTGAGCTCTAGTCTTAAGAGCAAAAGTGGTTGATATTGGAAGCCTGATTTTAGAGGCCACGCATCTGCACTGCTTGAGGGGTGCTAGAGAGTTGCTCACAACTTAATGTGCAGCTTTACCTCCTGTGTCCACAACACTTTGAGGAAAATAAGAGAAAGCAAATATTTGTGCTTCTGAGTTACTAAAAAAATATGTATTTCCTGTACTTGAAAGGTTCTGGCCACATAACTAGAGGGACATACAAGCAACCAGCAAGAAATCCCTGAGAACAGAAAAAGCTGGGAGAGATTTTCTCCAAAACAGAGAGAAATTGAGGAGAGCCCCAGCCACGCGTCTCAGCCTGCATATGGCAGTTGCCAGGCCGTAAAGACAAACCCTACGAACCCGCTCCCCTACTTTCTCAAAGCAGATCACCTGCAGCACACAAATCCATCCTCCTGAAGGGCTTCCAAGCAGGCGGAGCGCAGGAGCATCCCTGGCCTGAGCACGCCAACCTCTGCGAGCAAGCAGGCTGCTGGAGACAAGCCGGGAGCCATCCCGCAGTAAACCAGCATGTCCGAGCATCCCAAGTGCCTCCAGTTTTCCCCATTCTCCTCAACTTCTGTTGCACATATGCAGCCCTTGTTTGCCTTCCTGAATAAAATAGCAGATCTGCAGCGCTTCGCCGCCTAATGAAACTGAACATATTTAGAACATATGTGAGCCTGCTCGTCGCAAGAAGAACCATTTGTGGTGCACGAAGGAATATTCATGGTTTCCCTGCTAATTTGCAGGGCAGTCTGCCTGGGATTTCAAGGGGAGGAAAAAAGGTAGGGCCGTAGTTGTGAGCAGACAATAGTTGTGTGGCACCTTTTCTTTTGCCTGCTTTCAGGGCTGTAGGATGAGCAAATCGATCCAGGGGGCAGGGACGTGGCCAGGGAGAAAGCCACCACGGAGAATCCTTCTGTGGCTGTAACATCAGCTGAAAACCCATATGCTTCTCTTAATTATTACTCATGCTGCACATGCAAAGAAGGGGTACTTTTCTGGCTCGACACTGATGGGAGGTTTGCCATTTGTTTTAATCTAGCAGGATCTGCCTGTTGCCAGAGCTGCAGGCTCGCAGCTCCCAGCAGCCACCAGCAGCTCCCATAACACAGCACTGCCCGCCGCATCCTCATGACCTCTCATCTCTTCCCTTCTCCCCTCCCTGCTGCCAGGATGTGATTTCTTGGCCTTTAAGGTTTGCTGGGAACCCAAACTGTTTGTCAGAAATTCCTCAAAAGCAATATGTAAGGTGACTTGCAGAAAACAAGAGGCATTATTTTAACCACCACGTTTCTACTGCACTGTGGCAGGCATCAGTTATCTCCAGATTTTTGTTCATTGCATCAACACAAATTTTTCATGACAATATGTGAGGGGTTTTTTTAATTAATTAATTCTAGTGTCTTATTATACCCCACTTTCAAAATTAGCCCTGAATCCCATCTTTCCTTCTAAAGACTAATTTTTTTTCTTTCAAGAAGAGGATTATGATGGTGCTTGAGATCTCCTTCAGAAGTCCAAACTGCTACACCTACACATTACAAAATGTGAAAACTCTTTTTTGGCACTGCCTTGAACAATTTCAGCAATCCATTATATTCTGTGCCTTATGAATTAGTAAGTGAACAAACTCACCAAACCAGCAAAGAATGGGTTAAGTCCCAAATGAACCCCAAACTGGAAGCACCTACACCTTCAAAGCACTTGAATAGATCAGCAAGAGAGAAAAAAAAAATTGGATCAAAATATGAGAGAAATGCTGAAGGGCAGGATGTACAATTTTAAAGGCTTATTCCTATGTTGCACAGGGAGCCAAGCTGATGTTACACAGTCACTGCCTGAGTGGGAGGCTGACAATAGCATCCAGAGAAGGAATCTGGGTGTTGGATGAGTTTGCACGTGCACAGAGAGCTGCAAGCTCCAAGGAATATGGCTTCCTTTCTAATCAATGGGCATCTCAGATGGAGCTTCAATGGATCAATTTGGTGGCTGATGATGAGATAAGAATCATAGGATCATAGAATTGGTTTGGTTGAAAAGGACCTCTAAGAGTCCAACTGTCAACCCACCACCATCACAGCCATTAAATCACATCCCCAAGTGTCACAGATACACATATTTCTAGGACCTCTAGTAGCTCCTTGCTTATCCATGCAGGTCTCCTACCTCCTCTACTAGTTTTGGTTTGTTTGGGTTTGTTTTTTTTTTTCCAAGGGTATACATTTTTCTTGAGCTTGGAGGAGGTAGTGTTTCCATATTAATCAGCTCTCTTGGACCAACCTACCCTCTAGAGTCCTAGCCCACAGGACACTTCTAAGTAGTTCTTTGAATAGGACAAAGTTAGCCATCCTAAAGTCCAGGGTAGAAGTTTTGCTATTTGCCCTGCTTCTTTCCCTTACAATACTAAATTCTATCATTTCATGGTCACTACAGCCAAGGCTGCCTTCCACCTTAATGTCCTTGACCAGAGCTTCTACATTTGTTAATACAAGGTCCAGCACCATACCTCTCCTCACCGGTTCTTCCACCTGCATCAGAAAGTTGTCATCAATGCACTGGAGGAACTTTCTGGACTGAGTGTGCCTGGCTATGTGACCTTACCAACTGATACCAGGATGACTGAAGTCATCCTTGAACACCCAGGTACATGATTTTGAGGCTACTTCCAGCTGCCTATAAAAGGCCTCACTGACAACATCCTCTTGGTTTAGTGGTCTGTAGTAGACATCCCCAGCTGTGTCACCTACATTTGTATATCCTTTGACTCCTCTCCATAAGCTTTCAATACTTTCTTCACCTCCCCCTGGGTTAAGCACAATGCATTCTAACTGCTTACTCACATAGAGAGAAACTCCACCATCTTATCTTGTCAGTCTGTCCTTAAAAAATCCATAGTCATCCATGACTACATTCTAGTCATGGCTGCTATGCCATGCCTCTGTGACTGCGATGAGAATATAGCCCTTTGTCTGCACCCAGATCTCCATTTCATTCTGTTTATTCCCCATGCTTCTCATATTAGCATCCAGACACTTCAGAGACTTAATGGGGTAAGAGGGTGTAATGGAGTAAGAAGGTGCAATGCAGTAAGAAGTGTAAGAGGCACCTCAGCTGGGCACCAGCATGTTGGTGCTTGGGCCAATAACCTCCCAGCAACTGTGAAGGAAAGTGAGTACAGCATCCCGGCAAGACAACAGTGATGAAGTAAGACTAACACAGCACTTCTCTTGAAGCTGAAGGTCTTTGGCCATCAGTGTGTCCTGCTGGGCTTCTGTCCCACTGTCCCTTGCTGACCGCTGGCCGAGCTGGTGGGGAGCCCTGCGTCACCCTCGTGGTGTGCGTGCTGAAATAGACTCAGCGAGGCCATTAAGAAACTAAATTACATCCTTGATGTCCGCTGGCTTCCGGAGGGCTGGTTTTGTTTACAGGATGGGTGCGTGCCAGTGGACTCAGCACAGCAAGAATAGAAACCCCTCCATTACTGTGAGGCTGGGCAACGGATGGAGGGAAGGTCACGGGCTGGCTCTGTAACCATGGGGCAGCACAGTGGTACCCCAGCCTCTGGGGACGTGCTGGCTCAAGAGATTTCGGGTGCCCTCTTCTCCATCATCTCACCAATAAGGCAGTGGCTCGGGATGCCCAGAGGTGCAGGCCGGGCTGTTGGCACCAGGCGCTGCCCACACTACGGCAGGTGAGAGACACTTGCAGGAAGCCCATGAGGTCAGAGACAGGTCCCTTAGGCTATTTCAAGTTGGTTATTGCAGGTTATGACTTTTCCCCCTCTCTGCCATTTGGCTCTAATGTGGTCTGACGATGAGAGCAGCCAAGGGTGAGGAAGGGCTGTGAGGTTGCTCTGGGGTCAAGCTCATTTGTGGTGGTAGAGCCTCCCACAGTTTCGCCAGTAAGGTGGATGATTATCTGCCACCTTGACACCAAACTGAACGACACTACTCAGTGCTGCTCCTACTGAGGCTACATGAAATGATATATACTATGACTACTGACTTCCCACCTTCCATGGCCCCCTCCCAGGAGAGGCTCGTGGTTTACTGAGGGCTCAATCAATTCAGCCCTTTGTGCTTCCTGATCAGTGTGCTCCCAGCTAATGTCAGAAGTAGTTATGAGTTCCAAGTGCCTGAAAGTTGCTCTTCCTTCCAGGCAGCATCCTGCCCATAGGTGCACAGCTGCCCCAGTACCATGTCCCACCCTGCCCTCCCAGAAAGTTTCATCAGCACATTGTCACACTGATGTTAAAATATGGAAGCAGTCTGGTCCCAGGAAGGATGTATGAAAAACAGGACAAGTAACTACCTTCTCACTCAACTTATTCTCTTGAAGTTCATGGAGTTGTCATCTCCTCTCTGCTCACTGCCCTTGCCATCCCATGGCTCCTGTACCATCATCACCTCTTCAACTCCCACAGGGTGTGGTCAAAAGGGGATAGATGACACTGCTTTGGAGAACTTCCTCAGTACATAAGGAAATGAGGTCAGCCTGATACCAACTGCCTTTGGTAAAGGCTGGCTTGGATTTATGGCATTTGCTGTTTACCCTTTGATGTTTTGCCCACAAGCGCATGTTCTGCATCACCCAGGCTGCCTGTTGCCAGGTGTTGAGGCTGAGCACTGGGAGGTCTCTGTGCCACCACTGCTATGGTGGGTGTGGGGACTGCTGCCTCTGCCTGGGGCCACCTAATAGCTCTGGCTCCCTGTCTACCCACAGTGCCACCACCATCTCTGGGGAAATCGGAGGCAATTCTTTTGGGCCCACTCCAAAGTTACCTTTAATCCTTGGCACATTGCACCCTCACCTTTTTCCTCCTTTTTTTCCCCTTCTTCTTCATTCTGGCAGAGAATTGTTGGCAGTTTGTTTTAATTTCCTTTGCAAGGTCTACTGCAGCCACGGCAGGAAAAGCTGCTCTCGCTCTTCCATGATGCTTTGTAAAAGACAATAGCTCTTGAAGGTGTTGTGAGCTGAGGAGTTTTATTTCTGCAGTGCCTTGGTAATAATGCACCCACCATCCTCTGCAAACAAGAAAATCATGTCATTGCCAGGCTAACTCTTGCTTCAGAAACACAGAATCCCTCCTTCTGAAGGCAGCTGCTCTCTGTTTGACCATGCAGCACACAGGTCCCTGTGGCAAACCAACTTGAAGCTCTGGGCTGCAGCTCCACCAGAGAGCTCTGCAAGTGCTGGGGGCAACCCTTCTCCCACCCACCGTCATCCTGCTGATCCGCCATCAGCTCCCTCTTCCTGGCCAGCATCCAGACTGGCTGGGCTGCAGAGGGGCTGTGCTGCAGCTGGGACATCTTACAGCCTGGTGCCACTCAGCTGCCTCAGGGGTTGTACAGTCTGACACACCTTTACCCATCTGGGTTCTACCTGGCTGGCACCACTGTAAGTTTCTGTATGTTTCCCTGGGAAACAACTGGCTCCTCTGCTTGCCAAAAGTAGGAACTGTCCCTGTGGAAAAACACTTGAAGGGAATGTAAATAAAGATACACTGAAACAGAAACACTGGAGGGAGGTTCATTGCTGCAGTCTGTAAGTCAGGCATCAGACAAGACTTGTGAAGTACTGCAGAACATAAATAGATGAGAAGATTTTGATTAATGAAAATCAATTAGTTATGTTAGAGGGGCTTTTGTTCTCTGAAAGACAAACCTGGGGTGTCCTTGGTGGAGCAGCCCTGTGAGAACCAAGGGAGGATTGGTCCTTCCCACCTTCTCCCTCTGGGGACAGGGAAGCTGCCCTGGATGCCCTGCCAAGGATGTGTCAGGCTCACCACACCTTACCCTAAGGAGCTAGCTCCAGTGGCATGTGGCAAACATGAGACTGGGGGTTGCCCTTCCAGCTCCCTGCCTCCCTCACATCAGCTTCCTGCCAATGCATCCAGCTCTCCTTCCCATCCCCAGCCCTGGCTCACACCAGAGCAGCACAGCCACAGCCACAGAGAGATGGAGTGTCCCTCAGTACAGGAAGGTGCTTAACAAATAGCATCTAACCCTTAAAAAAACCCAAAACACCCAGAGCATCCCCTACTGTGCATCTCCTTGCCCCTGTGGCCCCAGGTACTTCTGTGCAAAGCAGGATGGGCTCAGGACTGCTCCCCATGCTCGGTGTCCAGAGCAGCATGGGGAGCTTGCCTGGCTGGAGCCACAGGATTCCCCCAGCATGGGCTGGGACGTGGCAGAGCTCGGCCCCAGCACACGGGTCAGCTGTGGGGAGAGCTGTGCTGGCCTGCAGCTGGTTTTCCCCCATCCTGCTGCCAGAATTAGATTTCTCAGTCTTACTACGCTGAATGAAACACCTACCTCAGGGAGAGGAGGAAAAGAGCATGCCATGCCTTTTTTCCTCTCCCCCTGCAAGTAAGCAATTTGCTGCATACTGTAATTTGTCTGCATGCTGTCCTTTTTTGTTTTGGGACACATGTAATTTTGCTTTGATGGATGACACACATTAGTGACAGCCCTCCTTGCCGGCCGGGCTGGGGAAAGAGGCACTGACAGCCCGCGGGACGCTTACAAAGAAACTTTGTCAGCAACCGCAGGAGGGACAGCCTGTCCAAAGAAAACAAGCTGGGAGAAGGGGGGTGACAGAGGGACTCTGCTGGTGGCAGGTTGACAGCAATGCTCTGCAGATGGGGAGACCCAAAGGGGAGCAGAAACCTGATGTGCTGCGATTTGGACAGGACTTACCCCATGACCTCTGGTTTTATGCCAAGGATGAGGAAGGGTGGAACTGGTCAGGCTGCATCTTGAATTCTGGGTTCAGTTTTGGGCCCCTCACCACAAGGAGGACATTGAGGTGTTGGAGCAGGTCCAGAGAAGGGCAAGAAAGCTGGGGAAGTGCCTGAAGAAGACATCTGGTGAGGAGCAGCTGAGGGAACTGGGGTTGTTCAGTCTGGAGATGAGGAGGCTAAAAGGGGCTGAAGGGAGGCTGGAGTGAGGTGGAGGCTGGTCTGTACAACCAGGTAACAAGTGACAGGATGAGAGAAAACGGTCTCAAGTTGTGCCAAGGGAAGTTTAGGCTGGATATTAGGAAGAATTTCTTCCCTGAAAGGATTGCCAGACATTGGAATGGCCTGCCCAGGGAGGTGGTGGAGTCCCTCTCTCTGGAGGCATTTAAGAGCCATGTAGATGTAGAGCTTAGGAACATGGATTGGTCAAGGACTTGTCCGTGTTAGGCTAATGACTGGACTCTACGTTTTTAAAGGTCTTTCCCAATCTGGGCAATTCTGTGATTCTGTGAGGCTAAAGGCAGAGGCAGGTGCTTCTGTCTGCGAAGGGGTGTCTGGGGGGGGAAAGTGCTGCCTGCCCACCCCCTGCCAGGCAGCAGGCTCCCCCCCGACACCTGCCCCATAAGGGCTGCCATACGGACAGCACATCAACCACTTGCCATTTGCCTTTTAATAGGGGCCGGCTGCTGGGTGGCAGGAGACAGAGCGGCGGTTGCCGCGCAGCCTGCCAGCCGACTCGTGACTCCTATCCAAGCACTGGCGAGGCGACTGGCAGTGGGGGAAAGACCTTATGGCATGCAACAATATTTGGAAAACATTTTTTTTTTTTTTAAAGCCTGGAAAAGAGAAGATTAAACATCCGGGTTTCCGTTAATAAGCTCTGTTGGATGGTGAGTTTGTAGCTCTCTTGATGCTGGTGTGCTGCGTGGGACAGCCTCTCCTTGCCGAAACTGAAACTGAGGGCTCCGGCAGTGAAGCAGGAATGGAAGGCAGGTAGTCCCTGATGCTGTTGGCAGGGCAGTGCTGTCTCCCTTGCTGTTCAAAATGCAGAGGAAAGCTGTTATTTGCTCTCTGATTAATGGAGCTGAAGTATAATGATCAGAGGACTGGAAGACCTACCATATGAAGAAAGATTGAGAGAAATGAGTTTATTCAGCCTTGAGAAGAGATGGCTTAAGGGAGACCTCATTACCATGGACCAGGACATAAAGGGTGACTAGCAAGAAGATGGAGACTGCCTTTATTCAAGGAGTCCCATGGAAAAGGCAAGGGGTAAATGGGTACAGGTTACTGCTGGGGAGATTCCCATTGGACTGCAGAAGAATATTTTTCACCATTAGAACAGTTAGAGATTGGAATCATCTCCAAAGGGAAGCAGTGGATTCCCCTACACTGACCAGTTTTTACACTCAGCTTTATAGGGTGCTGGGCCATCTCATTTCAACTGCACCATCACCTAGAATGGTTGCACCAGATGAACCTTGGGGTCCCCTCCAACCTAGCATTCTATGATATAAATGATGCAGTGGTGCTGCCTGAGCATGAGTCCAGAGGATATCAGGAATCAAGATGGATTCCTGCACCATGGGAGCCTTCATCCCAAGCTCCCCACAACTGGAGCACCATTTTGGGGCAGGCTGTCCCCGCAGCTGAAGGAACGAGGCTCTCCCCGATCATGAGTATGAGCAGTTGCCTCCCAAGCAGAGATGATCATCCCTGTGCTGAGGTACAGGGAGGCTGCTGCTGCCGCACGTGGCTGTGCCGCTGCTGCATCCTGAGAGCCTCTCACACCGCGATTGTCAGCACTGGAATGCACTTAACCTCCCCCTGAACAAAGCCAGCACCGAGCCAGGCAAGCTCTTCAGCAAGGGTTGCCTGTCCCCTGCTACAGGCAGCTGCCACCAACCCACCAGGCAGTATGGATTGCTGTGCTGGGAACTTGCCACAGCCTTTGTTTCGTTAGTGAGAGCAAAGATAGCAAATCAAAGATGCCACACTGCCATTGCTCTGGCAAGGACACATTTTAAAGTCAGAATACATGCTGGGTTATTGGCTTGTGAGAATATATTGAGGTCTGAAGGCAAGGATCTGACCTGATTTGTGAAGTGACTTTTCTGGAGGGAGAGTTTGCAGGTCAGGCCTCTGTGAAAACTCACACTTCTGCCATAGTCTCCTTCTTCCCTGTGACATCAAGATCATCAATTTCCAAGCTGATAATTAAACCTGGGCAGTTCCCTGTATGGGCTGCTCTTATAGCCAGGAATGTCTGGCTTGGACCCACAGCTGGCCAGCTGCCAGAAGGTAGCAGAGGAGCAGAAGGCACAGCCCACCTCACAGAGGTGCCCTACCATGTGGAGATTGAACTGTTGTGGGGCACCTCAGCTCCTGGAGCAGCTTCAGTCAGGCACAGACCAAGCATTTCGGGTGCAGAGCAGTGGGGAACTGCCAGGACCAGGAAGGGCTGAAGGCAAAACCACATCAGACCAGATGGATGAAGGTAGGGCTCAGGGACTGGCCACCACTGAGGGGAGCACAGGAAAGCCCACACAGCTGAAACCTCACCATGTGCAGGGAGAGCAGGAATGGGGAAGGGGGGAGCCCAAAAAGCCAGAGGTGTTGCTGTAGTGGGGGCCCTGCAGCAGTAGCTTCTGGGGCCAGAGGAGCCTTTGCTGCTGTGACCACCTCGGGGCAGATGAGAAATGATGCTGTGGCTTCTTAGCAGTGTCCTGACAGCATCTGTGGCTGAAGCAGGGACAGGGGGCTCCTCATGAAGGACCTGGGCAAAAACATCCAGAGAGGGCTGATCACCCAAAGTGTTTACAGTCCCAGCAGCCACATGTAATACTGCTAGCATTCAGCAAATCTGGTTGATATCATTTCTTCCCCCTCAGGCAAGAAGAAAACCAGCTCTTTAAGACAGGGCCCCTGTATGCAGCCAAACATAACACCAGTTCTTGTGCAGAGCTTTGCAGGGAAGATTAAAACATCCTGTTATTTCCCAAGCCTGCTGCAAGCCACCTCCTGACCAAACCTGCTGTGCTCGAGTGGTACTGGGCAGGGTGCTCAGAGCTCCTGGTGTGAATTTGGGGACAAGGGAAAGGGTGATGCAGGTGATCCCTCAGTCATCCCAAAAATTCAGCATGGGGGTGGTTCTGAGTGGTTCTAGGGCTGTGTGGAGCTTCCTGGCATGCCATGAGCGGCCAGGGCTTATGGTGTGGGATTGAAGGGCAATATCTGAGATCAGATACAGACAATTTTTTAGTAGTAGAAAGAGGAAAGGAAGGTAACCTCAGCCAGAAGTTGTGCCAAGGTGTTCCTCAGGTGGCACTATGGTGACACAAGCACCCAGCACTTCCCCAGCATCATTATTTCCCAACAATACTCAGTCCTCTTTTCTTGCTCACATACAGATGCCTCACCACAGCACCTCTTGGACCTTTCCTTCTGTGGAACAACTCTGATTTAAAAATATTTCTTGTTCCACTCCAGAAAGTGCCATGTGCAGCAGAAAACATGTGCTGGAACTCCGTGAGTTTGGACTTTTCCCAGTCTCTGTGCACAAGCCCTGCAGAACGAGGGCAGGAGATTTCACTGGCTGAAATACAACCAAACTGGTAGGAGAAGATCTAACCAGACCAGTGAGCATGGACTGCTGTGCTACAAATGCTCATACGCTGCAGTCTCTTCCTGTCACCAGGCTGAGTAAAACCTGTCCCTTCCCACATCTAAGGACATAGGTGCCAGAGAAGTATCACAGCACAGAGGTGGCACTGGATCAGAGGTAAGGGTCTGCAACAATGGCACCAGGCTGCAGGAAGGACCAATTGCAAGGGCAGAAGGTGAAGCCCACACCTTTCCCACTCTCTCATTTCTCTCTGCCTCTCTGGTTGGGCTGAGAAGTGGGGATGTCAGCCAGCGGCTCATACCTGGGTGCTGGATCATGTGTTGGGGCATCAGTGCCCAGTGGGCAGGAGATTCTTCCCCTTTCCCCTGATTTTTCTGGCACTGGATAGCACAGGTCACCAGAAACACCCCAAGGTGCACCATGCCCCTGCCCTCTGCAGTGCAGGAGAAAGGGATTTACCTCAGTGTTGCCAAGCTGCAGACACTCACTGCCAGTGTGCCTGGCTGGCTGCAGAGCCCGGGGGGGAGCAGCCTATGGGGCATTGTGGTGGGCTTTGTGAATGGTAAGAAGTGCTTTGAGCCAATGGAAATAGAAGCATTGGATGAGAAAGCAGAGAAGCCCCACATTGTTCCTGAGTCCCTAAAACGTTTCCCCTAGATATCACAATCATATTTAAGAATGAGAAATAGAGGGCAAAGATTATTTTGAAGTGTGAAATTAACAGACTCTTCACCTCCCACCTGGGGGAGACTTTCAATGTTTCCAAGGATAAAGAAAAGGACCCAAGGACCTGAGCCACCTGCAATAAGCTGATGGCAACCGCTCCACTGATGCTGAAGACCTTGAAGCAAATACATGGGGGCTCAACAACACTGGTGAGGGATAGGGATACAGAATCCTTTTGCAAAACACAGAGGTGCCATTGATTGCTAAGACAATGCCTGGAAAACTTCACAGTGGGTGGAAGATAATGGAGAGGTGCCACGGGGTTTGTGCCTCCCAGCTCATGATGCTGGAGCAAGGCTGGGGGCTTCCCCACAGCTTTGGCCTTCCTTGGCAAGGAGCTGGGGACAAGGAGAAATAGATGGAGTGCAGACACCCATCAGCTTCACACCAGATAGGGAGAAGAGCAGCTGAGAAGGCAAAGGGAGAAGGAAGGAGAGCAGTACAAAGAAAGATAGGTTCAAGACTATACAGACCTCATCATGTAGACAGGGTAGCTCCCATCAAACATTCCTTGGGGACCTACGTAATTTAACCTTGCAGGGAGATGGATGAGAGGCTCAAGTTTAATCCTTACAGGATCTACAAAAGAGAGCAAAGAAGAGGTGACAGTGAGGGAGCTTCACGAAAAAAGAGGGATAAGGGAGGAAGAGGCTCTCAAAGAGGGCTGGACAGATATTCTCAGTTTGAAGGCAGTTGCACCTCTAGAGGCAGAGAGGATGGTCAGAGGTAGTGCTAACACCATTCTGCTTTGAACCACTAATTTGTTTGTAGTTTTTGTTCCTGAGTGGGTTTACTGAGTCAGAGGGAAGACAAGATAAATTGTCAAGAGTTCATTTCATGAATTGTTCATCTAGACAGACAAAGCAAAGCCCCTCCTGCCTCTGCTGCATCCGCTGCCCCTGCTGCATCCGCTGCCCCTGCTGCATCCGCTGCCCCTGCAGCCTGCCTGTACATGTGTTGCCCACATCACATCCTTCCAGCACTCTGAAGCCAGGAGCTCGCCATGTCTGACTGTGACACAGCTCATTTCTAGCACACCTGTGCTGTAGCCTCTCAGAGCTGCTCATTTGCCCCAAAATTCATTCCCACTGACCTCAGAAGGCATTTGACTAAGCAACACTCAGCAGCGCCATTGCAATGGCCTCAGGTGTCCCACAGCCCTTTACCAGATGCTTTCAGATATGCCTCAGAGAGCCACTCAAACCCCACAGGAGCTCCTCAGCAGATATCCCTGGATTCATCTTTTCTGATGTGAAATTTGGCTCTTGGACCAAACTCTGAAAACAGGAAAAGCCTCAAGGGACAGGTACACAAGTGCAAAACATGGTGTTGGTCTTGCAGGTACAAGTAGTGAAGTTGAGGGCAAGGTGACATAGCAGTGATAGCAAACAAAAATACAATGAAGATGGGAGCAGGCTTATTTCCATTGCATTGGGGGATTATAACTTTTATCTTTATTAAATAAATGTCTTGGAATAAAATAAGTGAAAGAGCAGATCAGTTAGAAGGCGCAGGTCTTGCAAGAAGAGGCTGAGGAGGGTTGAGAAGGTGTGAGGCCCTGCTGTGTAATTGGTTTGTGAGATCCTTGTCCACCCAGATGTAAAATGCCAGGTGAAAAAGAAAGATTCAGAAGAAATAGAAAAAGGGCAAGAGCAAAAAACAGCAAAGCAGGGAGGGATGTACCACAGACATGCTTCATTGTCACAAACGTCACAGCACACAGTGTGACTCCTGCTTGGGCCAGCACGGGCGTGATGCTGAGCTACCCCACTGGCTGCCCACTACAGCGAATCTCTGCAAGCTTGGCACTTGGCACTGCCTCGGTCACATCCCAGTGCTGGCACACACTGGTTTCCCATGTTCTCACTGCAAGGGATGTGCAGCCCTGCGTCACAAAGTATCCATATGGATATCAGTGATGGGAGATGTTCTGTTTTGACCTATAGCATCATCTGGACGTTAGGAGGAAGTTTGGACAGCAGGAGGAAGTTCTTCACGATGAGGGCAGTGAAATCTGGAACAGCTTGCCCAGAGATGTGGTAGAGGCCCTGATACTGGAAACATTCAAAGTCAAACTTGATGGGGCCCTGAACAACCTGATTTAGTTAAAAGATCTCCCTGCTCCCTGGAGGGGCGGGGGGTTGGACAAGACGACCTTCGAGGGCCCCTACCAACCTGATGCATTCTATGATTCTGTGGCTGAAGCTTCCCATCTGCTCTAGCACTCCTGTTCATCAAATTACAATGCTTCCCCGGCTTTCCACCACCGAGGCTCCCTCATGTGTAACTCCAGTTAGGGCTAAACAGCTGACAAAAAAGTAGAAGTCCCACAGTGAAGTGGAAAGCAACCCTGGGAGGTCATCCAGGGTCGCTGCTATGCAGAAGCTTTTTTGTTGTGTGTGGAAGATGCTAGAGGTAAAGCCATGGCTCAGGGAACAATGCCACATTAGCCAAAAGCTTGGGATTTTTAGGGCAAGTAGAACTAGGGCAGGATCCAAATGCCTGAAGTCAGTGGAAAGAGTCCGTCTAATTCCAGTGGTCTGTGAACCAGGCACAGTTGGATTTGGCTGAAAAAATGTTTTATTTCACAGTGCTGCCTAATGGAGTCGCTCACAGCGAGCCCTTGATGGCAACAGACCTTGAGCTTTATGGGACAATGGCATTTCAGCTTAAGAAATGGAGTGCAAAGGTCACTGTCAAGAGAGGGTCTGAAGCAATTAGAAAAAGCAGGGCTGTGGGAGAGTGACAGCTGCCTCTGGAGATGGCAGGAAACCTGTCTCTTTAAGTGTGCCGGGGTTTTTCAGTGCTGAGCAGGCAGGGCTATAATCACAGCAGCAGCAGCTGGGATTTAGGTTCAGCAGAGTATAATTCCCTTGCAGGGCCCATCCAAGAATACTTTGGCAAGCTCAAATACATTGAAATTGCCTTGGCTAGTGGCTTGCAAAATGGCTGTGGAAAGTCAAGATAATTAGAGCATTGTGGAGAAGGAGAGACAGTAAAATAAAGGGTGGAAGACAAAAAAGGCAAGCCAATAAAAAACAGATTAAAGACACGAAGAAAGTTTCAGCATGGAGTAATTGAAGGAAAGAGGCATACCCAGGAGACTGGAGTTGTGTCATTTGTACAGTAGGCAAAGCACAAGCACCAGGAAAAACAGAGCTGTGAGTTACACAGGGCTTGGGAACAGTTTAAACTGGAAACCAAGGAGGAAGCGTGACAGAAGAATGTTGCTGCTTTGTGAAGTAACACTTTGAGCTGATCCTGACTGTGAGCTGGACAAACGAGGCAATAAAAGATCAGTTACCTAAAGGGAAAAGCCTTTCACAGGAGCAGCAGCACTTCAGCCACTGTTAGCATGCCTGAGCCCCAGGTGTTGGAGTCCAGCCCTAAGCACGAGTGTGGCACAGGCTCAGTAACAACTGCACACTTAGCACCACTAAGTCCCTTGTTACTGGAAACCTGAGATGACCATATACCATCAAACACCCAAGCCCACAGGAATTTTGCCAGCAGCTACAGTGGGATGAGTTCTGCAGGCAACTGCTTTATGAGAAAGAGAAGTGTACTAAAACCACTGCAGTGACGACACTGTCCCAGCGCTCCCAGCTCAGGAGGTGTTTGCCCTCCTGTGTGAAAGCAAACTAGGCACCCAAATGGCACTTCCACACACAGAGGGCTTGCTGCCAGCTCTACTCTGCCCTTTCCATTCCAGTGCTGTAACCCTGAGTTCCACCTGCTGTTCCTTTCATGTTTAAATACGCAGCCAAAGGTATCTGCAGGAGTTTGGGTCTACACAAACACAGGAATAAGGATGTTTCTCTCCCACACAGGCAAAATTATGCTTCTACATATTACTTACACATGCATACATAATTTATATGCATACTCACTGTAAATATATAGATGTAGAATCACAGAATCATTTCAGTTGGAAAAGACCCCTAGGCCGTGTTCATTCACAGGAAAAGAGCATTTCTGCAGGCAGGGACCTCTCACGCCTCCAGACAGGAGAGAGCTGCTCCTTTGCAGAAGTTCACCAACTTCAAACTTACATTACAAAATCTCCCTCCCCTTCTTTAAGTGAGGTTGCTCTTGCTATGGATGTGGGTGGGCTGAGAGAACAAACAGACTGATGGCTGCTCCAGCTTGGACATGTCTCTCTTCCTCGGGTCTTACGCTTGTTTTTTTGGCTCAAAAAGGAGAACAACAACAAAGCAAAGACCCTCTCCCCTGACTGGCACACCATACAGATTGAGAGTGGGTCACTGCATGTGCTGGCACAGAGGCACTGCTGGTACTTTAGATCAGAACCAAGATGTTCAGTGGCAGAACACAGCTAGCCTGAGCTGTGGAAATCAACACTGCAGGGAGCACAAACCACAGCCATTTTTAGTAACTGTCCTCCAGGTGCAGATGAGGAACTCACACACCATGACCCTGCCCTGGGGCACAAATTTTCAGTGTAGCTCAGCCTGGCTTGAGATGCGTGCTACAGACAGCAGCAGAGCAGAGTCTGGCTGTGTTGGGGCAAGGGCTGCAGAGGTTCTGCCAGCAGTCCCTGCCCCAGCCGTCAACCAACCAACTCTGCCAAACTGACACCGTACCCATGGCAGCGATGGCTGCAGCTTGGGCTGTGCTGTGGCTGCTCCATCCCACAGGCTGTGACAGACAAGGCAACACAGGGAAATGCTTCTCACTTCCAGCCATGACAGGGCTATAGCCTGTCCTGAAATCTTAACACGTTAGCAGGGAGCACAATGAAAATTTCATCAGACAGCTGTTCCCTGCAGTGCTTGAGGGGACTTTTCCCCATCCTGCAGCCTCCCCCTGTCCATGCCAGCAGGCTTGAGGTCCTGGCATGAATCATTTTAATGTGCAACACACAAAAATATGCTACCTGGAGATGCCTGGATGTGTGACTCCTAAGTAAAGCACCACAAAAAAACCCCAACCATACTACCTGAAACGCCTGGACGTGCAACTCCTGACGCACTGAGCACAAGCTCCACTCTCTTTTCATCCTCATAGATGTGCTTCATTATTAACTTTTCATGTGACAACTGTTTGTGCATTAGAAGTGCTTCACAAAACATAAATATTGGAAGTGAGGACGTCTACCCAGCCCGGATTAGCAGGTCTGGCCTTTTAAATGATGGTGACTGGGAAACTGGAACACGAGTCCAATAGGTCTGCTCTGACCATCCCACTCTTGCTTTCTATTCTTCAATTAAACCATTGCTTTTAGCTATTTGGGGTGGGGTTTTTTTATCAGTATTATATAAAACTAGGACAGAGTAAATGAAAATTTATAATTTATAAACAATCTGGAAGAAAAAAAATCACTGAATTATTTATGGCACTTTTTGAAATATGTTTGTTACTTGTAGAAAAATTAGTTGTTAGGTCTTAATCACAGTGGTGCCACAAATATGTTGAAAATTAGGACTCACAAACCTGCTTGTTTGGAAAGGAAAAAAAAAAAAAACAACAAAACCAAACCCCCTGTAACTCTACCTACAATTGGAAAACCCAAACCAAACTGATTCTGAATGGTCTGGTTAAACAAGTGCCAATTATTGAATAATTCTCTGACCTAAACAGAAAGTTATTGTATATGGAAAGAATTTTTTTTTTCCTGGAGAGTGCTTTATACCAGATGCCCTTTTAAATTGTTTTGAATTCTCTGTAGGCAGTAGATAACTAAACCTACAGAATGTAGTAATGGCAAAAAGGAAGCAATCAAGTTGGCCACTTCTAGTTAAGAGTCATGGAAAAGGCATCTGGTCTATATGAATTACAGACTATAGGAACTTTGACAGTTCATAGACCAGACTTAATTTATTAAACTAAGTTTCTAATATAAACAGTAATTCGTTTCAGGCACTGACACTGAAGGTCTGGATTATGTGAATAACATCGAGACCTCCACTGGCCTCCTGAGAAAAGGTAGTTTTGCTGTGTAGGACGGAAGAAAATAATGGCATGTGCCTTGGCATCAGTGCCGAGGCCATGCCCCAGTGCCCCATGGCATGGGTCAGCTCTTCCTGCACCTCAGGCCAGGACCACCCTGGGGTAAGGGATTTCCTCTTGGGGGATGTGGCTGTGACAGTGCCTGGGGTGTGCACACACACAGAGAAATCATTTCCCAGTGACAGTGCAGCAGGAGGCCTGGTGTAGATTAGCAAATATTGATGTCAAGTACCTGAACAAAGAGGAGGCCATGAGTATTATCCAAGGGCTGGAGAACCTCTCCTGTGAGGACAGGCTGAGAGAGTTGGGGTTGTTCAGCCTGGAGAAGAGAAAGCTGTGGGGAGACCTTAGAGCAGCCTTCCAGTATCTGAAGGGGGCTACACGAGAGCTGGAGAGGGACTTTTTACAAAGGCATGGAGTGATAGGATGAGGGGCAATGACTTCAAACTGGAAGAAGATGGATTTAGATTAGGCATTAGGAGGAAATTCTTTGCCATGAGAATGGTGAGGCACTGGAATGGGTTCCCCGCAGGAGTTGTGGAGAATCCCAACCCTGGAGCTGTTCAAAGGCAGGTTGGATGGAGCCTTGAGCAACCTGGTCTAGTAGGAGGTGTGCCTGCCCATGGCAGGGAGGTTGGAACTTGATTTTTAAGGTCCCTTCCAACCCAAGCCATTCTATGAAAATGAAGCACTCAAATCACAATTTGCAGGAGACCCTTGCTTTGCCTGCCCAGTCCTGACTTCACTTAGGGTTTAGGAGAAGCATAGATCAGGGGGTCTCAGTGCCTGATGTCAGCAAATGTTTATCCTCAAGCACTTTGGTAATTCAGGTGAACTCAGTAGGACTATTTCACTGCTTTAAATTAGGCAGGTACCTAAACAATTTCCTGGATCAAGTTTACATTTGTCTCAAGTTTCAAGTACTGACTTTGCTGTAACTTTGACCAAAAAGTTTGGTCATAACTCAGAAATCACACACAACTATTTCCTTATGTCATCAGCTCTCAGCAAAGACCAAGCATGGAAAACCTCAGTTAGGTTCCCCCCTCTCCCCATTAAAAAAGTTATGGAAACCAGCAAAGAGATGAAAGGGTTTTGCCTTGGTGCTGTGATGGGAATAGTGACCCACGTTTCTGGCAGCAGGAGTGTGGCTGCAGCCCTCAGCCTCCTCTCCTGAAGATGAAGACAAGCTCCAGGCAGCTGAGGGATGGCTTTTCTGCTCAGGCTGAACCCGCTGCGTCGTCACCAACCCCAGCTAATTGCTTGATTCCCCATCTCATTTGCCTGGGAACGACTGAGAATGCGAGACGGCGCAGGGTCTATAAAATCATTAATTGAATTACTAGTGTGGAATAAGTAGCACAGCAATTTGAATTCACCATCACACCCCCTCCTCCTCTCCCTGTGCTTTAGAGACCAATCCTACTGTTGATATGTGCAGAGCTTCAGAAGGAGGCTCAATAAATAGATGTGCTATTCTAGCTAAACAAATTTATTTTTCCAGCTGTTCTACTGAATTAGTAAATTGTGATGTTGACTTCAGACTATCTTCCCCATAAAATATATGCCGGCCTGTATGCTTCTTTTGCAACACTTCATTAAGGGATGATCCAATCTCTATCCCAATCTACTGGAATTATCTTCTGAGCTGAGTGAGCTTTGGACCTGGATATAACATTGGTTCAAGGCCTGGTTTACGTTGTAGCGTTGAATCCTTGGTAAGATTTTTACATCCCCTCTGCCCTTACTTGATTTCCTAAGAGATTTTAGGTCAACAACCGCAGGTGCAAGTGGGCTTGCTCTGTTGTGCCAGATGTCTTGTCTGAGCATGTGTAGTTTCCCTGGCACATGCTGATGATTGCTTGTCTGGGAAGGAATGAATTGTGGTCCAGCTTTGATATGGAAATTTCTCTTCTGCCTGGCTCGTCGTGCTAATGGACTCAAATGCTCCTACAAAGTTTACAGGTTTGCTTTGCCATGGTTTGGCATCTTCCACTTCATTCACACCAATGCATTGCAAGCAGCAGCGTTCCTAGGTCACCACAGCAGCATTTTGATCCTTTGTTAACATAAATTCTAGTCTACAGTTCACATTTAGCATTTTTAAAAGCAGCAGCATGTTTCAAACAACAGCAACCAGGTGAGGCTGAGCCTGGTGGCCTTCACCCTGTGGCTCCCACTGTGATTGGCTGGATGAGATGATTCCCAGGGCAGGAGGCTGCAGGCACTGTGTCTCCAGTGTTCAGCAGGCACTGAGCAGACTCAGGCAGGATTGCTAGCACATGTGTGGCTCAAGCCACATGTCACCAAAGCAGAATCCCAACATGGTGGGGGTTGGATCGAAAGATCATGTAGTCCATTCTCCCTGCTAAAGCACATAACCCACAGCAAGTTGCTCAGGATCACAATCTCTCTGGAGAAGGAGACTCCACAACCTCTCTGGGCAGCCTTCTCCAGGGCTCCAGCACCCTCACATCAAAGAAATTTTTTCTAATGTTCAGATCAAACCTCCTGGGTTCCAGTTTGTGTCCACTGTCCCTTGTTCTGTTGCTGGGCACCACTGACGGAGTCTGGCCCCATCCTCTCACCCCCAGTCCTTTAGGTCTTGACGAGCATTGAAGCAGATCCCCTCTCAGGCTACTCCAGGCTAAACAGCCCCAGGTCTCTCAGCCTTTCCTCATCACAGAGATGCTTCAGTCCCCTCAGCATCTTCATAGCTTCCACTGAACTAGAGAAGTGGGTTTGGTGGCAGACACTTGTCATCATCCCACCCAGTACTAACTGGGACTGCTTTTATAAGCTCCTAGGCTAAAGTGGCTACTATTCAAAATGCTTGAGAGAAACAAACTACTGTTTCTACTATCCCTCCTGGCCCAAGAGGAAAAATTAACATTTGTTGTAAGATTGTTTGCCAGTTGTTTGCATCTATGCTTTTAGAGGTTTAGGTTCTCCCAGCATCACCAAAATTGTCTCTAATATGACAAAAATCATCCTGAAGTCTAAACGCACTGATCTAAGTCTAGTAACAGGAATACCAGGCTGAGGACAGCAGGGCTGTGGGTGGGCTGTCACAGATCAGGGTGGTCCCTGAAGCATGGGGGGATGCGGATGCTGGCTCCCCCCCAGCTGCTGCTGGTTCCCTGGTTTATGGCAGCAGATCCTCTGGATGGAGCAGAGGTGGGACATCACCCTTCAGCCAGGCTGGCAGAGAGGTTGGGAAGGAGGGTGGAAATGCAAAAGCAGAAGCAAGAAGCCATGTCCCTTCACCCTCTGCGATAATACTAAACTCAGCCAACACCAGAGCAAAACTGAAAACCAACCAACCAAAGAGCAAACAATGTGCTTCTTGTGTCCTGATGTGAGAGGGATCTGATACCATTGCCATATCCATTAGGCAAAGGATTTTGCATGTTCCCTCACAAAGACTGAGCATTTTCAGTTGCTTTCTCCTAAATTAAGATGACAGCTTACTGCAGCACGGTGTTGTTAATCTTTTCCTAAAAGCTTAATGTTACTACTTAGTAGTTTACTAATAAATCAGAGGAAATATGCAATGTCATTTCAGGTTAGATAGAGATGGATGGCTTTTTGGTAGCTGTGACATTCTAAAGCAGGTGCCACCATGACATTGGGCAGGAAGAGTGATGCTCGGTGTGGTGACCATATCCATTTCTGCCCTAAGGCCATTGGGAATGGAGCTGTTACACCGCTGACAGTGCTCAAAACCAGTTGAATACTCTGTCATAGCTACCCCAGCAGTGATTGCATCCCAGCTCTCTTCCATGCAAGATGCATTAAGATGTCAATTTTCATATGCTTTCTGTTACTTTGATCCTGTTTTCTCATTCTTTTAACCTTTCTTTCCCCTAAGAATATCTTGGTCATAACCTTTCAGGATTATTTTTGAAGCATGCATCACCATTGCTGTCACCCTGCCCCTGTGCTGCTGAATTCCCTCTGCTTTGTGGATCTTCTGCTTTTGGTGCCATACAAGTGGCTGGGGTGTGACCACATCCTTCCCTTTTGGGTGCCACTGATGATGGGAGATGGCGAATCTTCACAGGAACAGTCTGGGGAGGCAGCCCACGTGGAGGAGGGACTGACTGGTTTTATCTTTGTTGTTGGGTGATTTGATTTTACTACAGAGGAAATGGCTGATAAAACTGGGAGCAAACAGAGCCCTAGAGAGGAAGTGACCTTGTCCCTGCAACCACTGGAGCATCTGCCATGTGTCGTCCCATGCACTGCTGAGGGGCTCATACCAAGTTTCCAGTAGCACTAGCCCTCCCCACTCTCTGTTTACTGGTCAGTCTGTCCTTGCCTATGTGGAGCAGGCATCTCTAAAAACCAGTGGTCAGCAGTAAGCTGCAGCACTGGGGGCCACAAGCACAGCACCCTGTCAGCAGTGCAAGGAGAGAGGGCAAGGGCTGCCTGCTGCTTGCTTTCATCCTGTTGGTTTGGCCACCAGGTTTGGAGCAAGACCCTGAGGGAACCTCACACAGTCCTAGTTTTGAATCTGGATTAAGTTTCTGAAAATCTCTCTGGGGATGGCCCTGGGCATGAGTTCTCTCATTGTGTCAGCGTAAGCCAGAAGTAACCCCATTCCAGTGAGTAGGGTCAGTGTAAAACCAGCATGAGCAGAAGACAAAACACCAGGAAAAAAACCACTTGGCCCAAAGCATTGTCACTACAGATCACAAACAGCAGCTTTTAAGTCTGCACAAGTGGCACAACCTGTTATGCATACACATCATGCCTCTCTGGAGACTGGATGTGGCCTCCAAGAGGGAGCAAGAAGAGGAGAAAGTCCCCATTTCCATCCTAGTCATCACCTGCTGCCACACAGGTTCTCATTGCAGTCGCCCTTCAGAGGAGTGGCAGCTACTGAGTGGGAGTGGGGATCAGAAACACAGCCAAAGGACTCCTGAGATTCCTCCAGCCTGGCTCCCCTGGAATGCAGAACAAGCCCCAGGTGGGGGGGCCAGGAGCTGGTGCCTTCCTGCATGGACTGGCCCCATGCTGGGCCACCCAGGTGCTGGTTGTCTGGGGAGCCAGGAACCATCCAGGAGCCAGGAAATGCTTCTCCTTGATGGGGAATTTTTACAGGAAAAGCCCCGGCAGCCCCTTTTGTACTTTCCAATGCCAGATCCCATCTATATTCTTATGTACTCCTAAGGCCTCCTAATTATTGCTTCCTGGTAGTTTTTACTTCTCCTTATTAATTTAATAGGTTCTCTGATGAGCAGAAGCAATAGCAAGCACCTTGAAGCCACCACGAAGCAACCCTTCTCTTTTAAAGCTGAGCTCACAGTTCTGTGCCTATGCGTTTTTGGCTGCACAATAGATGGCAGTAGAGAAAAAAGGCTGAGAGTTAAGACAATTTAGAGTTTGGAATATGCAGCTGAAGATTTTCTTCTCCCCTCAAATCACCACAGAGTATTTGTTGCTTTCTTCCCAACAGAGAGCTTTCCTAGAAAAGGCAGTCTGGTGCGGATGAGGCTGGATGAAATAAAAGATTCATGCATGAATAATTAACATATTGGAGGCCTCACTTGAACTTGTTGCCTTACCCAGATGAACGAGTTAACATCTCGGAGATGATTACAAAGAAGGCCTATTCTGCTCCGGTAGATCAAACCAGCTGAAGACGGTGCAGCATCGCCGCAGATACCAAGGCACGCTCCGCACTTCCCAGCGACCCTCCCAGGAAGCGCAGTCATACCCGACTGTGGCAGTTTAGGCTGGGTGCCCCCTGCCACTGCTGCATGAGATACACCTCTGGTGTCCCGGGTGCCCACCCAATAGGGGTGGACACAGGAAACGACGTATTTCTACCCATAAATCCTGCGCCCTATAAAGCCATCTGCAGAGTCATTCTCTTCCTCTTTCTTCCCTCTCTGCTCCCATGGGAGATGCTCTCTCTTATCGGGTAATGCCGGGGGAGTATCCTCAAGGCCTCTTAGGCCTGTCTAGGCCTAATGCCAGGAGGAGAATGGAAGGGGGGCAGTCTCAGACCTGGCCAGCCTGAGACTTGCCTAGCAGTGGGAGGGGGAAGAAAGAGCCCTGGGGGTTTGGGTTTACCCTCAGGTGGGGAGAAGGGAAGGATTGGGAAGCTTTGGGAATTCTGTGAGGGGTTCTGTATGCTTTTGGGATATTCTTGGCACTATCCTTTGTAGTCTTTTGTAGCTTCACCGATTGCTTTTCCATTTAAACTTTCCATCACTCTCCAATCTGTTTGTGTGAGTCTCATTCTTTTGTCCCTTTTGGGGCAAGAGACATTCTGGCTGGCCTCAAACCAGCACACCGACTTCAGCGACGCTGACGAGGGAAGAGGCTTTGGCATCAGTCACTTGGTTTGACCCTTGCACCCAAACGAGCTGCAAGCCTGGGAAGCTGCTTTCTGCCAGGCAGCCGTGGTGTGGGTGGGCAGCTGCCACCTCCCTGGCTTCACGGCATGGGGGCAGAGTGCAGAGACAGCACCTCCAGCTCCAACACGAAGGCTGAGGGCTGAAGGCGCTGGGCTCACCCGTGCCTCCCACTGGCTGCCCCTTGCTTGGGGCTTGATCAAGCAGAGAGATGGATGCTGAGCTGGTAGAGTGATGTACAGGAAGGCAGCCTATAAGAAGGATGGAGAGAGACTGATCAGGGGGTTGGGGCACCTCTGCTATGAGGACAGGCTGAGGAAGCTGGGGTTGTTCAGCCTGGAGAAGACAATGCTCCAGGGAGACTTAATAGCAGCCTTCCAGTACCTGAAGGGTACAGGAAGGATGGAGAGAGGATATTTACAAAGGCCTACAACGACAGAATGAGGGGCAATGGCTTCAAACTAGAAAAGAGTAGATGTAGATTGGATATTAGGAACGGGTCCTTTACTATAAGGGTAGTGGAACATGGGAACACAATGCCCAGGGAGGTGGTTGGGGCCCCTTTCTTGGAGATACCCAAAGTGGATCTCAACAGAATGCCCCTGCTTACTGCAGCGGGGCTTGGACTAGATGACCTTCAGAGATCCCTTCCAACCCATTCTATGAATCTGTGATGGAGCCTGCCCTTGTCTCCACATGGAGCAGAAAGTGCCCCTTGATTCCTCAGAGGCACCATGGTTTAATTTAGCAGATGCTTTCCATTCCTGTCTGCTGCTTGGAAAGCTAATTGCCACAAAAAGGGATCTTCCTTGTAAATAAACATCAAACTTGTGCTAACCATGGGAGGGAGAGAAAATCTAATTACCAACTTTAATTCTTACCTCAGCTCTACCAATTTTTTAATTGTGCCTAATAATAGTGAAAAACAAGATGGAAAAAACCCAGGGGATTAAATTCACCACAAAGAAATGACTGGATTTCCTACTTGGAAGTATGCTGTCTGGCCATACCTCTCTATATCCCACTAAGAGTAAAATTAGGTTAGGAAAGAAACCCTCATCATCACGTTTCCATGCTTCCATTAAACAAAACCTTTCTGATGCAGGCAGCACAAAGCTGTGGCATGCAGTGAGTTTGTGCTATGCGTATTGCTCACAAGGTGCCCAGGGTGCAACGGGATGGCTGGCAGCCATGGGCTCGTGCTGGGCAGGGAGTATGGCATGGCAAGAATCACAGAAAGGTTTGGGTTGGAAGGGACTTTAAAGATCATCTACTTCTAACACCCCTGCCATGGCCAGGGACACCTTCCAGTAGAACAGCTTGCTCAAGGCCCCATCCAACCTGGCCGTGAACACTTCCAGGAAGGAGGCATCCACAATTTCCCTGGGCAACCTGTTCCAGTGTCTCACCACCCTCACTGGAAAGAATTTCTTCCTAATACCCAGTCTAAATTTGCCCTCTTCATACTCAAAGCCATTCCCCTTTGTCCTATAATTACAAGCCCTTGTAAAAAGTCCCTCCCCAGCTTTCTTGTAGGCCTCCTTTAGATACTGGAAGGCCAGTATAAGGTTTCCCTGGAGCCTTCTCTTCTCCAAGCTGAACAGCCCCAGCTCTCTCAGCCTGTCTCCAAAGAGGAGGTTCTCCAACCCTCTGATCATCTTCATGGCCTTCTCTAGACTCGCTCCACTTGTAAACAGAGAGTGCAGCACACCTTGTCCCAGCTACGGCTTGCATTTGCTACATGGAAACTATTCCATAGCCAAATGATTTTCCTTACAGCCAAAGCCACTTCAACCCCATCACAGACCCAGCTGCATGGCATGGCCTGGCTGCAGCCCAGGGCTCAGCCCAAGCACTGGGCATATAGGACCAGGCGGATGAGAGGGTCCTCCCTGCACAGGCTTTCTTCTCCAGAGTGAGTTCAAGGTGCACCATGCCATGACATTATCCAGGACTGCTTGGAAATAAAAATAGATTGGGAGTATTTCGGAGACGTTTCTGTGCATTATCTCTCGGCTGCGCAGTGCTGTCAAGCAAAACGTCTTCGTTCTTCAGCCAGTCAGAAACATAGACCAGATCTAGCAGGGCACAGAATGCGTGTGCAGGAATGCCTGATGTCTGCCTACAACTCCATCTTTCTGCCTACAACTCCATCTTCAGCAAACCCAAAGTTGCCACTAGCAGCAGCTGTGCTCAGAGCAGACCTCTTCCCGCTCCAGCAGTGAACCCAGCCTCATCAGCTGCCTGTGGCCCAGCTGGGCTGCCAAGGGCTGGCAGGCCCATGGTGATGACTGAGTGGCATTTTTTGGGTCCCCCAGCTGCTCACAAAGCCATGAGCTGACGCACTTTATTCTGATGAGCCTTTAGTAAACCATTTCTTCCCCAGTTCTGGATGGCAGCAGGAGCACAGGGATGCAGAGCGTGCCTCTCACCTGTGGGTTTGCTGAGCTGTTACCAGAACAAGTCATCAGCTGTGGCATGGGAGAGAAGATGATCCTCCTTGCCCTTCAAACACAATCCCTTGGCGGGTGCTTGCTGATGAAACTGCTCTGTTCAGAGACAGCTAAGGGATCCGGTAAGAAAACCTTCACCTGCTAACAATATTTTTCCACTTAGATGTGTCCCTATAGCTTATTGCCACATCAAATCCCATTATAGAAAATAAGGAAATGTTAAAATTAAGAACTAATGTTCACATGAAAGAATTTTCTTTACTGTTTCCTTCAGCAAACCAATGAATGTTTAACAGTCGAAATTGCTTTGAAACAGCAATAAATTATTTCATGCATACATGCCAAATATTAAAACCAGAAGGTTTCCTAATATGAAGTCACTGGTACCAAGATTCATGTTTGCTTTTGTTAATTATCTACTTGTTTGTTAGCTTAGTTTCACTGAGGAGCTGCCGATAGCCCTGAGTTGAGGATTCTGGAGCTGTTCACAGGATGTAGTAATACAGTTTTATTGGGTGCTTGTCGAGGAAACCTTTTGAGTTGTTTGCACTTGAGCAGTAAAACTGCTGCCCTGCTCAGCCTGGAGCACCCTGCACAGGGCCCTGCTGGCCCATGCTTCCCCCAAGGCAGCCATGGTGTGATCCCCAATGCCATGGGCAGGAATGCTGTGGATTTTACATCTATTAATACACATATTTATACGTGTATTTAACATATAGGAGGGGGGGTCAGTTGGTGAAAAACCCGACACGAGCCAGCAATGGTCACTGGCAGCCCAGAAGGCAGTTGTGTGCTGGGCTACACCAAAAGCAGTGAGAGCAGCAGGACAGGGAGGGGATTCTGCCCCTCTGCTCTGCTCTTGTGAAACCCTACCTGGAGTACTGCATCCAGTTCTGGGACACCAACACAAGCACACTTCTTGAGTGGATCCAGAGGAAGGCCACAAAAATCATCAGAGGGCTGGAGCACCTCCCCTATGGGGACAGGCTGAGAGGGTTGTTCAGCCTGGAGAAGAGAAGGCTCCAAGGAAACCTTATAGTGACCTTCCAGTACCTGAAGGGGGCCTACAAGAAAGCTAGGAATGGACTTTTTGCAAGGGGTTGTAGTGATAGGATAAGGGGGAATGGCTTTGAGCTGGAAGAGGGGAGATTTAGGATGGATATTAGGAAGAAATTCTTAACAGTGTGGGTAGCGAGGCACTGGAACAGCTTGTCCAGGGAGGTTGTGGATGTCTCCTCCCTGGAAGTGTTCAAGGCCAGGTTGGACACCTGAGGTGTACCTGGCCTTGGCAGGTTGGAAGTAGATGATCTTTAAGGACCCTTCCAACCCAAACCATTCTTTGATTCTATGATATGAATATATAAAATAGAGTATTTATAAAATATATTTGAGAGGGCCTTTAAATTGCTGTTTTAACTCAGCAGATTGTGCATTCTCTACACAGCAAACTTATCTTGCCCAGAAGGATTTCCTCTAGGAGGGAGAATCAGTGGCACAGACTCTGGGAGTGGCTACATAATTTTCACCCCTATCATTAAAGAGTTATTCCCTCAAGCTTCACCTCCCAGAGCCAGGGCATTAGAGCCAGATTTGAGGAGAAAAGCTTCCATGGCACTAACTGCACATCTACATATGGGCTAAGAAAACAAATGCCTCCAAATCTTACCAGTTCACAAAAATTCACAGTGTTCATCACAGTGTAATCGCCCTTAATGTAACCAGCACTGTCTACCTCCAACCCAAAAGCCATCTTCCCACACACCAACCTGTCTAAAGCACCCACAAACAGTCCTGCCCTTCCCACCTGGATGCTGTGGGTTCCTGTGTGCCTGGTGCAGCACCAGCAGAGATGGGAGAGAGGAGCCATGGGCTCGTACCCACCTTGCTCTGTAGGACTAAATGTGGGGTACCTCTTTTTGGGTGCCCATATCATGCCATCCAGCTGTCCCTCCAAGAAGAAAGTGTAAATCACAGAGCAGGCCTGCTGTGACAGCAAAGGCTGTGGGGACATTTCCACAGCAAACCTGTGATTGGGAGGAATTTTCAAACGTGACCATAAAGCTTTGCTCTGGAGCTTAAAACGTGGCTTTAAACCAAAGACTTGGCCAAAGCCCATATTCTCCAGCCCTGTGAAAGAGAAACACTAAGGCCTTTCTTATAGCAATGCCAGCGTGAAGGCTAAGGCAGGACAGGTCCCAGCTGTGGTTTGATGTCTGCTTAATCCATGGGGCACAACCAGAGGACAGAATCAGCATTCAAGAAAGACACTTCCCTGATTCCCAGTGGAGGCTGGCAAGCCAGGGTGGGTGTACAGCCCTGCACCGTGGCATGGGCACTGGGCAGAGGGGCTGGGAAATGCATGCTGGTTGCAGGTAGGCACCACTCACCTCCTGAACAAAGGAGGGTTTTCACTGACTATGAATATGTTAAATAGCATTTAAGACAAAAGAATGTCTTATGTTTTCCTCTCTCAAACCCAGCAAGTGGTCCTCCTAGAAATGTTTTTCACATCTGCTCAAGGATCAGCTTTGGTTTTGAAAGGAAGTGATATTTTGAAACCAAACTTTTCCTATTGCTGCTCAAACTCCACTGAAGTTTAACACAGAGAAAACAGCACAACTGAAAAAAACCAAACCCAACACCAAAACAAACACACCTGACCTACTCGGGTGCTGATCAGAGGCATGACAGGTCCCCCACAGCCTCCCCACAGGATCCTTTGCCTGTGATGCTAACTCAGCTGCAGGTTACTCACAGACTTCAAGATGTGCTTTTCCAGGAAGATAATAATTTTGGGGGCATGTGTGGCAGATGGGAGCGTTAACTCATAGTGCTAGGAGTTAACCTGATTGTATTATAATGTGATAGCTCCACAGCTAATGCCCATCAGCACTGTGGGCCATTTACTTTATCATAAAATAAAATTAATTGAGTGAAAATCAATTGCAGAGGGATACAGAAGAATTTGAGACCATATACATGAAATACATGATAGCTCAAATCTCCTGTGGCACTTATCTTCATTAGGGAGGAAACAATTATTATTAATCCTCCCTTTAAAAATAAATATCCTGAAACTCGCAGCAAGATTTACCGCCTGGGCTGTGGCTGCTGATGTGGCTACACGAGTGCTAAAATATCTTTTCCTTTGAAGAAGGACCCTCAGACTCAGCAAAGCATTATGGCAAGGCTGACTGCTGGTGCCCAGGTCTTGGCGAGCCTGTGGGCTGCAGGGAAGGGAGGGAGCGCTGGGAGGTTGCCCTGGTGCTGCCATGCCCAGAGCATCCCCCCAGCCAGGTGAGAGGGGAGCTGCCGGCCAGGCTGCAGGCAGCCAGGGCAAGCTAATGGGCTGCAAGATTTCTGATGGAGAACGTTTATTTGAGTGCATGTGTGCATTTGCCAAGTATAGCAAGGTAATGACATTGAGCCTTATTGATAATACAGTTATAATTCCATGTAATGACCCACTGAGCAAAATGATACAGCCATCTCTCCTTCATCTATTACCCTCCTGTCCACAGAGACTTCTCAGTTAAGGGCTGTTTATTTCTGCAGCAAGACATAGACCAGATATGCAGAACATAAACCTTCCTATTACAACTCACTAGTATACTTTTTTTTCCTTCCAAGTCATTTAACAGCAGTAATTTTGGGCATCAGCTTTCTGGCTGTGTGGTGAGGCAGGAGTCAGAAACGCAGCCATGACCACGGTGCTGAGTGGTGAGAGGTAACAACCCTGATCCTGGCTACAGACACTTCCTGCCCTCCTGCTCTGGGGAAGCTTTTATCTCTTTCCTTACAGGTCAGTCACAAATTCCCACAAGAGGATGGCCATGTGTGTCAGTGATGGCCTTCCACAGGTCACTAACAGTTAGTTTCCCTAAAAAACAACTATGGCAAAAGATGGGGTTTTTTCTTTTTTTTTTTTTTTTGACATCTGTATCCCTCCAGCTGCCTGGTGTCAGCCCAGAGCCAAGGAGCAGCATGCAGGCAGCCTGCCCTAGTGCAGGCAAATGCAGTCATCAATAGACATGCCAAGAAGGCTGCTTCTGACATGGCTGCACTGGTTCCCTGCTAGGTCCTGCCCTGCCCTGGACCCCTTCTATCCCTCCAGTGGGGCTGGGGAGAGGTCCTCAGGCTGCTTCCTCAGCCCCACTCAGCCTCTAGGTTTGGCTTTTGCAGATGTGCATTAAAGTTCACATCTACCCATGGTGAACCACACCCAGCAGCATCTGCATTTGTTGGGCAGCACCTCTGGGTGCACAGGCAGGACCTTTCACTTACCCACCCACCCCTCCAGGTCACCCCAAATGCCTTCTACTTTGCTTAACTGGCACCAAGCACAGCTGTGCCACCCATTGGTGGCATCTCCAGCCTGGATGCTGAGATTGAGAAGTGACTGACTCCCAAAACACTGGGGGAGCAGAAGGGCCTTTTCAGGCTCACAGGCATTTGACTTCATTCCTGAGCAGCCCCTGTGCCTTTTACATGATGAGCTTTGTTCCTGGCTCTCGACCTCCGTCCTGCTCAAGGTTAATTGGATATTCTTCATAGGAATAGCCATGTTTGGAAGAGCTGCGTGCATCTGCCTGCCTGTTTGGAGGATGGGATAACCCTCAGGTGCTTGACCAGCGTGGAACGACTCCAGGCAGTGAGATGCTAAAATCAGATTACATCCTCCCTGCAATGCCATTACCCTGCAGCCCAGTGACCAAGGGCACAGGTAGCAGTTATTGGCTTGCAGCATGAGGTGAACACTTGGTAGCAGCAGTCTTTGGGCACTGCTCTGGCCATGCAGGAAGACAGATAAGATGCAAAAGATGTGGTTTAATTAGGCCACAATGTTATTAAGTTAACTCATCTGGGATCTATCCAGCACAATTCTTTCTTTAATCACTCCCACATGGTGAAGGGTCACCATCAGCTCTCCACAGCTGGTAACTGGGCTCTGCCACCCCTCACATGTACAGGGGGGAAGTTTTCATTCTACAAGGAAGGGGCAGGGCCACTGCCATGGACACCACAGCTAGCACCAGCTCAGCTCGGTGGGAGGACAGCCTGCTTTTGCCTGTGCTTTTGCACCCAGCCCTGGGGTCCTGACTGCCCAAAGATGCTGTTGGCACAGGGCAGCAGTGTGCTGGGGTAAACAACCCCTAAGACACAAAGGAGAACTAGCATCAGGTCCTGGAATATAATTACTGGGGTTTTTTAAAATTGTCTCTTTTAATGTTGCAGGAAGACTGTAACAGCCAAGGTCTATTTTAGCCAGGGAGATGTGGGGCAGAAAAGATCTTGGCTTCTTCCAATCTTTTCCACAGCACTGCACAGCAACCAACAAGTTTTTTTCCTCGTGAGGAAACGCAGACCACCTTCCCGCATTAGAACATCTTGGTGACTTGAATTAGCCAGTTGTGTGTGTTTGGGGCAGCAAGAGGACAGCCTGAAGGCAGAACAGCTGCTAGTCTGCACCACCAAGCCCAGTGCCGGTCCCCAGGCTGCAGCAAGGGCTCTTCCCTCTCTGTGCACCCTCACTTGCACCAGCCCTGAGTGCTGTCACTCATGCTTTGAGGCAGAAATATTGCCAGCACATGGGTCAGAAGCAGACAGTTTTTCATCCCTTTACAGACCATACCATTCTCCTGGCCAAAAGCCAACACAAAAAGTATCCCCTAGAGGCTGGCTACAGCTCATGACTGAGCTCCATGTGCTGGCCAAAGCTGCACTCCCTAGCTGGAGTGGCACAAGTTGAAGTTGCTCCTACCTTGAGGTTGCTCACTGTCCTCATGCAAAGTTTCCACAGCATAACTTGCATTAATAATGTTTTTTGTGTCATGGGCACTCCTTCTTTCTACAAAACATCAGGGGTCAGAGGCAAAGGGCATCACTTCTTGCATGGCTCTTGCTGGGTCTTTTTAGTTTGGAGAGGAGGAGCCTGAGGGGTGACCTCATTAATGTTTATAAATATGCAAAGGGTGAGTGCCAAGAGGATGGAGTCAGGCCCTGCTCAGTGATACCCAATGACAGGACAAGGGGCAATGGGTGGAAGTTGAGGCATAGGAAGTTCCATGGAAACAGGAGGAAAATTTTTTTCACTGTGAGGGTGACAAAACACTGGAACAGGCTGCCCTGGGGGGTTGTGGAGTCTCTCTCTCTGGAGATATTCAAAACCCACCTGGATGCATTCCTGTGTCATGTGGTATAGGTGATCCTGCTCTGGCAGGGGGGTCAGATTGGATGATCTTTGGAGGTCCCTTCCAGCCCCTGACATTCTGTGATTCTGTGACTTTGTTGTTTTGTGCTGGTTGCACTGGAAGTGACAGGATAGTACCCAGGATCCACCACATCACCATGAGCAAGGCTGTTCCTTCTGCTGCATAATCCCTGCTCTTTGCCTTTCTCATACACAGCATTCTGACTTCTTTTTTTTTCAACTTCCAGATTATTATAAGCCTTTATTTGGCTGCTGTAACCCAAGGTCTTAATCAAGCTCAAGGCTAAATGATGCTGGAAATCCCCTGAGGGAACAAAGGTAATGCCAAGCTGTGGGCTCTTGGGCTCTGACACAGCAGCTGGGTGGCATTGTTTATTTTAAGCTATAGATGTATATGTACATAGAGAGAGAGAGAGCACATGCACAAATCACAGAATAACAAAGCCACAGAATGGTAGGGGTTGGAAGGGTCCTCTGGAGATCATTGATTCCAAGCCCACTTCCAAGACAGGTTCACCTAGAGAAGGTCACACAGCAACATGTCCAGGCAGGTTTTTAAAGTCTCCAGAGACGGAGACTGCAGCACCTCTCTGGGCAGCCTGTTCAGTGCTCTGTCACCCTTTAATGAATTAAAGTTCCTCCTCATGTTTAGATGGAACTCCTTATGTTCACATTTGTGCCCATTACCCCTTAGCCTGTCACTGGGCACCACTGAAAACTGGCTGGTCCCATCCTCCTGGCACTTGTCCATTTATAAGCTTTCATGAGAACTCCTCTCAGTCTTCTCTTTTGCAACTAAAAAGGCCCAATTCTCTCAGTCTTTCCTCACAAGAGAGATGTTCCAGTCCTCTAATCATCTTTGGAGCCATTTTTGCACCCTCTCCAGCAAGTCCTGTGTCCTTGAACCACGAAGCCCAGAATTTGACAAAGTATTCCAGATGTGGCCTCACCAGGGCAGAGTAGAGGGAAAGGAGAACCTCCTTTGACCTGCTTGCCACACTCTTAATGCACCACAGGATGCCAGGATGGAAGAGCAGGAAGAGTCCACACCCTCATCCCATACACTGAGGCTGACGCTGCTGTTGCTGGAGTGGCCAAGGTGTGCCAAGTTTTAGTATTTCAGTGTTTCAGCAGAGTGGAAATAAATTTTTCCTAGCATATCAAAATCTTGTTCTGCTTTCTCTCCATCTTCTCCTGGGGGCCTTGGCTCTGGGTCCCTACCAAAGCAGTGAGAGTCAGGAGCCCTGAGAAAGTCTGTCCTCCAAAAGGCACCCTTTGGGAAAGGAGCTATCTCCCACCTCTCCCCTTGGACCTCATGCTTTAAAGTACATGGAAGCAATCTCCCACTGGAGGCAATAACACATTGTGCACTTGCTCCCCAAGCCCTGCACAGAGTTGGTTTCTCCCAACTGCTTCATGCCTTCCTGGGCTCCTTCTCATCACTACTGTAAAGCCCTGGAGGTCACCTTGCTCTTGTCCACATTTCTTAGTGTCACAAAGCCTCCTCTGACAGAAGGAACTGTATCATGCTCTTTGCTGGTGAACTGTAACTTCTAGGGAATCCAGAAAGCCCCAGATCCCTGACAGATCCAGCGCTGGACCTGCCAAGGGACCAGAGGAGACCATGCCCATGTTCACCCATCTATACTTTCCCACCAAAGACAATCTGACGTGACAGACGAACCCAGATTTGCAGCAGCCATCACCCCCCTATGTTCCTTTGCTCATCATGGATCCACCTTCTCAATGTCACACCCAACGCAACACAGTTGTCATCACTCACCGACGTAGCACCACACCTACGCAAAACCAGTATCAGATAGACACAAAACCAGTAAAACCCTAAACGTCTGCAGCAATCAGGCTGTGGTCTGCAAGAGAACCCATTCCTGAGGTTTGACAATCAAAATGAACACTTTCATCAAGGGACAGTCAGAATTGAAGCAGCAATTTTGAACCTGGGGCACAGCTACTGTGCTTTTGACAACAGCTTTTTCCCACCCTCTAAATACACGCTCAGGGACACAGCACCAAACTAAACACAGAGGCTTTGCAGTTTGACTCAGTTGTTAGCACCTTCTGGGGCTTTGTTCACAGGCACTGTTTGAAAGCAAAGACAAGTGGCGTGGCATGGGGCTGCAGATTTCTAAAGACCAAAGTCTATTGGAAAGATTTATGGCCCTGTTTTGCCCTCAGACAAGTGGAGCTGAATGCTATGCCTCCAGTGGCTCTGACCACCAGAAAACCCCTTCACACCTCTCACCTCCAAGGTCTTCCCAGGATTTGAGCACCACAGGATCTTAGAACCTCTTCCTCCTTGTTCAGCCAGAAAGTGAAAGCAAGAAGTGGCATTTAATTTGATTACAGAAGCTCTTTCGAGGATGGGCAGTAAAAGCATGCTCTTGCACTTATTCCCCAACAGCGCTATCTCACCTTCAGCCTAGGACCAAGACCAACAGCACAATTCTTTCTAGATCAGCTTGCTTGACAAGCACCTGATGTCACTACAAAGCTGCTGGACACTGGTTGGAAATTAACTAGATTTTCCTCTTCATCCACACAATCCTCAGCACTAGTGCACTGATCTAATTATGCTCTGTAGATGTTCTGTTTCAAAGACGCTTAGGTTTCATGGTGGGATTGAATCTGATAAACTCTGTAACTCCTTCTCCTTCTCTTTCTTCCCTTTTTAAATGGTGTACACTAGCCTTTTCCAGATTCCATGGCTGCTGTGCTTTTACAGAGCCAATGACATCTGCCCATGCTGTGGGCTGCTCATCCAGCCCAAGCACTTGTCTACAGCCTGAGCCCCACTCCCCTGCTGGTTGGAAGCATCCTGGAAACACTCCTTAACTCAAAGCTGAACTACCAGAACTGTTCAAGCTAACCTAACACTTAAAAAGGGCCCATATCCCAGAGAAGCAGCTGTGGAACAGACAATTTTCAGCAGGCAAATGAAGGCATCTCCACCTCAAATGGCTCTTTGCCTGTCCCTCAGACCAGATCTAACAAGCTTCATTCTTCAGTTGAAAGCAGCTGAGATGGAAGAGCGCAGGGAGGCAAAGCTTGTGCTGCCTGGCTGCACAAGGTGCTCAAGCAACGTCACTGCTCCTTGACTCTGAGAATATTTCCACCCACATTTCCTGAGGGTTATTTCTTCTCTGCTGTCCCACTGCTGACTCCTCTCTCCTCCCACAGATAAAGACTTCCCTGAGCTTTTTTTCTGCTACCTGTCTTTGGGTTTGCTGCTCTGCAGAAGTCAATACAGCTGATACCCCAAGGTTATTAGCCTGTTCTGTATCTACTGCTGTCTCTAAGGAAAACCCTTGTGTTTGATCAGAGTGCAGAGAGAGCAAAGCAAGGATGAAAATTACACTCATGCTTGCAGCATCGCTTCCTTTTCTTTAGCATGGGAGGTTGCAGTGCACACGTTTCACCCCAAGTGTTCCATTTTCAGCTGTTCTATGACTACTACAATATTGCCACCCAAAGCAAGATGACACCTATGCCACAAAAGCATGAGATCTTCTCTTACAGACCACTCTCTTCCACACACAGTTAACACACCCTTGAAGTGTTTGTGTTGCTTGTACCTTTCCTTCCGTATTTCTCAGATAGGAGCCTTCTCTCTTTGTGTCACAGAACATTTGCCAAGAGGAATCAGCCTTCCTGGCTGAGCGATTGGAGTTGCCCAGCTCCCCCAGACCACACACATGCACTGAGAAAGGACAATATGCTGGGCTCTGGAAAGGGTTGACAAAGTGACACACATCAGCTACGACAAGATAAAGATCAAGAAAAGATCAAGGAGAATAAGCTCAAGAAGATCAAGATCTTGAAAGATCAAGATCTCTGGTGAGGCATTGGAACAGGCTGCCCAGAGAAGTGGTGGAGTTACCATTCCTGGATATGTTCAAATAATCAGTGGATGTGGCACTTTGGGACATGGTCTATTGATCATGAAGGTGTTGGGTGGAAGGTTGGACTTAGTGATCTTAGAGGTCTTTTCCAACCTCAATGATTCTGCGATTCTACAATTCCACATGCCTGCTTATGACTACTTTCTTTACAATGCATGAATCCATGTGGTGGTTTTCAACTCGAGATGCACAGCTTCCAAAACAGAGGGAAAGATGAACAGACTCTGTGCTGGTGTTGGTTAGCATGGGCACTCCCACACCTCGCTGCGCCAAGACACATGCCACATGTCCAGGCCCCTCCTTCCACCTTCCTCTGATGGCATACCAACAGCTTGTCATTATGTAGGCATTCAGTCTCAGCTGGCTATTTTATAACCCTTGCTTTGGCCCATCTCTAAAATTGCCATATAGCATTAACATTTTTGAACGTGACTTTAAAGCTTGAACGCAAATACAAGCAGAGATAGACGCCATGGAAAATTGGGTTTCCTTGGCGCGCCGACAAGAAAGCTGCTGGAGTGGCAGGCATGAAGGCTGTCTCTCTTCGTGGGGTACAGTGCATGCTTTGGAACTGTTTGATAGCTTGAAAATATTTCTGATGCAACGGGCTGTAATGCTTTCCAGATGTGCACACGGAGTGCAAAAGGTAACGGCACAGACACTTCTCTGTTCTACCTCTCACCCCCTTGCTGCTTCTGCTAGAAGAAACGGTGCCATCTTATCTCTGGTTTACTGGTAGAGCCATTTGCCCTCTCCCCAGTACTAAACTAAAAAACGTTAATAAATGTACCATAAACAAAACCTATGAACTTTTTTTTTATGTGATTAAAATGGTCATAACTATCTGATGTTTCTTGCTGATTGAATCTGCCACTTCCATTTACTAGGAAAATAAATAACACATGTTTGCTGTCTTTCTAAAAGGTTCCTATTTATTCTGTGGTCATTTCCCACTTATGATATTTCCAGCTTAATTTCATAAAACAGCTTTTACATGGCTTTTTTTTTTTTTTTTTTTAAAAAAAGGGCTCTTATTGTACATTGTCTTCAAAATATTTTGCCTTTGAGCTGTGGGCTTTTATTTGTAGGAACAACCAACCACCCTGTTTGTGAGGCCTGTGTGCCTCCAAATTAAAAAGAGAAACAGCTGTATGTCTTATAAACGACTGCAGAGCTCCAGCGAGATATTGTTGAGTTGTTTGCTTCCCTATCTTCCCACAGGACGTGCCTCCTAAGAGGAAAACATAGGTAAAAGCCAAACAAATGTTCCCCTCTGGGCACAAGTCATCCATCCATCTCCAGCAGAGTGTTTACAGCTACTTTTGGGGATTTAAGGGATGTAAATACGAGCACTTGTTTGATAAGAAGTGATGGACCACAACACACATTGATTCAGTTTTCTGAGCTGGGGCTGCAGCACCTAATTTATCAGCCATCAACTCAACACTCATTACAGCCCACTCTTGGCATTTTATTGCAAGGCATTTGTCTTTGAGCCCCAGGCTTCTGGATTCAAGGCATTTCTTGAGCATCTTCGTCCCACATTCATGGACATCTCCAGTTGTGCAGGTGGTGTGAGAGGAAATTGCTTTTCAGCAACTTGGTATTGAAGATTTGAGGAACAACTTTCAGAACAGGAGGGACAAAAGAGCCAAATTAAGAAAGATTCATGTCTAGCTTTGTTGAGAAGATAAAAATTAAGACTAAAAATTAAGAGTTTTGCATCCTGCTTCGGGTAGATAATTTTTTGCTATGCTCAGGCCTTGCTGGGTCCTGCAGGGACCCGCACTCGGGGCTGGTCTCATCTTCTGGTGTGGGATGCAGGCTGTGTCCCAGCACATCAGCCCCCACATGTGCCCACCTTGTTGCTGATTTGACAAGATGGACTGTGTTCTGCTCACACATAATGATGAGCAGATTTGAGCCCTAAATCTGGAGAGCTCAACAGCTGCCCCCAAGTCAAACAGGAACAGAGACAATGCATAACTGAAATGGCAAGTCACGGGATAATTAAATTATTTGTGACAGTAAACTAAAATAGAAAGAAACAAAAAAAACCCACCCTAAAACAAACAAACAAACCAGACACAGAGCCATATGCTCCCATGTGCTGCACGCTGCAGAGACTCATTGCAACACAGTGCAGAGACCCCACAGCCCTGACTGATGGCTGCAGGACCCAGGTGAGGGGCAGCCTAGGTGGACAGGGGCTGGAGCTGCTGGTGGGTCCCTCCATCCCACATGTGACCTTCCACTACCTGAAGGGGACCTACAAGGCAACTGGAGAGGGACTTTTTACAAGGGCTTGTAGAAATAGAGATAGAATGAGGGGGAATGGCTTTAAGCTGGAAGAGGAGGGATTTAGACTGGATATTAGGAAGAGATTCATTGGAGTGAGAGTGGTGAGACACTGGAAACATGTTTTCCAGGGTAGCTGTGGATGCCCCCTCCCTGGAGGAGTTCAAGGCCAGGCTGGACAGGGCCTTGAGCAACCTGGTCTAGTGGAAGGTACCCCTGTCCATGACAAAGTGAGAGACTGAAAGTAAATGATGTTTAAGGTGTCTTCCTACCCAACCCATTCTATGATGCTATGATTCTGTGCAGAGACAGCAAGGGCTTGGTCCTGCACGCAGAGACGGCAGTGGCCTGGTTCTGCACACAGAGATGGTGATGGTTGGGGGCAGCAGGAAGAGATGGAGATGGCTTGGAGCTCTGTGGAAGACAGTGATCAAAAAGCGATGCTGCAACCCCAGGCTGTCTACGTTTCACCCCTCTAAAGCTCTTGTTGGGGAGGCTGATGCCAGTTGCCTCTTTAAAACAAGACTCTCTTCTGACAGCAGTACAGGTGACCCAGGGTAATTCAGGTGAATTCCTTCATCCTGACCCTTCTGCCAGGCATGCTGTGTCTTATCTCTTGTCAGGATGGTGCCTGGAGCATAGGACCCTGCTCCCAAGAGCATCAAATTCCCTCTATCACCTCTGGTTAGTGGCTGTACACGCCTGGATAAGGCCATGCTGGCCAGCAGCTGCTGCCCTGCCAGGGAGTGGCTCACACATCTCATCTCTGGTCCTGCTTCAGGGAGGCTGAGGTTTCTTTCCTGAATGACAGGCACCATTCAGCATTGAGTCTTTAATGCTAGCAGATGGTAAAAGCCCAAAAAGTGAGGAAGAAAGGTTCTTAAGATCTGTTAAGGGAACTAGACTAAAGGGGGAGGGAAAGAAATACTAAGCTCACAATGAAAGCCTAAATGACAAACCAAACCAAAACCTGGCCATAGATTTGGTGGATGGATCCTTGAGAGATTCAGTAGGCATCAAAGAGAGATTCAGTAGGCATCAGCAGCATGCAGGAAGGGATTGGCAGCTGCCTTTGGGTCAGTCCCACCACATCAGGGGTGCAGATCCACAGCAGCACATATTCACCCTATTTCTCCTACCTGTGACCTATGCTTGTGAGAACCCATGGCTTCACATAAGCCCCATCCTTTAAGTAAGCCTTAGAGCAAACCACACATAGTCTGAGAGGGGTTTCTTGGGCAGCAAAGGGCAGTTTGGGAAGGCTGCAAGGCAAAAGTAGCCATGGGGTGAGGGCTCTGGTGACCACATTCCCACCAGCAGCATCTGCTGCTGCCAGGTCACAGACACAGCCACACTTCCAATGGCGAGCACCTGTGGGTTCCTTTTGAAACCAGGTAACTTGCAGAGTAGGGCTGAGGAAATCTGGCAGTGCTTACAGACGACAGCAGTACTCACCTTCAGATGTTCATCCTGTATTAGAACTGGACAAATTATTCATTGGGAACAGTTTGGGCTCAGGGGAAGGAAAACAGTTTCCTTTAAATCCTGCAGACAAAGCCTTCGTCAGGGCACGAGCAGGGACTTTCCAGCTCAGCTGGATTTGATGACCAGCATCACCTGCAGAATAACTCAGCAGTTGGTGTTTGTGTTCAACTTTGTAATCTCCTCAGAATTATTCAGATATACCATTCTTCCAAACATGTTACTTCTGCCATGCTGAATTTGCAGCCTTGGGCTCCAGCTTCTGTACCTGGACCTAGCCTTGCCTAGACATGAAATTGCCTGGGAGCTGGTTCCTGTGTTCTGGGGGAGGATTGCAGGGCTCACCCACCCAAAAGGAGCATTTGTCATAGAGTGTCTTCACACAGGTGATAAAACTCCTCAAAAGCACTTCTTCAGCAAACAGTGGCCATATTTTCTGATGGATCAGGTTTCTTAAGTGTGCTCAGAATGAATTGTCCCATCAGCAGTGGCTGTGGCCATGCCACCCTTCCCGCAGCCAGCGCCCTGCCCACTGCAGCACAAACCTCAGATATTTCAATCCACTTCTCTGACTGGGTTTCCATGGGTGCTGAAATCCCATCTTCACTATGCAGCACCCCAGGAATTTTTTATTTTTTCATGTGAAAAATTACTGCTTCCATTAAGGCCTTCATATGTTGATGCTTTGAGAAAAGAAGAGGGGGAAGCAAACCAACAGCAGAACTTTGGGAGAGAATTTTTTTCATTAATTAAATTTAAAGAAAATAAACCACCCCCAAACACACAACACTAAAATAGAACACAGTTAGATATTTACAGCCTCATGTTTCTTTAAGTCAGCAGAACAAAACTCTGGTTTTCCTTATTGACTGTTAACCACAATAACATCAGACTTGCTCAATTTCATCTTTGTTCCTTTAATATTGGGAACTTCTTTTTTATTTTATTGAGGAGGAAACATCCAGTTTTCTGGCTGGAGCCTATTATGTAAAGAAAGCATAAAAAGACTCATTACTTTTTAACTGCTAGCAGGGAAGCAAACGGAATAACTATTATTTCTGGTGAGCTCAGCAGCTGGTAGCATTAGCAATTCAAACACCACATTTATAGTATCCCATCTCCCAAACCCTGTGGAGTCACATCAGCCACGTCACACACACGTATGGATGGGGTTCATGGATTCACAGATTGCATTGGGTTGGAAGGGACTCTTGAAGGTCATCTTGTCCAGCTCCCCTGCAGTAAACAAGGACACCTCCAGCTAGATGAGGTTGCTCAGGACCCCAAGTTTGACCTTCAATATGTCCAGGGATGGAGCCTTAACCACATCTCTGGGCAACTGTTCCAGTATTTCACCACTCTCATCATAAAGAATTTATTCCCTATGTCCAACCTAGATCTGCCCTACTCCAGTTTCAAACCATTGTTCCTCATCCTATCACTCCAAGCCCTTCCAAGCAGTCCTTTCCAAGTCTTCCTGTAGGTTCCTTTCAGATATTGAAATGTAGCTATAAAGTCTCCCCAGAGCCTTCTCTTCTCCTGGCTGAACAACCTCAAGTTTCCCAACCTGTCTTTGGCTTCCAGCCACGTGATCATCTTTGTGGCCCTCCTCAGCAACCACTTCAGCAGGTCGATGTCCTTCCTGTGTTGAGGGCTCCATAGCTGGACACACTACTTCAGGTGAGGTCTCACCAGAGCAGAGTGGCAGAATCACCTCTCTCGACCTGCCTGCCACACTTGATGCAGCCCAGGATGTGATTGTCCTTCTGGGCTGCAAGTGCACGCTGTTGGCTCATGTCCAGCTTCTCAGCCACCAGTACCTGCAAGTCCTTTTCTGCGGGGCTGCTCTCAATCTCATCCTCCCCCAACCCGTATTGATGTCTAGAATTGCCCCAACCTAGGTACAGGACCTTACAAAGGATGCATTTGATAACACACAGCAGATAGTACCTTCTCTTAACCAGCAGTGTATTTTATAGCATGAGCACTGGGATCCAAAGGCTGATTTGTGAGCTTGGACTGATCTCCCTGCATTGGCCTGGTTGCAATGGGACCTGGTGGGACACGCTCTCCCTGTGCCATGGCCTGGGCCAGCTATGAGACCTGCATCCCCTCCCAAAATGCCTGGCTTCCCTCACAGGAGAAGAAAGCCAGACAAACGACAAGAACACTTGAAGAGATGGGGACATGTCCTCCCCTCCCTCCCCAAACAGAGCTCCCACTCCCAATGCATCTCTCCACAGCATATCTGTTGTTTTTTTTTTCTTTTTGAGGCTAAATACAACACAGGTTTGAAACACAGAAGCTTTTTTGGGGGGGGCGGGGGGCCTAGTGTTTTGTTGCCGTCATTTTCAAACCCACACAGTAATTAATGCAGTGGGTTAAAGAGCAAAAGAGAGGATCTGCCCCAGGGCTGAGGGCTGTGGAATACCATCCCCACCAGAGACTAAACACTGCCAACCGCTGCGCGGGCAAGGGCCGGGCATTGGGGAGGAGGGAAACGATAAACAGCGTCGGAGCGTAATTGGTGCTGCGTGTTGTGCGCTGGCTGACGGAATGCCAGCAGAGCTGAGCCGCTTCAAAATGACATGTTTATGTGACATCAAAGAGGCTGAGCTGACTTTACATTAGATCTGTGACAAATGTATATATTGGATCGCTGCTTGCCATTTAGACCTTCTCTGATTACTCCTCATTGTAAAGAGAAACATTTGCGATTCTGCTCACTTGGTAAAATCTGCGGAGTGACTTGTTAGCAACACATGCAGGGAAAGTTGTTGAAAAGCCCTTCTGGGCCTCCCGTAGTAAATATGTATTCACACACCCGATAATGTGCTGCCGCTCGGTGCCTCAACGACGCCTGCAGACAGAGAGGCACACACAACGCTGCCTCCACGCCTGCTCCCAGCCAAGTCATGGCACTTCAGGCTTTAAACCCAAGCCTCCTCCTCCTCCTCCTCCCCTCCGGACCCCCGTGCGACCCTGCTTCGGCTGCTTCTCCACACTGTGCTCTGCTGCGGCAGCCCTGGGAAGCAGGCCCTGCACAGCCTGCCTCAAATGCTGCTGTCAAATCGTCTGGGTGGGGGTGCAAAACAAGCAGAAGCACTGTCCCTGCCTGCATGTCAGGAGGAGATGGAAGCAGAAAGGCGTTTCCCTTTTCCAAACATGTCTCTGTTGCCTTTAAAGGGGACAAAAAAAAAAAAAAAAAAAGGAGTCTAGGGAGCTATTCAGCAGTGCCACGTGCTAGAAAGGCTGGGTTTTCTCCCCAGACCCAGCAGGTCTAGCCCTGGCAGCATGGTGGGACACAGCACCCATCAGAGGGGCAGAGGTTGCAGGGCCAGAGCCAGCACAGCTGAGAGGTAGGAAAGGAGGAGCCACCCCCATCCTCCAGAAATGCCACCCTGCTTGTCACCAGATCCCACAGGCATCTGTGGCTGCCCCATTGCCTCATGATGAGGTTGGCTGCAGTAGCAGAGCAGGGTGACCGCATGCAGGGGGGCACATGGGGCAGCTGGAAGGAAGCCAGGCAGCTGGCACCATAGCCAGGAATCCAGGCAAGCTCTTGTGGTAAAAGCCATCTCTGATGCATTTCACCTCTGGTTAATGCCTCTTCTGCTGACTAGAAAGCAGGTAATGTGTGTGGGATGATGGGCACATGCTGCCATCAGGATGCTCAAGCATCTGCTTCCCTAGGAAAACTAAAGGCTCCTGAGAAGCCAGGGTGTGGGTGTAGGGAAAAGTGCTTCAACCACTACTAATTCCTGCCCAGACCTCCCAGGTTAATGGCTCTTTCCATGCTGATGGCTTTGGGTGCCCTGCAGAAAGCACATAATTCCCCTCCACATCTCTCACCTCTAAAAGACTCCTTGGAAGGTCTTGCCCAAAACGGTCCCAGCAACACTGCAAGCAAGGGTGCCACAAGGGCACCAGAGGAAAAACCTGGGGCCAAACCTGGTGATGTCTAACGTGAGCAAGGGGAGGAGAGCGAGTTGGGACAGTCATCTGCACCCCACCTGCTTGGCAGCAGTGAGTGCTCACAGAGAGCTTGTCCCAAAGCAGGCAGGATGGAGGGAAGGGAGCAGTGGTTGCTTTGTGCCGGGGTCAGCCTGGGAAGCATCTTGCTGCTCAGGACAAGCCAAAGGGTGACAACAGAAACCCAAGCACATTTTATCATCAGCACAGCTGCGGCCTTCAAATCAATAACAAAAACTGTGACAGGCCAATCTCTTCATCATGTGCACCAATCTTCTTCATGTGCAAGCTGTGGAAAATCAGGTTGTGAGCCTGAGAACAGCAAGGCTGCTTTGGTAAGAAACTTGGGCTCCTCACTTGAGGAATCCAGAGATGCTGAGAAGGACAATCCTGGCTCCATCCCCACAATAGATCCCTCAACCTGAGCACAGGGCAGGCAGCTGCCAACAGCTGAGCATATCAGAGAGCTTCCTCCTGCCTCTATGGGTTGATATATAAAGAGGGAAAAGATTTTTTTCAGCCTGCTTCCTATTATTTCTGTCCTGTTTTAGCCTTCCTTTCCCCTCTGTCCATGCCAGTCTCAGTGGTTTGCCCAGCAGGGAGGGAGCAGAGCTGGCTGCTGTCACCTCGCTATGCCCCCAGCATTCTGCTCTCACTGTCAGGATGCAGCAGTCCCAGCTTCAGGGGCTGCAGCACCCTCTTCCCACTATCTGGCCAGCTTCTATGTTTTGTTTTGACCTTGTTAGTCCTTTTTTTGGTAAAGCATGTTTATGATTATCATACTGGAAGAATGCACTAAACACACAGCATAAGTGGAGGAAGGAATTATTGCTGGGGCAATGTGTAACATGTGTGCAGGCAGCTCTGTAATGCTATCCCTGTCTCACTGAGAAACTTGGGCAGATTTCAGAGGCAGATAGATTTGTAAATATTGCAGGCAAAGGATAGTCTTTGAGCTGACACCCAGAGAGGAATCAGGGAAGGCAGCCTGTGCCCCAGCTCTGGTGTCCCTCAGGCAGGGTGGCCCCAGGAAAAGGAAGGCAGCATCTCTCTTACCAATCCACATCCAAACTGGTTGTGTTGCCACTGCTTCCTGCCTGTGCACACTCATCATCAGCACACACACCCAGGGGGCTTTAGCCAGTAGAGAATCCCCCAGGTTTGGTTTTGCCTCTCTTTCCAGACATCCCCTCATTGCAGCCAGTTGCAGAGGAGCAATGAGAAGCCTGGCACTGGCTGCGTCCTTCATTTGACTTGCTAGAGATGCAGTTCACCTGGATAAGGAGGACTGAAACTCCATTCTTAAACCAGTGCCAGAATGGCACCACCACCCCAGCCTGCACAGGTGAGAATCTGAAGTTCCAGCTGTGCTCTTGATCACATCAGCAGCCTTCCTGCAGGTCCTCCTTGCACCAGTGCTTCCCCCTTTCTATACCCATGCATGGCGGGCTACAAACCACTGGCTCACACCATTTCTGGCACAAGTTGTCCTGTTGCTACCAGAGCCTGAGCACAGGTTAGACACCACTTCATCTTCTAGCCCATAGCACCATGTAACATGAATCTGCAGCATCACAAGCCACAGGCAGATGTCTAAGATGAAGCTCTAGCTTTTTGTGCCAAGCTTGAACAAAGACAAAAACATTTGAGGCCCAGAGCAGAAGTGGGGGCCACTGCAAGAACCATCTGGGCCCTTGTCACACAGGTGCAGCAGCCTGGGAACACACCCTGCCCAGGGATCCACAATGCCCTTGGAGCTCCAGCACTCCTTGTGCTGGCAGCACCCTGGACCCAGCCCATCCACACAGCCAGGGGAGACGGCACTCTCCCAAACACACTCCTGCCTCCTTGCCTCTGCAGGGGACCACCAGATTTGGCCTAAGGAGTGTGTTTACTGGTGGGTTACAAATAATTGCACATGTTGGCATGTGGTTGTTAATACATCTGTTGGTATTGATTAAATACGGAGGAAGATGTTTCCCTTTTCTTTGGCATGGCTCTTTGCCTGCCTGTTTCTGGCTGGTGGCAGCGCTCGGCACTGAGCAGCCGCCACGACTGCCAGCAGTGCTTGGCCATGCCTGTGCAGAGGAGAGGAGCAGCAAAGGAGGCTCAGGAGACAGGGTTTCCTTGGATTTCATGAGTCGAGCCAGTCTGGCACAAAAGTGCTCCAGGCTTCTCGGGTCCTGCTGGGAGCACAGACATTAGGTGGGAGTCAGACATTAGGTGGTGTAAGACTGGAACAGGTTGCTCAGGGAAGTGATGGAGGCTCCATCCCGGAAGACATTCAAGGTCAGGATTGATGGGGGTCTGAGCAACCTGATCTAGTTGGGGATGTCCCTGCTGACTGAAGGGGGGTTGGACTAGATGACCTTTAAAGCTCCCTTCCAACCTAATGCATTCTATGAAGCCCAAGGTGATGAGGAGCAGTGGAGGCTCAAGAGACAGGGTTTTGTTGGATTTCACAGGCCAGCACTTAAAGTATCTCAGACCTTGCTGGGAGAACATTCTGAAGCAAAGCGTTTTCCTGGGATGAGGAATGTTCTGCTAAACTTTGAGTTCCCCCCTCCACAAACAAAGCCGGTGTTCAACACCTGCCATGGGCACCTCATTTTCTGCATCAGCTCGTGCCAAGGTGACAGTTCCAAAAGACCTATTCTCCTTCCTGGCATGTTATTCCGGGCATGAACACAAAGGCCTCTGGCCTGAGAGACAGCAGAGACCCCAAACAGCTCCAGGACACTGGCACCAGCAGCACTCCCAGCACCCTCTGCAATGGGACTGTGCCCTTGCACCCATGAGGGACACAGACATTGTGCCACTTCCCAGGAGGGTGTCCTGTGCTGCAGCCTTTGCCTGGGCCAAGTCAGCAGCACCTGCTGCTGGGAGGAGCAGTAGCACTTTGGGAAGCCTCATCCAGACTCAGGAGCGCAGGCTGTGTCCCTGTACCATGCACTGGCCTCACCAGCTCTACCCATGCGCTTCATTTTAGCCCTGCAAGAGCTCTGCAGCTTCCAGGGCACTTACTAAAAGAAGAGAGTATATTTAGACTGGATGTTAGGAATAAATGTTAGTGAGGGTGGTGAGACATTGGAACAGGTTGCCCAGGTAGATTGTGGATACCCTCTCCCTGGAGGTGTTCAATGCTGGGTTGAACAGGGTTAAGGGACCTGGTCTAGTATAAGCTGTCCTTGCCCACGGCAGGGGCATTGGAACTCGATGATCTTTAAGGTCCCTCCCAACCCAAACCATTCTGTGGTTCTATGATTCAATGATTAGGGCAGTGCTTGAAGGATCAGAGCCTAATAAAAAAATGGGGCCACTCAAAGCACTGTGTGAGCAAGCCCTGCACACCTTCAGCTGGGGTTGAGGGACATGAAACCACCTCCATACTCAGCAGCATGTTGTTAACAGATTTTTTTTCCCCCCAGCCCAGTTTCTTAAGGAGGCAAGATTTACACAACTGCACTGTTTACTTCCCAGACCTCTCTGGTACTACTGCAATGTGATGGCCGATTTCAGCCAAATCTAGTGCTGTAGAAGAATCTCAGATGTACCAAACTCCTATGAGTCTCCAGAAGATCTGAAGAGAGACTTGAGCTGCTGTCCCTGCTGAAGAGCAAGGCAGCAAAGTGAGATTACCCATGCTGTTAGATACTGCAGACCCTACATAGGAAAGCAACACAGAAATACTCCAGCCACAAGAGCTTTCATCAGGATGCACACAAGATAATCAAGCCATGGGAAAGAGTACCAGGGCAAAAAAACCTCAACCAACCAAGGATTCCTAAGCTGTGTTGCTCTTGCAGCAATTTCCCCCCTCCCTGTCCCCTTCCAAGAATCAAATAATCAAGTGGCTCTCTTTCCAGCCTTCTGCTCACATGCTCTTTTAGGATTGCCTTTCTCTAGCTGCACACAGTATGGAAGTTACTGGCTTCATAGGAGAGCCCAGAGCTGAGCAGGCATCCCCAGATACTTTGGCACCTGCACAGCTGCATCCTCCAAGAGGAGAGAAGGAAAAGCTGCTCCTGCTAGGTCATAGCCTCATACTGCTTATGAACAGCTGGGTGTGAACCAGGAGTTCAGCAACAATTTCGCTACCCAGGATGGGTACTTCCCAGCACCGAGGGGGTGACCTGTGACATGGATGTCCCCAACAATGCAACAACATGCAGGTAATGGCAGCATGGTAAGCAAATGCCTTTTTGACTAGAGACAACAAGCAACCAAAGGACAGTGCCAGCTGTGCTTCCAGTGGAAAGGAGGCCATGCCAGCAGCTCCCTGCCTCCGCTTCCCACGCAGGCTGTGACTAAAGGCTGCATGAAGCTGCAGCAGAGCTGAGCATCCCACACTTTCGATGTCTTGCCCAGAGAGCTGGATCAGGCTGCTGCAGCTACAGCTCAGCAGTGTCAGGGCCAGGTTTCGGATAAGGCCCTGTGCTGGCACTGCTGCACCTAGTTCATCACCCAGAGTGAAGGAGGTGAGGGGCCAGCCAGGCTCCCTGTCTTCCCTAGCAGCAGGTCCTGAAGGGTGGGCAACATCCTGCTCCACTCTCAGAGCTGTGCCCTGAGCAGGGCAGCAAAGGCAGAAAGCAGAAGCTTTGGGTATGCAGAGGGTTCTCTGCTGAATTTAGCAACTACATTCTCTCTATTGCATTTCCCTCATTTGGGTACAGCAAAGAATTATATTATTATTATTATTAATCATTATTATGTCTTTGTGCAGACAGACACTGTGAACTGCAATGAGGTGCCCTCAGATGGAGAAGTGTACACTTTCCTGCTCCATGGCTTGCTCTCTCAAGGCTGTATACGAGCAGGGTTATCCAGACCCTTTGGCTCCTCCCTTACAGCCATCGTTGCCCTTTCTGCTGTACCACTCCACACAGCATGACTGCTGCCATTCTTCCTGCATTTCTTTCCTCCTTCTCCACCAACAGAGACTGGTCAGCCAATTTTTCCCATCAACCACATCAATCATCCCACCACTCACAATCACCTTGAAAGCATTTCGCTAATACAGGTATGATGGACAAAACACTTACAAGTTTTGATAACATCCCACCTGCCCACACTCCCCTGACAGCTGCAAGCCCTTCGGAAGAACCACACAAGCGTTCCTGTTGCACAACACAGCTGTACAAGAGGACAATGAGCTGGCCCTGCACACTTGAACAGGGATGGGTGGCACTGCCCTTCCCCTTGGGATGAGTTATGCTGCCAGACCTGTGGGGTCCAGTCCAGACAGGACTGATGTTGGTCTAACCCACAAAGAGGTTATGACTCCAACTTCCCCCCAGAATTATGGCAAGTGCATCTCGGCTGGACATGGAAGGACACAACCACAGAAGGTACTGAGACACTGGGACATGATGCACTTGACCAAGGGACAGCAACTACCTGTTGCTCCTTTCTTAGAGTATCTAGGAACTTTCTTTGGAGAGCTGAAACAGCCTCTGCAACTGCCTTTAATATAACAGCTTTGAGGGTGTGGAATTGAGTGTTAAAGACAAACAAGGTCCACACCTCTTAATGAAACTTAACTGGTTCCATCCCCAGCTCCATCAAGCTACCGAACTTGCTGTACACCTATGTTTTATGCATAATGACTTTTCTATCTGGTATCAGACAGTAATCATTCCAGAAGGCAAAAATCTCAAAATAACCACAGTATATGCATACAGAATACATTTAAAAGAAAAAAAAAAAAAAGGAAAAAAAAATCTAAATTGACTGTTCAGACCTTCCCTCCCTTGCCAGTGGATCTTCTCCAAACAGAAGGCATTCCAAGTCGGCGTAGGAAATGCTAAGATAGCATGCTTTCCATATTGTGTTATCCGAACGTCTTCCAGAATCTCAAGCTTTCCCATACAACAAAATGTCATGAAGAAGGTTTTACTCCAGTCTGCGTATCACAGGCTGTACATACTGCTTCAGCTACTGTAAGGTTGGCAAGCAAAGCTTGTAATGACTTGAAGTACAGTTTAGGAGCAGAAAAAACTTCTCTTCAGAGCCACTTGCTCACACCGTCTGATATTCATTAGGAGGGGTTTGTGTGCCTGTGTGGTGTTTTTTTTTTTTTTTTCCCCAGGAATGATGACAGAGATGAATGTCACAGAGGACTTTTTGGCTTTCAGTGCTTGCACTGTATGGAGCCTGATTAATTGAGCTGGTGTTGTATTTGCATTGAAAAGAGGTGGAGTTTCCCAGAACCAGCTGGCCTGGCTGAATGGAGAACTGGGTCAGACCCTGGCAGCCACCAAGCACTTCAGAGTACAGCAAGCTTTTTGGGTTTGGAAATAGATTTTACACCCAAGCCGGTGAGTAGCTTCCGACTTCCCTCCCATTAACATTAAATCACTTGCTCTCACCTCTGCTTCCTGAGGCCAGCAGGCAGCAGTCTCTGTGATGCTTCATTCAGCAGGCAGGGAGGCAGACAGGGAGTCCTCGCTGCACCTCACCGGAGCTGGGTGTGATGGGTCAGCCTTTCCCACCACCACATCTCCTCCACAGGTCAGTCTTGCTCTCAGCCTTGTTGCTCTCCATTTGTAACCAATGCAAAAGAACAAGCTTACCCAGAGGCTAATTGGGAGCCTGGTGCCTTGGCAACACTGGGCTCCCTGCAAGGGGCACCTTGGAGGGCTGAGCTCAGGCCCTGCAGCCACCCCTCTTGAGCAAGCCCTGTGCTGGCTGGGGTAGTGCAGCAGGGAGTCAGGTTCCAGCAGCGGTGGGTGCCCCAAGCCTGCTCTGTGTGTCTACATGTATGAAGATCCCTGGGTGCTTGCTGGGCGCTTGGCCAGTCCTCTGCCAACATGCAGGAGCACCATAGCAGAGCAACAGCCTGATCCTGGGATCAGGCCTGGCCAAGAGGGAAAGGAAAACAGAGTCTCACCAGAAACTTGGCCTTTGACACATTGAATCAAGTTAAGTTCCGAGTGAAATAAAATAGACTATAAAGGTTTTAATAAAAAAATCCAGTACCTAAACAAACCCCCCCTTTTTTTTTTAAACTGTCAAAGAATTTAACAAATTTGATCAGATCATATCACAGAGTTGAAAGTGTGAGCTCTGGGAATGAGCTCTTTGCATCATTCTAGCTCCCCACTTACAGCTGAGGGCTTGCCACGCTCCCCCCTCTGACTACCTCACTATTACAACCCATCTGATCTTGCTTGGGATGGAGAAAACCCACTTCTGCAGGCACAGAAGTCTTCACAGCAAAAAGGCAGGGCTCTCGCCCACAGCTCACGCCAGGCAGGCTGGGTGCCCTGCCAGGGTGGCACGTCCCAACCTTTCTGGTCCTTCAACAGCCCCAGCCCAGCCCACATGGCTCAGCAGCGCAGCCTCAGGGATCTGGGCTCCACACAACGCTGGCTGTGAGTTGTGTGCTTAAATATAAGCATGTGTGCAGGTAGACTCATCACAGAACCCTGGAATGGTTTGGGTGGAAGGGACATTAAAGATCATCTATTTCCAACCCCCCTGCCATGGCCAGGGACGCTTTCCACTAGACCAGCTTGCTCAAGGCCTCATCCAACCTGGCCTTGAATACAGAGAGGGGGCATCCATGACCTCCCTAAGCAGCCTGTTCCAGTGTCTCACCACCCTCACTGTAAAGAATCTCTCCTAATATCCAGTCAGTCTAAATCTACCTTCTTTGAGCTCAAAGCCATTGGCCCCCATCCTATCACTACAAGCGCCAGATTTCTTGTAGTCTCCTTGTCTCCTCTGGCCCGCAGCCACTCTCCATGAGAAAACAGAAGGCCCCCCTCAGTGAGGAAATAAAAGATGCTTTTTGTGAAGACCAAAATGAATGCTCTGGTGACAGGAGCAGGACCACCAGCAAGTCCTTCCCCTCCAAACCACCACCTACCCTCAGGACAGAGCACCATGTCCCACAGCAGGGACCACGGTCCCGGTGCTGCCATTCCCACCATGCAGCATATCTTGGCAGCCTCTGACAGATCTGAAAGCTCTAAGAGGCCATGCACAAGCATCCTCCAACACCGAGAGGTCCATAAATATGTCCCTTTCTAGGCAAAAAAGCTTTAAAAGGAAGCACAGAGGCAAAGCTCCCCAGACAGAGGCTATCACGGCAGCAGCCACCTGGCAGCTGCAGCCATGGCTGCTCGATGCCCACTGAAGCAGGAGCCCACAGCTCAAACGTGGCAGTGCTCCATGTCATCTGTCAGTGCTGTGGCATAAAAATGCCACCAGCATCAGCCCACTGTTTGTTGTTGCACCTGTCTGGTCTACCTGTTAGTCAGAAGGAGCGTGCAGACACTGCGGTGTGGCTTCTGGGGAGCCTGGGTGGTTCCTGAGGCATAAAACCATGGGTGAGTTACCAGGGCATCTCCCATGTGTGCTCACAGAGATGCAGACCATCAGGAGGTGCAGCCTGACCTAAATTTCAGAACAATTCTGGTGTCACACTGGAGAAAAGCTGATGGTGAGGGAGATGGTGGTACTGTTGGGGCTATCAGCTCATTCTCACTTTGAGCACTTCTGCCCATAAAGCCAGAGTGCCAGCAAGGGCAAGCCCAACTGCTCCAGCCTGGAATGAAAAATGAACATGTGTCCCTCAAAGCCCTCAGATGTCCAGGACACCTGTGCTCCTGCACTACACCATTGCTTGGGTGTGAGAGCAAACAAGTTGTCCAAGCAGGAGAGGAAACCTGGTAGTTTCATCTTGAGTCACCTCTGGTGGAAAGAGGGAAGACAGCATCAGGGACACAGCTTCTGGGGAGCTTCCTTCCAGGCCCAATTTGACTTCAAAGGGCAGCCCCTTACTGTCACTCTGAGGTGAGAAGCAGCATCCAGAAGGAAGAAAAGGAAAAGGAAACATATGATGAAGTACCTTGGTGTTCTTCAGATGCTTGTTTTCCCTTCAAGAGCCCAAATCAGAAGATGTTTTCATCAACCAAGTCAGAAGTCCTGCAACACTGTAGAGCCTGTTCTGTGGAGGGTTTGCTCACTCAACTCTACAAAAAATACATTAAAAAATTGCACAAGCCATTAAAATACAGTCACTGACTTAGAAATCTCCATTTCTCCCTCCCAGGCACTCTCTACTAGAACCGCTTTTATTCTCAAAGGGATTAGCAAAGAAAATACAAAACGAAACTTTCCCAGGTACATCTCCACTCCCTAAACATCCCCAACCCAAAAAGCTCTGAAAATGCTGTGTAAAAAAGGACTGAAATAGATACTGCATTGTGGCAGACCTGAAAAATCTCATGGCAATTTTCTTGTTTGTTTTTGTTTATTTTGTTTTCCTTTCAGCTATAGGTTTCCAAAAGCTGTTTGTAAGATTACTAATAAATATGTTTTCATAAAAACAGTTTCAACACAAAATAACAGAACATTTCCAGCCCAAGGACTCAATCCAGCTGTCTCAGCCTGCTTATAATACCCAGTAATTGCCATGAAACATTTTCTTTTAGTGAAACAGCATTTTTATCTTAGAAAATTCCTGACCAGCTCCAAGCACTAGGATGCAAGCAAACAAATACGATGCAGCAAACAAATTTAAGCCCAAGAATCAAGTTCTCATATGCTGTGCTGGCCATGGGGAAATAAAAGCTTTTACTCACAGACTGAACTTTTTTGGTAAGCACTTGCTGAGATCTAATGAAGAGGAGACCCCAGAAAGCAACTGTAGGTTAAAGTGAGGCAGGCTGAACCCAAGCTTGTTTACCTCAGAGGCTTGTTTCCTTCACAGGGAAGTTTTTTAGCTGAGTAGGAACACACAAACCATGGATTTGTCCAGTTCTTCACTCCCTCCTTGCAAGCATCCTGACTGGGAGTGTGCTGGGGTTACCAGATGTGAAGGGAATGCCTGTGGGTTATTAGCAGTAAGATCCTGGCAGTCAGTGCAGCCTTGTGCTAATCGCTTCATATTTCAGGTCCATAGGCAGGACACTTCCATTTGACTTTCCAAGGGAGAGGGTTTTAGAGGAGGGAAAACATCTCTTTCCAGCACTGCAGAAGAAAGAGCAAGGAAATAAAGTTTCAAAATGACCAGCACCTGCTGTGAGATCAGCATGGGGGACCTGCCTTGGGTGGTGGTGGCAGCCAGACCAGCACAAGTGGACAGAAAGGCAGGTCTGTGCCTCGTGGATTTGGGGAGCGCACACACACTACCCATCGGAGCTGATACACCTGAGGGGTTTATACAGCAAAAGTAACTGCACACTACAGGTATTCTCCTGACTTAACCCTGTGCTGGTTATTGGTATGTACACAGAACAGGTTACTGAGGGATTTCACTGGGGCACCAGTTCACAGCAACCTGCATCCTGCTGGTACTGTAATGGTTAATGCCTAAAACTTGCCTTGGCTGAGATCCTTCTGCTGTTTGATGGCTCAACTGAAGCTTGATGTTTATGGTGGAAATTGTCTTGATTTCTTTAGATGAGATGAGCATCCATGGAGTTTGAAAATGTGTTTTAATTAAGATTCTGCTAAATTCTACCAGACACCTACTTGGAAAACAAAGCAACTGAATAATTAACTCTGATGAGAGCAGATGCTGCTCTAATGACAACCTGTTACTGCTCAAGTGCATCATTAGTTGTTTTACTGTGTTCTTTTAATACGTCCAGAGATCCTCAGCTAATGAATATATTGGTAGCAATGCATCTAAAATAATTCTTCACTGTTGCAAGAAAAAAAAAAATAAATCAATAGCTGACAACCTAGAAAAAAAAACCTCAAACCCACTGAATTGAAATAGAATTTCTGCTGGCCTTCACTGCATGTACTTGAGAGCAAATACTTCTTTAGCTACCCTTGTGGGATTATTTTAGCCATACATCAAGTGAAGCTTACAAATTGATGAGAATCTAATGATGCATTTATTTACAGATGTGCAGTTCTGTTCCCCGTTAAGTTGCCGAGGGGTGAGAAGAGGGAGGGCTTTCCCTTTCCTCCCTATGCACACTCCTGCATTTGACAGTGACTAGGAAAATATCACCAGCACAGTTGTTACTCTCTTATTGCTAGCTCTCAAAAAATAAATCTGTATCATCTCCTAAAATACAGACAGAACTCTTCAAAACCAGAAAACAGACTATTTATACTTAAATAACCCACTTTAATGACACACTGGACTTCCTGTTTTCACATTATCATGTGGTTTCATCTTCAAGCATGTATTATGTTTATATTAAAACCTGTGGGTTTCTATTTTGGACTATCAGAATCCAGAAGGACTGGCCTGACCATGAAAGTAATGAGACGAAGCAAGCAAAAACATCCAATGGGAGGATCTAGTTTCTACTTTCATATTTCCTTTTTATTTTTTTATGTCAGAACTATCCCTTTAGCCTTGAAATAATTAAAAATATGTTGAGGAATGGTGGAAGTATTCTTTGAGGTGTTTTTCAGAGCTCTCTGAACCCAACAGGCACCAATCTAGTGAAGCCTAAGGCAGGGACAAACTCTCCAAGCCCTGTGGAGAGGAGCTGGAGATTGCTGGAGAAGGTGCAGCTGGGCATCTCCTTCAGCCCTGGGAGCAGCACTGCTCACTCCAGCCCAGCTGGGTACCCACAGGTCAGCTTTTAAAGCCTCAAATGCTGTGAACCCATTGAGAGTTTAACGAGCAGACAATGCTAAGCCTGTGCTTTGTGCCCTGTGATCCTCCTCCTGGGGGACAGGCCTTGCTCAGCCCCAACCCCAGAGGTGCCATGGCTGCTGGCAAAGCCTCCTTGCACCTTTGGGAGAAGCTCAGTGGCTGCTGCTGCAGCACTCTTGAAGATGACTTAGCATACCACATGCCATGGCCAAGTCAGCCAGTGCTGTGTTAAAGACCAAGTGCCACCAGCATCCATGTGATGGGCTCACCAGGCCCTTCCAGCCCAGGGGTCACCCCAGCTAAACCCCCTGACACCAGGAACACCATACATGCACACCAGCAGCAAGATCTGCTCCCTGCACACCAAGGGCAGCAGACAGCCTGGGGAGTCATGCCAGCTGGGATCTGCTACCTGGATTGCCAGCAGGTCACTGCTGGTGTCCTGCTGCATACCTTTTTGCACAGGGACAAGCTCCTGGCTGCAGAAGACGACCCACACACAGTTAGGACAGCAGAACTTGGCTCCCTACAGCACATGGCAACACATAGGGCTGCAGTTTGCCCTCTCTAAGCCTTTGTGCCACCATCTCACCACCAGTAGCCAATACAGCTACTGCCACTTTGTTCATGCTTTTAAGCAAATTAAAAATAGTCCTCAAACAAATAAATAACCAAGCCAACCAAAAGCCTATGAATATTCACACTCTTTCAAGAAAGCAAGCAATCCAACTCTCTCATCCCAGCATCTCGCACTGCCTGTTGAACAAAGCTTTACTGCATCCTTCTTCAAAAGGCAGAGAAAAAACCTCCCACAAAAACAACCCCCAAAACATCAGAACAAGTTGACTTCCTCCTGTGACCAGTTCCTAGCTGCAGGATGCAAAGCTTCCCAGGTCACCTTTCCTACATAACAGAAGAAGAGAAGCCCTCTGAATGCAGCAGGCTGGCAGCTGACTGCTGTGCCTTTTATGGAGATCTCTTTGGGTCTGATTAATTAGTAATTGGGGTGGGAGCTCTGCACTTCAGTGACTCTTGGTGCCTTGGCTGTAAATCGCAATCTGGTGCTAACCCTCAGCAGGTCACATTGCTGCTTTTGCTGTGTCCCAGTGACACAGCTGATTAAATCTGTGTAAACAGTACCTTACCAGAAGCCTGATTGGGGGATGGAGGGCTGCCTTCAATTGGGAAGAATGGAGTTATTTCTTTCCGAGGGCTCTGTCAGCTCTAAAGCATTTTCAACAACTGTCACTCACCCTGACTGTTCATGCAACAAGCTAACGGCTTTCATTTGGCCGCGGGAAGCTTGTGCGCTGCAGGGGCTTCTAAGCAGCAAGCCGCACTCATGCACGCATGCAGGCCTAGGATGACAAACAAACATTGTCCTGGGTGGCTTTACAGCTAAAGGAAGGGCAAGGACAGTACTAGAACACAGCTATTTCTGGGTATTTCCTGCAGAGCCCGGTGGGCTGCTTCCTCAGCAGGCATGTGCTGGATGGGCTGCCTTACAGAATCATAGAATTGTTTCGGTTGGAAAAGGCCTCCAAGACCATCAAGTCTAACCACCAACCTAACATCACCATGGCCATTAAGCCATGTCCCAAAGTGCCACGTCCTCACGTTTCTTCAGCACCTCCCGGGATGGTGACTCCACCACCTCTCTGGGCAGCCTGTTCCAATGCCTGATCACTCTTGCAAGAAAGAAATTTTTCCTAATTTCCAACCTAACCCTCCCCTGGCACAATTTCAGGCCATTTCCCCTTCTTTCTATCACCTGATACTAAGGAGAAGAGACCACCTCACTACAACCTCCTTTCAGGTAGCTGTGAAGAGTGGGAAGGTCTTCCCTCAGCCTCCTCTACTCCAGACTAACCAATCTCAGTTCTCTCAGCTGCTCCTCACTAGACCTGTTCTCCAGACCCTTCACCAGCTTTATTGCCCTTCTCTGGACATGCTTCAGCACCTCAATGTCCTTCTTGGCGACAAAAGTGAACCCAGGATTAGAGGCTTGGCCTCACCAATGAGTCCTTGTCTGTGTGTTTATGACCACAGGACAGGAGAGATGCAGAGCTGCTGCTCTGTTGTCTCAGAGTAAGCAGAGCACCCACACCTCCCAGTCTGCCTCCAGCTGGACCCTGGCTGTCCCCAGGTCAGGTCATACCCCATTCTCCTCTTGCCCCATGCAAGCAGGTATGGTTTTCCACAATGTGGGGATCCCTGTGGCACTGCCTTGCTCTCTCTCTGGCCCTGTTATTGGCATGCTCCTCACAGACCCGTCCTTCATCCCAGCCCATGGCTGTGCTTTGCTGCAGAGATCCACATTTCCCCAAACCCCACGAGGGTGAACCCTACCTACATTTCTGAAGCAAGGAGAAGTGAAAAGGATGTTACTGCAAAATCCTAGAAGAAATGTTGACATATTGCCCGCCTCAGAAGTCTGCTCATTAAAGCACTTGATGTTTTTTCCCCCCACTTAATTCCCAAAAGCACACTAATAAACGTGGGATGCAAAGCAGTGGCTCTGGCCTGTCGCTGCCTTTCCTCTGCCCCAGCTTCCTCTCTACCCAGCATGGCTCAGTGCAGGCAGATAGGTGCTTCTGGGACTGCTGCCTTTGAATTCTCAAAGAACAACTGCCTGTGAAGAGCCAAGAAAGCATTTGCAGTGCACTATAATGCTGCACAGCTGTCTCCATGTGCTCTTTGGGAAGGAAGCCTGTTTATCTATGGTTTCAATGAGCTGGAATGTTGTCCATGACCTTGCAGCAATCTTTTAACAACTGCTGCATGGAGGAAAAGCCAGCCAGTGCTTTCCACAACCTTCCCTGGAGTGAGGAGCAGGAGGAGGAGGGAGTGTTTCAATTTGTGTGACGCATAGAAATTCATAGCCTGGGCTGTGGATTCACACTTGAATTACCTGTTTGGTGCTGTGGTGGAACAGGATCTGACCTGCTTTCGAACAGCGTAACTTGGATCTTCCAAACACAGATGTTCAAACTATGGCTCTGGAGAATCCAGCTCTGGCTCCAGAACTGACAGTTTGGTCCTGGAGTTAATAGCAGAGTTAAAGAGTTGCAGGCAGACCTGCTCTGGATGAGGTTGAGGATGGCATTAATGCAGGAAAAGGAAAGAACTGGGGGAGCAGCAGCCTTCATGGTTTGCAGAGCTCCTGTCTACAGCACGTGGCTGTTCTGAGTGCGATGCTTGGCTGGTGCCCAGTCTATGGCTCCACCATGATCCCAGCTCCTCAGGGTTTGCTAAAAGCAGGAGACCCCATATGCAGAGTAAGGAGGGAAATGTTCTAATCCCTATACTCATGAAAAGGAAGCCAGTCAGAAAAGTTGTACAGAACTATCCAGAACTCGCTGCATTACAGACCTCTGGGGTCTGGAATGAAGATGAAAAAAATCTTGGAAGATCAGAGGAATGTTTTTTGGGTGGATTTCAGGCGGTTCATGACTCTTTTCCCACCATGGTGTTGCTGCAGGAACACTTTCCCTTGTGTTAATTTGTTACTTCCTCTCTTGATTCCAGAAAACAGCAGTAGAGCACAGAGCAGTGGAGTAAAAACTCCTGAACTTGTAGAAACCTCATATAAATAAGCTCTGTCTGAGTTAAAAAAAAATAAATCTGTCCTTATCCTGCCTGAACTTGTTTGCTCCATCTAAAGCTCCAGCACAGCCCTGCTATCTGCAGCTGGAGAGCTGGTCACAAACTGGAGTGCCAGATGAGCCTGTGTGTCACCCACTGGGCTTGTCATGATGAGAGATGTGCTCACATCAGCCAGTTCAAATGGGGAATCACACACAGTTCCAGCAGGGGTTGCTTGGAGCCAGCAGCCAGGGCAAGTCGCTAGGGAAACATATGCCATTTGCAGTGTTTAGTCCAGGATTTTGGCACCACAGACCTAAGGAGGCTTCAGATCCACAACTGCTGCAGGGACTAAGCTTGCTTCTCCTCAGATGGCTTGCTCATGGGAGTGCAGTTTCTTACTGTCCTGTCTCAAACAGGCCTGGATGCCACTGAGTGAGGTTCAGTCCCTGAGGTCAAGATGCTGCAATGGTCCAGCACAGTGACCAAGCCTTTCTTAGAATCGTAGGATCATAGAATTGTCAGGGCTGGAAGGGACCTCAAGGATCATCTGGTTCCAACCCCCCTGCCATGGGCAGGGACACCTCACAGCCACATCCAGCCTGGCCTTAAAAACCTCCAGGGATGAGGCTTCTACCACCTCCCTGGGCAACCTGTTCCAGTGTCTCACCACACTCATGGGAAAGAATTTCTTCCTAACATCCAATTTAAATCTACCCATTTGTATTTTTGTTCCATTCTCCCTAGTCCTATCACTACCTGAAACTCTAAAAAGTCCCTCCCCAGCTTTCTTGTAGGCCCCCTTCAGATACTGGAAGGCCACAACAAGGTATCCTCAGAGCCTTCTCTTCTCCAGACTGAAGAGCCCCAACTCTCTCAGTTTTTCCTCACAGGAGAGGTGCTTCTTCCAGGGAGTACAGTGCAGTATGGCTGTGGGACTGAAATGTTAAGCACATTACATGGATGCTTCTGGAGATATAAAAGGAATATCCTGATGACTTTAGTAGGGGTTGGGCTGAGAAATTCTTATTGTGATGTGCTGGGCAAAGTGTAAGAGAGATCAAAGCATCTACAGAAGGCAAATAGCAGGTCACAGACTGGGGAGCAATACCATTCTGTCTCCTGAATGCCACAAGCCCAGGCTTTACCCTCCTGGCCTCTCCAGCCTTTCAGTCAGTTCTTCAGCATGGATTCCTCTTCCATTTCTCACTTTTTTTTTCAGGGAAGAGAGAGATCCCCAGCTGCTTGCACACGTATCAGTTTTTGCATGCCTAACACTGAGGCCTTGTTGAAGACATCAGGATTTTGCCACCAACTTCAGTGGTCACGTCTAGAAGTGCTGGAGCATATGTTACAGTTACTGCAGGGCAGCTATTCACTGTGCTTCTCCTAATTGCATCCACACGGACAAGATGTTCTACTGCACATGGTCAATTCCACATGAGCAGGACTCTGGCTAATGAAACTCGTTTTCCTCCTTACTGAGAACCTCATTCTTGCCAAATCTGAAGATTTTCAGCTCTATCCATTCCTGCAGAACCCCTGTCTGAATAATGATGGTTGATTGCTCCTGGAGTTGTGTGAACATTCACAACAGCATTTTTGTCATCTTCTCATTTCGGGTTTTTCTAGAAAATAATTTTGCTGTCAGCAAATCCCCTCCCTGAATGAAAAGCTAGTAGCTAAAGTAGCATGCTTAGAATAGGAATAGGGTTTTGTCCTTGCCTTGCCAAACTCAGCACTGCTTCAAAGCTTAAGGGCTAAGGGATCACAGGGAATCAGAGGATTCAAAACATGTGAATTCTTTCTCAGCCAGTGGCAACCATCAGTATCCCAATACAATAATTACAATGAAGTTGCTTGAGTTTTCTTCTGTTCTGTGAGTGCTAAGTCCTGTGAAAGACTGAAGACTGCTTTCAGACACTGATACCTATCACTCAGCTTCTATCATCTTTAGGTACCTTTTGTCAGCCCTCTTTTTCCTTATTATTATCACACCAAGATAAAGTTGACTCATTCAAATCCAGGTGTGCATTTTGGAGTCTTGCTGTCACCTGCAGCTTAAGCCAAGCTCAGTTTAACTGTGTTTCACCTTCTTCCAGACCAGAGATAAAGGCAGAGCGCTAAACTTGGGACACAGAAGAAGAGGACAAATATTCCAACGCTGCATGCAGTGCTCCTTGCCTGAACTGCTGGACACTTGAGCAGCTGCAGACAGAGGGAGTGTGGCTCCCATGTTCCAAGGAGCAGATTGTTTCAGGTGAGATCTTCCAACAGAAGGTCTTCTCCTTCAGATCACAAGGTCTCCTGCAGCAATGAGACTTTGCAAGTTGTCTTTAAGATTATTGTCTGCTTCCATTTCATCTGTGGTGACCGAGTCCTGAAAGAGCACTGTTGGTGTCATCCCTGGTGCATATCCACAGTGCTTCACTCTGAAGAGATTTACACCAGGTGCTTTTCCTGTGCTTGTGGTACATTCTCTGTTGATTCTTGAGAAAACAGAGCAAGCTGACCTGGTGGTGGACCACTTTTGTGAGCTAGCATTGACACTAGCAGACACAAAGATGTGCTGCCAGTTAGTTCCTGGATCACACCTGGCTAGCTTAATTCAGCTCTATGTTTGTGCACTCAGAGCAGAGTCAGCAAGAGGTACTGAGCAGAGCACACATTTCCCTTCTTTGGGAAAAGTCCTTTCACTGTCACATTGTATCAGGGCATCCTGGATTAATATGTCCAGCCAATAGTTTTATCCCTTTTGTACCATGCAGGTGAAAGCACAACCTCACTGCTGGAGCAATAAAAGGCTATCTGCATTGATGCCCGTTTGCTGATATGGTTTCAGAGTGAACTATACATTAATTACACTAGTCAGGGATGCTCCAGAAGAGTTAGACATCAAGGTTTAAATTAAACCTTCATACACATACAAAGGAAGCCACTGCAATTTATGGGGGGTTTGGAAGGGACCTTTAAAGATCCCTTGTCCAACCTCTTTGCCATTGTCAGAAACATCTCTCATGGAACTCAAAGTCCCATCCAACTTAACTTTAAACAGTTTCAATGATCCACAGCTTCTCTGAGCAACCAGTTCCAGCATCTCACTGCCTTTATCATAGGAAACATTTATCTTACATCCAATCCAAACCTACCCTCTTTCAGTTTAAAGCTATCGCCTCTAGACCTTGACCTGTCCCTGCAGACCCTGGTAAAAAGTCTCCCTCCATCTTTCTTATAAACCCTCTTTATATATTGAAAGGCCACAAGAAAGTCCCCCTGGAGTCTTCTCTTCTCCAGCCTGAACGAGCCCAACTCTCTCAGCCTGTCCTCAACGCAGAGGAGTTCCAGCCCTCAGATCATCTGCACTCGCTCCAACAGGTCCACGTCTCTCCTGTGCTGAGGACTCCAGGGCTGGACCCAGCACACTATGGGTGGGGTCTCAGCAGAGCAGAGGGCAGAATCCTCTCTTCTACTTGCTTTTTTATGTAAATACATACAGCTACACAAGCTGCCTCTGCAAAAGAAGAGGTTTGTTAATAGCCAGTTCACAGCAGCAGCTCTAATGGTTTGTGTCCTGGGTTTGGAAGAAGGTTTAGCACCCAGGAGTAGGGCACTTCCTTTTCTATGACCGTGGCATCTGGCTCAGCAATCTCCCTGCTGCTTGTCATGTTCTTGGCAAAGAAAACAACTGAAGGACTGTCAAGGTGACCCTCAGTGGTCAGGAGGGGATGGAGTCCACTGTCCCAAGGGCCACTTCTCAGTCTGAGGGGCTTTGTGACAACCTGTACGTGCAGAGGCTGCCAGCAAGCCAGGGATTTTGCACACTGAGATACACAGGCTATTGCCATGCAATCAGAAGTGTAGTCTCAGCATGGATGGCAGGGGTCCCAGTCTTCCAATGCCTTCTCACCTCTTTCAGGGTGACAGGTTCAGCCTTTTTGGCTTTGCTCAGTTCTGAATCACAGCAGGTTTAGGTGGATGTGCAGAATTAGACCCTAGTCTAACTGCAGTGGATCTGCCGAGGATGAATTAGTTGGACTGCAGATGGATGGATGTCTCTGCTCACAACAATCACGTTACAGGATCATGGCCATCATCTGGAGCTTCTAAAAACAACATTCCCTCATCTGCTTGCTGAGCTGATGCATACCACTTATTTACATAGACTCTCATCTTAGGAAGTTTCATCATCTCTTGCGTAGGAGAATGCTGAAATGATGTTTGTACCATAAATGTTCCAGATTCCACACAGGCTTCCAGTCATCCAGTGTGGTCCAGCAGGCAAAAATATGTGAAAATCACTGCCCTGTAGGATAAGAGTAAAAGCAGTACACACTTCAGTGCAGTTTCCCAACTTGTTCTTGGATCTTAGAAGTCCTAGCCCTCAAATACTGCTGCAGGATTATTCATGTGCTCAAAGTAAACATCTGTGTTAGAGTTGTCACTGGCAGAATGTCAGACTGATCCACCAAGATGCCTAAAAACAGGCTTAGGGCTGTGAAATGCAATAGGACCATTTCCCACTTCAATTTCTGGAGTCAGAATTTAACCTCAGATGCAGGGCACTGGTGATAAGCATTATGAGAAGTTTTCTGCTGGGCTCCATAAGAAATTGTTTAGCACTTCAATGTTTTATAAATGTGAAAATTTCATAATTGTACTTTAAATCCTTTAACTGATGTACCATGGAACTTGGGTATACAGAGAAACCTCACAAGGTTCACAAGGAAGGATTATTATTGAGGGATTTGCACCACTCTGACAACTTGGTTGCCCAAGGACATGGACCCTGTTAATACAGAGCAGTGTGAAATAACAAATTAATGCTTAGGGAGGGGACTTTCAGTAATTTTCTCCAGTTTTGCCCTTACACTCAAATCTTCTGGTCATTCCGGGCACAACACTTGGCAGTGGCATGAGAAAAGGCTGAGTTCCTAACAGACACATGGAGTTGGACACTAGAAGAGGATAAGCACAGCTTGCTCAAGGAAGGCTTTCTGAATAAGTCACTCATTTCTGGTTTGAGCATAAATAGCACTCACAGCCCCTGGTCCCCATAAGATTTCTGTAGGCACACTTTATTTTGTTGCACTTTGACATCTAAAGGACTCTTCAGGAATGGAAGGTTAAATGTGCACCTAAGTGCTCATGAAGCTGGAGCCTTGTTTGACTAATTTCTCCTAGGCTGATCATCAAACAGTACACAGCCCTGGCTCTTTGAGCAAACCTTTCCCCCTAAGAACAAAACTCTTTACTGAAAAATAGATCAGAAGTGAGCTGGCACTCTGGAGTTCAAGACAGACTCACTGTAATTAATTCAGCTAGAGCACAGCAATTTGGAGGTAGCAGAAGGATGGCAAATCCCACCCTGTTTCCTAATCTTCCCCAAAGGAACATATTTATTACAAACTCTTAAAATCACCCTTTGATAACGTTGAACAGCCTGTGAGGGGCCCATTAAGGCATACATGGCAGACCCATTTTAATCCTTAGTACCACGTGAAGATTATCCATTTTAAATGGCCTTGCAGAGCTTATCATAATTTTGTGAACTATTAAAAAGTATTAAAAAGCACCATTACATCTACCTGATGAGAAACATGGGCTACTCCAGCCTGCCTGAGAGAAGACACAGTAGCTCTGTGACTGCCTGATGGGAATCCAGCTGTGGCAGTCCAGATTCTTGCTGGTACTGAAACTCCCCAAGCTGCACTGAGGGTGAAGTCTGGACGAGAGCTATCCAGGTTACTCTGCTCCTCAGGATGAAGACAGAGATCTCAGTACATTGCCACTGCCAGCCAAACCCAAGACAGCTAACTCACAACTGCCCATTCTTTGCAGGGTACACAGCAACTAGCAACCTGCTGGCTCTTGAGAGTATGGCTGAAATAGAGCCACCTTTCCTTCAGTGCTTTAGAAAGGGTCTCCAATCCAATTGCTTAAAGAAGAGAAACCCAAGCCATTCTGTGGCTCCAGGACCAGGCAGTGGTTAACACTGGCTAAAGGTTTTCATATCCATCAATAAAGGCAATGTAAGGATAATCATAATTACCAAGAGAACTCCAGAGTGCAGAGTCTACCAGTCTCCCCATTTGAGAGAGGGTGAACTAACCTCTGTTCCTGAAAACCCTTGAGATGCATCACAGCAGCTGCAATGTCTGCCTGCAGGTCCATAGCAGTGTCTCCCAATGAACTTCTTCAGATGCAGCAGCTCTACACTGCTCCTAAATGCAGCCCACTGCCTCAGCAGCATAACAGGGCTAGAAAACGAGGGAAAGAAAACGGAGCAGAGTGCAGCCCCCACAAACGTGCAGTGGAAAGAAACTGGATTGTAGGTGCAGCCTGAGACCCAGCTGCCTCATTTTCCCTAACTTCTGCCTGAGGAGCACAAGAGAGGGAGAGAAAAGAGCTGGGCATGCCGTCCATCTTGTCTGACTCACTGCTCTTTGTGCCACTGAGCTTGCAGAGGAGAGGTCAGCATGAACAGGACCTGCTGACTTGGGAAAGAAATGTGAGATCAAGAGGAGAGGGCAGCATTGTGATGTTGCCTTTCCAAGTAAAGAAACCCAAGGGAGCAAGTGCACCAAAAAGACAAGGCAATGAGCCCAATTTGAGCCAGTGGAGCAGGGCTCCTCACCCAGCAGCACCTGTGCCACATTCGAGGCCTAACCTGCAACACCAACCTGGCCTTGTGAGCAGAGGCGTTGAGGCTGAAAGCAAGCAGATAAGGAGTAAGGGGAGGCTGCCAACCTCATTTTCACTGGGGATCTGCACCACAATTCAGCCCAGGTGACATTTTACGTATTTTCGCCATTGTTTTTGTTTAATTTGTGAAAGCAATTACACAGCCAATTGAACAGTGTAAAGCAGCCACTGCAATAGTCAGTATTTCAGCACAGTGTGGTGTGGCTCAGCATTCCTGGTTAGGACACTGAGGCACAGCCCCCTGGTATCTGCACCATCCATCACTGCCACTGCCATCTGGCTTACCTGAATCCTCCTCAGCTACAGCTTCTGCTGAACAGACCTGACTTTTCTTTGGGCTCCTTTAGAGGAAAGTAAGGCAGCAAAACACCCTGCACTGCTGGTGGCATGGACTATGTTAGCTGGCATTCTTGGCTTGGAACCAAGGCGTGGCAGGGGACAGCTAAGCAAGGGACCAGGCCAAATGCACTGGGTCTCTGGGTGGCCACTTTGATGCAGATAATTGATGGCTCACCCTGCTGAATTACACAGTAAACATATCATATTAGAATCATAGAATTGTCAGGGCTAGAAGGGACCTCAAGGATCATCTGGTTCCAACCCCCCTGCCATGGGCAGGGACACCTCACACTACAGCAGGTTGCTCAGAGTCACATCCTTAAAAACCTCCAGGGATGGGGCTTCCACCACCTCCCTGGGCAACCTGTTCCAGTGTCTCACCACGCTCGTGGGGAAGAATTTCTTCCTAACATCCAATCTGAATCTACCCATTTCTGTTTTTGTTCCATTCCCCCTAGCCCTATCACTACCTTACATCCTAAAAAGTCCCTCACCAGCTTTCTTGTAGGCCTCCTTAAGATACTGGAAGGCCACAATAAGGCCTCCTGAGAGCCTTCTCCTCTCCAGACTGAATAGCTCCAACTCTTTCAGTCTGTCTTCATAGGAGAGGTACTCCAGCCCTCTGATCATCCTCGTGGTCCTTCTCTGGATACATTCCAGCACATCCAGATCCTTCTTGTAATAGGGGCTCCAGAACTGGATGCAATACTCCAGGTGGGGTCTCACCAGAGTGGAGCAGAGCAGAGGGGGAGAATCACCTCCCTCGACCTGCTGGCTACGCCTCTATTAGACCTCCACAGAACTGCTTTACCCTCCTGTCACTTCAGCTGAACTACTTGTGTTTTTTATTGCTGTGGCTGAACCCAAACCTGGTTCCTGTGCCAGGAGGAACCTCTCCTAACTGGGGCTGAGCCAGCAGGGCCCAATGTGCTGCCAGCACTGCGGTGGGACAAATGGGTGGCACAGGTGAGCTGCTGAGGTGGCATGACATTGTCAGCAGAGGAAGAGAGAAGGGTGCACGCCAGTGGGCTGGGAGCTGGCGGCAGTGCTGCTACGTTACCTATGATAAATAGCCCGTGTCACTGCAGTAGCTGGTCTCCAGATTGAAGCAGACTTCTGCGAATCAGCAGGGTCAGCATTTGAAAAGCATGTGAATATTGTGCACTTGTAAATATTTGAGCACATCTGTTTAGCTCTCTCTCAAAAACCACTGGGAAAAACTACTTCACATCGTGCCATGCGATGCTGTTACCCTGCTCTAATTGTCAAATCTGTTGAGTGTTTTTCTCGTGCACACAAAAATTAAAAATTACTGTCCTCATTCATGATTAATTCAGCTGCAGTGCTGCACTGTGTCACACTGCATTTTTTAAAGTATTAAATTCCACCTCATAATCAGAAGAGTTTTAATTAACTTTTTGCCAGTCCATCTTTTTTTTTCCCCTTCCTTCACAGAGCTTCAGACAACCTCCAGAGCTGCTCTCCCAGCAAACAACTTCTCAGACGCTACCAAGAAAGCAATGGAGTGCCAGACTGGCACTGTGAGAACTGGCTCCACCAACCCAAAATGATTTACCACTTTCATGCCTCCCTGCTAGAGGCCTGAGGCCAGTTGTCTGTGCACAGCTCACTTGGCCAGGGCATAACCCACGGCAAGTTTTAGTTGCCTGGGAAGAGAATCTGCCTGTTACTTCCCTTCAGACCACGTCTTGTAGCAGAGCTGGAACTGGTCTTTTACATGAAGCCTTCAGGGACTGGAAGGAGAAGAACTTCAGGGGAACAATGTTCCTACCTGCACATCTGTCATTCTTCTGTAAAATCATGTGTCCTCTTCCCCTGGTGTACCCCAGGATTGCCCCAAACTCCTCATGTACCTCTTAGGGGTTTGCAGAAGGACTTTACAAGCAGGGATATGGCTGCAGGTAGGAAAATTGACGTTCCCTCTCTTACTCAAGCTGGCCCTGAGAAGAAGAAAGCAAATAGGTTATTAAAGCTCATTATTTTCAGGACAGAGCAAAGGGAAAAGAAGACAGCATGGAAAGAGGAATCTATAGGAGACTTAACTCCTTCCCACAGTTTTCTGGAGGGAACTTTTCTGGACCAGTGTGATTTTTTTTTTTTTTAGACTCACAATTGAAGTGATTGTAGAGCCAACAGCTCAAGGTGGGCTCGAGCAGGTTTGGATCTTGATGTAGGAGCTTTCCTTGTGAGCAGAAAGAGCAGAGAAAAGCAGCAGGAGCTCCTCTCCTTGCCTCTGCCCTTATGGGACCCTGATGAACTGCCTCAGCACAGGACCAGGCTGCCTCTAGATGGCTTCTCCTTGCAGGACGAGCACTTACTCAGCGCATCTCCTCAAGTTTCCCTGACCTTGGCAGTATCACAAGGGTCGTGTTTTCACATGGCTGAGCTGCTCCTGAACAATTTCTCCAACGTATTAGGCACAAACATGCTTTCTGTCAGCAGCGGGCATGTCTAATCTCTCCACCTGCTTTCTCCCCCAGCAGTTACATTTGGATTCTGTTGCATGGAAAATCCCACTTCTTTTGTTTTCCTTTGGCAGCAAATTCCCACTGCAAATTGAAGAACCAGTCAATCTTTGGAGAGATGGGGCCAGCAGAGCTAAATTTACTTTGCTTTCCCCAATAAAATGTTTTCCTGGCTCCTTGATTTGTATTAACTAGTACCTAGCAAATGTCCTCTTTTGGGTCCAAGGGCAGGCAGAGCACACCCCTTATGTCACTGTGTTGATGGGTGATACCTCTCCTAAGGGCATGCCTATGCAGTGAACCTGCAGCTCTGGTCCCAAGCTTTCGGGGCACCTGTAAGGCCAAATGCCCCTTTTTTTACAGGGTAGTGTCTCATCTTAGGAGCAGACACAGTGAGCAGGCACCTCCTGGCTGGCTGGAGCACTTTGGAGCCCCGTACTGTCCCAGGATCCATGCTGGTGACTATGCCTGAGGGCAGTGCTGTGGACATGGGGCAGGGCAGACACGGCCCTTGTGCTTCCCCTGGGATGGCTGAGAGGAAGGAGGCTTTGGTGGAGGGAGCACATGCTGTGTATGGCTGCTCTGTCTCTCCTTCCTGCCCGCACCAAGGCCTCACTTCCCTCGTAGATCAGCACCAACAGGTTTTAGGGCGGAACTGGAACCAGTAACCACCTCCTGAGAAGGTGAAGGGAAATGCCAAAGGGGCACTTCTGCTTGCATTGGGATGGCTGCACCACAACATGCAACATGACAACACATCTCAAGGGGGTGCAGGAACTGAGAGACAGAGGATACACAGTCTGCTAGAGTTAGTGCTGCTTAGTAAGGCATCAGACACCAGGGGCAAGCTGCAAGCACTAGGAAAAGCAAACAGAAAAGAGAGGGAGCAGGATCACAGGGATGTTCTGCAATGGGAATTTCTGACAGTGGTTTGCTGTATATTTGAACACAGAGAGATGGGCAGCAGCCATGGGGCCAGGTCTGACCCAAAGGGACACGGGGTGCTCTGCAAGAGCAGGCATCATTTCACCTTGCTTTCCATGGCTTTTTTGCTATTTCTGCGTCCCTTTAAGGACTGCAGTGGAAGCTCCCTGAGCCTCTGAAAGGAGTTGGGAATCCTGTCAGTACTTGAGAGGATAAAATGTGGTTATGTTTGATATGTGAGGCCAGAAGAAACATCTTCTAAAGCATTTGTATCTTAGTAAGAAAACAAGCAAGGGCATTCCTGGCCCAGGGGCATTTGTAGTGGGATTTCCTTAATACTTTTTTCCTATCCCTTCCTGGCTGCTTCCTCTCAGCTCTGAATTCACTTGTGCATCCTGAAAGTTGGAAACAACCATTCCTGTGCCAAAGCAGTGTGAATCTTGTCTGGGCAGGAGCTGCTCAGAGGATAAGGCCTCTTTCCAGGCTGATGTCTGCCTGCCATGGCTTGCATCACTTTCTGAAGTGGAAGAAGCTGCACTCACCAAGACGCTTTCATGCCATTACTTTCTCTTTGCTGTCAAAACAGCTGTGTGCACAATAGCTTTACCCCAGTTCTGCAGCAGTCAGAATGTTACCAGGCACTCCAGATAACCTCATCCAATGACCAGGCCCCAGGCTGTCAGGCAAAGGCTGCAGACAGGAGTCCCTCTTACCCTGGCTTTCAAGCAGTGCAGATTTTCAAGGGCTAAGGCTGTGCGTATCTGGGAAGGATGCACTAGTTTAGAGCTACACATCCAGCACCAGGTGTCTCAGCCTTTCCTCCTTACAGAGATGCTCCAGTCCCCTCAGCATCTTTGTAGCCTCCACTGGACTCTCTCCAGGAGTTCCCTGTCTCTCTTGAACTGGGGAGCCCAGAACTGGGCACTACTCCAGCTGTGGCCTCAGTAGAGCAGAGTAGAGGTGGGGAACAACTGTAAGAAGACCCTTCAGGAGTTTAGGTTGTGGTCCATCTTCCCCCAGCACAGTGCAGCACTCCCACAGAAAGGAAGATACTGGCAAGTGCCTTCAGGGAATGGCAGTTTTGCCTTGCTTCTTCGCTTCCATTGCAATTACCAGGGGGGAAATGTTAAGTGTTCCTTCATGTAGGAGAACCTCCCCTCTGCCCTTTCTGCTGGGTTTCTTGGTTCTATTAACATCAAAAGTGAACCCTGTTTCCTGAAATGTTGGTACTGCTTTTCTGCCAGCCCCAGCAAGCACCCAAAACAGACTTTCCCATGACTCCCTCCAGACTTTCCCATGCACTGCCTTGGTTGTCCCTCTGCTCTGAAACAGAGCCCTTCTATGCCTGGAGTCTGCTTTGGGGATGTTCCAGTGACTCACCATGTTTCATCAATGAGCACACCCCACACATTGCTCAGACCTTTTACCATCAGGGATGCTCCAGCAAAACATTTGTGCGGCAAGGAAGGGCCAATTTCTTTTGGCTCCAAAGCAGGATGGGCTGAGAGCAGCTTGAGACATGTTTTGTGAGATAAAAATAAGGGTGGGCCCCCAGTACGGAGTGTGGCTGCTATTTGCAGGTGAGCATTGCAAGGCTAAGCAAGGCATTTGGACACTTTAGCACTAAAATTAATCAAAGATGTGCACTTCAGTCCCCTAGGCTGACTTGCAGGTACGCCTGCAGGTCTCAGATGTGCAGCGCGTGTGTGCAGTTGTCAGTTTGAGTTTGTTTGGAATATACCCAAGGTAAGATAAAACAGACCAAAATGCAGGCTCTCAGGTACATCCTCAATTTGGCAGAACAAAGCACAACACCCACCTCTCTGCCTGGCACCCATTTGGAAGTTCTCAGCAATCCTTGCAGGTTAGTCTCGAAAGGAAGATCACACTACCAATTTCTGCTCAGAACTTAGAAGCAGCAGGTAAAAACAGAGCCAGACTCACAGATACAAAGGAACTCTTCCCTCCAACCAGTGTAATTCTTCTGAAATCAGCTTCAGCCTTCCCTCTTCTGCCAGAGGAAGAGACTATATTCTGGATTAGTTTATGAAAGGGGCAAGTTCAGCCTGAGATGGCCAACAAGGCAGTATCGACAGGCTCTTCATGAGCTTCCCGACCGCTCAGCATGATGAGTTATCACAAATAAGGAAAGAGGAGAACTCCTCACAGCAACACGAATGTGCTGGGCCCTCTGGCTACATCAAAGGATGAAATGGGATTCCTCAGAAACAGCTAGGTAACCAAACTGGAGTTAAGCACAGCTGCTTACAATAACTTTCAGCCAATTTTTGTTCATAAAATACCATCATTAAGATCTGAAAGTTAACAAAAAACTGTTCTTGCTGGATCTGGAAAAGGAAATTTGGGAATGTTCTTTTTTCTTTGTGATATATTTTCTTTCTCTTCCACTGTCCCTACACCTCTCTGTGGTGGGGTATTGGAAAAGGGGTAAGAAAGGAATGGCCAGAGAGGAGAAGGAGAAAGCATTTATAAAATTATTTCCCCTAAATTTCAGTGAAACCATTCAGGAAAACAAAATATTACTCATTTTCTCTCCAGAGATTTTTGAAATGGCTTCAACATTCTTCCCCAGCCTGGTTTTGCTCCCATCTCCAAGCCATTGTGATGAGGAGGAGCTGCTCCACCAGGACAGGAGCTGGGGAAGAGGCCATCACAGAATCACAGAACGTTAGAGGTTGGAAGGGACCTTGAAAGATCATCATGCCATGAGGCTGTAGCGCAGGATCAAAGCACACATCCTGCTGTCAAGGACATATCACACCAGAAGGACGCATCATGCCGTGAGGACACACCACATCATCAGAAGAAACACCGCTCAAATGAAGAAGTCACCAGGGCTAGCTGAATCCAGCAGGCCTTAGCAGTAGTGCACCGGTCACCTGCCGCTGCATCCTTCTGCATTTCAGAATGAGTTTTGTCTACTATGGGATGTGTGATACGATTTAGGCAGCTGGCAATGTAAACATCTGATGGGCTGGGCATCTCCAAAGGAAAACTCAAAACTTTGTGCTGGTCAGCCCACTTCAACACATTCACAGCACAGGCTTCTGCGTACATCTTGCCTGGTGGAGGTGAATGTGCTCATTTAACCCAGGGGATGGACATAAGGAGCTGCAGGACCTCCCCAGCACTTTGCATATGTTCAAGCCTTGGCCAGGTTCCCTCACTGTGGGCTGGAGGGCACACATCAGCGAAGAGGGCGCTGGACTTCTAAAACCAGAAAGAAGTGCTGGCTGATGGAGCACTGATCTGAACAGCTTGTGAACCATTACTATCTAGAAGTGTCAGGAAAGATTAGAACAAACATCAAGCAAAGATGAAATAAACAGCTATTGTATGGGCAGAAATGGATTTTCAGTTTCCACAGTAAATAAAATAACGTGCTGCCTTCGTCGGTGCCCCTGTGATGATACAGTTTGCAGGATTTTTACTGGCAAGCTGCCATACTTAGTTTCATTTATCTGCCTCAAAGCACCATTTCAAAAAGTGCAAAAGCATGTTGTTGATAGAGGAGATTGTTTATAGCTGAATTGAGTATTTCAGAACAAGACGCATTGTAATAAAGCGGGGGAAGGGCTGAGGAAGCTCGGCACAGCTGCAGCTTCTTGAAGCCTTTGTCAAAAATCAATGCCAGAAAGCTGAGCCATATTTATTCTGTCTCAGGAAACACAACACACAGCCCCACTCTGTGACAAGTGCTAGCAGAGGCCCACAGTACCACTCAGGCTTTCCCAGCACCTTGCACCAACAGTGCTGGCACCCCCGAATGGCCGAGCCACAGCTGGCACCACACCTCTTGACGGCTCCGAGCCATGGCTGGCATCACACCTCTTGACAACTCAGAGCTATGGCTGGCACCACACTTGACAGCTCCTTGGTGGCCAGCAGAGCCTGAGGACCCATCACCCCTGTGCACCATCACGGCTCTGCTGCCACATGGAAAGACCACATGGCAATAGTAGCTCCTCCGGCAACCTGAAGACCACAGGCAGAGTGTGTTGGGAGGAAGATAGAGAAAGGTACTAGAAGTGATAATGTAAATAAACTCCAGGTGGTATTAAAAATGATAATGTAAATAAACTCAAGGTGTTTCGAGAGCAGACTGAAGCCCTCACTGCTGAGTTGGCAATCTGCTCCTGGAGTGAGGTGAGAAGACAGGGCTGCCCATTGCAGGTAGGCAGAGATGGCTGAAGCAGAAAAGCAGCTTGCCCTAGTTCACCAGTCTCCCTGGCACTCCCAGCCTCCTCCAAAGGATATTAAGTCACACAGACTGGCTCTCGTGTTGAAAAACAGCACGAAAAAGCACACGCCTCTGGAGGTTTCCACTGCTAACAAGGGCTGGTTTCCTCAGCACAAACAATAAAAGGCTGATGAGTGAGGACTTCAGCCCCCCCAGAGACCGTTGTATCTAAACAAATAGCAGACTGAAAAAAAAACCTACTAGAATGAAGGTAAAAAAGAGATCAAGACTTTACAGGAGGGTAACTGGCTGCCACCCACAGTTAGAGGACATGGGGAGAGTGAGTGTGAGGGTCTCCTTCTCCAGCCCTGCTGACCCCAGGAGCAAATGTCCCACACTGCCACTACACTGAGGGACAGCAGTTTGCTGGCTGCTGTTCTTGCAGCTTACCGGAGATAACAGGAGCGGTGTTGTCTCCAGTCTGGCAGTGGAGGGGACTGCTGGAAGATACACAGCTCTGCCACTTGCTCCTGGCCACCTGGGCTGGCCTGGGAAGATGCTGCACTTGGGGCATCACAGCTGGGTGGGTGCCTCTCACTTCACCATATCCCACTCAGCTGGCCTAGCTGACACCAAATCCCCTAAGGATGTTCATTTATGGCCTAGGTTTCTCAGGCACCAGGCACAGGAGGTACTGTGGTCCCTCAGCTCCCTCTGTCAGCAGGAGCTCCTGGAGGCACTCAGCACCCCAAAAGAATGCTGGATCCTTTGCTGAATCAAGCCTTATTAGCATCTTTCCAGGCATTTCCAGATGCCATATTTTCTACATTAATATTTAACCCACCAAGTCTTTCAAAGCCCATCTTTCCAAACCTCAAGTTCCCAGATGCTTTTTAATGCCCTTCTCAATAGTGCAATAAAAGTCTGATATTTTATTACACCCATGAATTATTATCCTAATTTGTAATTTGCCAGACTTTTTTTTTTAAACTTCAAAAATCTGCACTGTATTTTCCCACACCAGAAAAAAAAAATCCAAATGCTGTGTGAGACACATTTTTCACTAATGAGCTGAAGCCTAATACTTAAATAGACACCAGGATTTTTTCTGGAGGGGCAGATTATCTCCATCACACTGTCAGCAAGGTTGTTTTACGTCACACCAAATCATGTTTAAAGGTTTTTCCTAAAATAGAAAGGATAACCTAGAACTGTGCACGAAAGACTGGAAGCAGAATGAAGCAGTTACTCATTCTTCTGAACTTTGATGTGCTGTAAACTTCCAGGATGGTTTATAGGCAACTGGGTTTGGTTTGGGTTTTTTTTAGTTTGTTTGGTTTTTTCAGAAGTAAGCATCTTGGTTATCTGGAATGCAGATGCTGGGCAAATTCAGAAGCTCTGGAATGCCTGCAAGCTGTGCTCCCTATGCAGTAGACGCCAGAGATAATGGAGCAAAAGATCTCATCCAGCATCTACTGAAGTCAGTGAGGGCTCTTTTACTGAGTGAACTGAGCTGCAGGTGAAGCCTCCAAAAAGCTTCTTCCCACCAAATAAACTAGAGACCTGATTGAATCCAGAACACTGTAAGTTTCTTTCCTGCCATAAAGTTCTTTACTATGAGGGTGGTAGAACACTGGAACAAGTTGCCCAGGGAGGTGGTTGAGGCCCCTTCCCTGGAAATATTCAAGGCAAGGGGCAACCTGGTCTAGTTGGGGGTGTCCCTGCTGACTGCCGGGAGGTCAGACTGGATGACCTTTGGAGGTCCTTTCTGTCCTGGACCATTCTATGATTCTATGAAATGAGGTGAATCAAGAGAGCCCAGAGACACTGCTGAAGTGAGGTGAGAAGACAGGGCTGTTCACGGCAGGTAGGAAGAGGTGGCTGAAGCAGAAAAGCAGCTCTGTGAGCAAGCACAGGGATGAGATGCAAGAGCCCAGGTACCCAACAGCAGGGGTGTGGCCACTGGCCTCTGTGTGGCACTTAGCCTCTGCTTATTTCTCAGGGCTGTGACTTCCTGACAGTGTTACCTTTTCTGATGGAATATCACCATCCTTGTAAACATCAGTGGCAGGCATTAATTGCAGACAATGCCTTTAATGAAAAATTGAACATTAATAAGCACAGACCTTGAGAATTAACACAATGAGACACTCGTACTTAACCACTAAAGAGTACTTCTCACCAAAAAAAAAACCAACCACCCTCTCCTTTTGTTCCTAAAAAGGTCAAAGTCTTCTTTTCTCTATTTGACAAGGAGAAAAACCACACATAGCAGAGCATATCTAGACTGTTTTATGTGACTTAAATTATTTCCATCCATGTGTAAAAAAAAAAAAAACACATTCCTTTTCAAAGATGCTCACCGAGTTTTTGTCTGTGATCTACAGCTCCCAGAGTCTCTGTTCCTGAAATTATTAGGTTAGCTGCTGAAAGCAGCAATCAAGTTTTACTGTTAATCTTAAAAGCTAATCCTTTTTATTGACTTCCCAGTCAATAAACGTGTAGCTCTGAAACTACTTTCAGGTTTCCTTGAGTAATAAGAGGGTTTGTGTGTACCTGCACACATGTTTGAGGCTGCTAATTTCCTTGCTGAGTAAGTTGCACTTGCAGGTTAAAACTATAAAGCAATTTACTTTATCTTCTGACAGGGAGTCCCACTTCTACAGAAATCAGAACAAGGCTGGGGCTGAGGGCACTCATGGGGTAAGGCCAGGACCCTCATCTGGTCACAGTTTATGAGGGGCTGTTACAGGGAGTGAATCTCCCTGACCAACAAAGAGGATAAGGAGAGGGGTTGAGGTTTTGACCTTCTTAAGCAACCCAGTAGATGTAGTCCTGTCCCTATTCTTGAATTGAAAGTTAACCTAGAAAATTAAAGAACAGTTAAGCATCACACAGATTTATCACTCCTCAGCTCTAGCCAAAGAAAAGGGAACACAGGACATGCCAGATGTCTCAGACTACTTTGAGTTGCTGTGAATCAGTCTGGCTGTACTCAGCCATGCACAAGCCCTGCTCACTCACACAAGTAACCAGCAGCATGGGACTCCCCAGAAGACCCAGCATCACCTCAGCACGAAGAGGACACAGTATGGGAGAAGAAAAGCAGGCCTGTTCTCAGCTTATGTGCTGTGTCAAACACTGAAATATAAATAGCTCTCTGAGCAGCAGGGAAAACATGAAGGCTTCCTTGGCTTTGTAATTTGCGGTGGGATTTTCTTGTGCTGAGCAGTAGGTGAGCTCTTCCCACTGGTGAGGGGCACTCAGGCTGCTGCTGGGAGAGCAGCCCTTCCTTCAGCAGCAGGGTTAGTGCTCTTCCTCCTGGTCCACCACCAGTTTTGTGTAGTCTGCCACAATTCAAATCTTTACCATTCATAGCTGAGGCTCGGGTTGAGTGGAGACCAGTCCCTGGGTTCAGAAGGTGCAAGGGGAATTTTCCCTTCCCTAAATATGAAGTTTTCTCTTAAGCCAACCCCCCTTCCAAGAGCATCCGCCAGTCATGTCTTGAGTTTATAGGGAGCAAGACAGATGCTCTTTTCCCCTTCCCAAAGAAGTGGAAAGAAACATTCCACACAGGATTGGAAAGAATTGAAAATTTCAATGGAAGTACTATTCACAACTAAATACAACGGTGCAAAGACATGTAAGAATATATTCAGCCCAGCTCTCCAGCCTGGGCTTCTCCAAAACCTCCCTAGGCCATCACCTTCCAAAGCCTTCCCCCCAACTAGGCCTCAAAGCTCCCAAGGCCTCCAATGCACTCCGTACCTCCCTGCCCAAGCCCAAATGACACAGTAAAAATTAGCTTGCTGGCTCAAGACCCCATCTGCCCCCAAAACCAGAGATAAGGGAGCCCAGGCCAGCAAGGGAGCAGAGAGAGGAAAGGGCAAAATCTGCAATTGTGCCCCTTTATACAGGGGAGTAGATGCAGAATTATGGGAATGGAATAACAAAGATTACACTTTTCTGGTGCCCACCTCCTGGGCTATCTGTTCCTCCTGGGGGTCCGGACTCTATGCTTCTTATCCCCATAACAAGCTGCACCATGACCAGCTGAGCACTTCCCACAGCCAGCATGGAGCAGAGGGCAGTGCTGCCTGCCCACACGTGCCAGGACACGCTGCAACCCCCAGCCTCATGTTTCTGCCCGGGCTTCAGGTGGGCCGGTCCCTCGCTGCTCTTAGCATGTACAACAAGCTTCATGCTCTTAACATTTCCCAGAAATTCAAAGTGACAGAACCGGAGGTATTGCAATCTGGAACTCTTAACTTTGGTAAACTGGTGAGAATACTGGAATGTGCATGTTCCTTATTTAACTGCTCCACCAGCTTTTCTTATACGCTGCTCAGCACAGCCGTTCAGGATACATATTAGACAGCTAACATCTGGACTGAATATCTATTAGGACCATATGCTCTACTCAGCTACAGCATCATGTTGGAGATTGGGAAAATCCAAACCAAATGGAGATATCAGAAACCTTCAAGGGTCAAAAAGAAAGTAATGTTGGTTTTCCCAGCCCTGTTGGTGTATTGGCCTGTGCCCTACACCTCATGCAAAAAGTCTCATTTTAGGAATAACCTGACTTAAAGAATCCAGCTTGAGTATTGTGGTTGTAAAAAGATCTATCCTGATGATTTTTCCCCTAGTGAGGTTTTGAGTGAGGCAATGCTGACTGCTTCTGTCCCTTCAATGAGAATGAACAGCAAGATCCTCAACCTTCACTTTCCTGGCAATACTTTGTGATGCTGTTTTCAGTGTGGGTGTGATGGTTTCCAGCTTCACCCCAACAGGATTGTCCTGGTTCATAGCTGAAAAGGTTGTATGTGCCCTAAATGGCTGTGCCTGGGAAGGCTCTGCTCACATAAAGCACAGAAGAAGTGTTCAGATACCACCAAAGCCCCTCAAGATAGCTGATGGAGTATAGCATGATGGAACTGAGAGCAGTCACCAGCTAAAACTATTTTGTACATAAAGGGAAGATGACAGGAGTCCCTTTAACTGGCTTTGAGACCTGAACAAGGGAAAAAAACCTATAAATTTTCACAGTTTAACAAGTATCTCATGCAGGAGAAGACATCATAGTGCTTTTACAACACTAGAGGCAAAGCCCTCAGTCACCAAAGGCCAAAACCATTCTTTAGAGAACTGCATTATTTAAACCTACCCAAATTCCCTGTGACTTGGAAACACAGACTGGATTGGGGCAAGAAGTACAACTTCATACTCTGTCTTCTCAATACTGCTGCCACTTCAGGTGAGTGTGCTTTGGAGCAGTGCACATCTCAGTGGTATCTCAGGCCCCAGGTAAAGGGATTTCTCCCAGCTTATCCAGGACACCCACTGCATTTTATCAAAATAATATCCAAAATTTTCCAGGTCAGAATAGCAATCCTTCAAAACAACAAACCCCAAATAATTTTGCAAGAGAATACAATTCCATTTTCCACTACTGTTGGGGGGTTATTACACAATGAAATAAGTCAACCCCCTTTGTATTTAAAAAACTGATGCAAAAAAAATCCTAAACACCTTTGTTTTTACAAGTATTCTTGTTCTCTTAATGGTTTAGATGGATGGTGCAACACAACAAAGGTGGAGAAAAAGGTGGTGCACAGGAGGGATATTTCTGATCCAGAGAAGGAGAACTGGAAGAGCTGGATGACTGGAGTGATAGAAATGGGGTAGAATTCAATAGCACAACATGCCTGACTGTAAGCTGTAAGGAGTGGGAGCTGCTGTGCCCTGAAAGCTCACCAGCTGAGAATGAGAGAGAATGAGAAGGACCTGAAGGTATTGGATATGTGTCACCCACACGACCTGGCCTTGAGAAAAGCAGTCTGCCATGCCAGCAGTCCTGTTCAAGGCCTGGAGACATCATCAGGAGTGTGACAAACTCTTACTGTCACCTGTGTTCAGTAAGGATGAAACAGGTAGAGAGAATGGCTGTTGGAGTGACCAGGGAGGCACAGAGCCCAGTGATCCTGGCCAGTTTAGCCCAGCAAAATGAAGGCAGAAGTGGACCATGACGGTGGCTGCAAATTCATGCTAGTGCAAAAGAAAAAATAGGACTAAGTAGTACAGAGGGAAACTCTTTTCAGTAATTGTATCTGCAAAAGATAAGTAATAAGGCATTTACCAGCCCTAAATGAATATTAATGTTTTCTTCAGCGTGTTAAATTGAACTATGGTCTCTCAAAGAAAAAAATATGAGGCTTGATAAGCCTCCCAAAGCACTGACATCCCAGTGAAAGCAACAACAAACTCCTGCCCTCCACCCCTGTGCCTGGCTGCCTACAGAGTCAAGCAGATGTTACTGAACTCCTTGGTTTCAACTCCTTGCTGAAGCCTTTTTTTTTTTTTTTTAGTTTAAACTCTGAGGTCTAGAGACTTCATTTCTTCAGCTGAAAGATTAGATTCTGTCAGTTCTGAGTACATATGTGGGCTGATCTGGCCTATGGGCCGTATGTTTGACACCTCTAGTTACTGTGTTATTGTACCCGGGGGAGGTGACGGGGACTTATTTATAGAGGCAGTGTCTGTCAGGGGAAGTTCTAAGTGTGATTTGAGTGGGTTCAAATAGGAAGAAGATGTACTCCTGCAGTGGACACTCCCTTCATTCTATGCATGGTCAGGGTGAATGCCCTTAACACATCTTCAAAGTTTTCAGTTTATATTGCCTTTTTTTTTTTTTTTTTCCTGTGGGAGGACGCCAATATTTTTAGAATTCTCAAGTATATCTTTAAACTTGGAGAAATGACAAGTCCAGGGACTTCTGGGACACTTGAAGCAGATCTAACCTGTCATCTGTGCTGTGAGTAACTGCAGACACTGCTGCAGTTAGTGCAAACGCTGCCTCACTGCAGGGGCTGCACTCAGCACCCACCCAGCGCAAGGGCAACGCTGTGCAAGGGCTACCCAGATTTTGGTCCTCTGAGACCCCAGGCTGCCCCAAGCCAGGCATTCACATGCCTGTGAGCTGCTCTCCCTTCCCTCCACAGAGACATTCAAACACAGGCCTGATGTTTTGGAAGCTCACTCCAAAGTGGCTTAATATGAAATAAAAACCCACCCTGGGTTAAGGAGAAAGAAAACATCTCCGGTTGACTTTGTGGCAGGGGCCTGGGGGCTTCACCCTGTCTGGCTGAATCTGTTCCTTCTCTAGTGTAAATTATTTGAGAAAGAAAGTTTCCTGATATTAGCATTTCACACATCACCAAGCACATTGCTGGTGCTTGAGAAATGGCCAACGAAAATAACTCCCTTGCAGAGTTTAAGTGCAGAAGATTTAAAGCAGCCAATGAAATTTTTGGACTCCTAACACTTCAAACAGAAGAGCTCCAACAGTAAGCACACAGATTAAAAACTTTAATCAAACACACTAGTTCACAGCAAGAGCAAGCAGATAAAACAGATGCAAGATTCCGAGACTGAGTGGTTCTCACATGTGGTAACACCATCCTCTCCGAGGGGAAAGCAGTGATGGCAAACAATGAAAATGCCCTTACTTAAAAAAATTCCTTTGTATGTCCAGACTGCCACCTCCATTTAAGTTCAAGCTTAGAAAAACCAATCCCCTTGGTCAGGAGTCTGCTGATACTTTAGGTTCTAAAAAATAACCAAACCCCAAAGCCCCCACAAGTCCCTCCTACCCTAACCCCCAGTTTCCTGGAGTTACTGCTAAATAAGTTAGGGTGAAGCAAACTGCTCAAGAAGGTTGTCTGAGATTTTCAGTTCTAATAGAGTGTCCTGGGACAGCACCCTGAGAGGTGGGGTCCAGATTGTGTCAGTCCATTGCCATAGGTCCCTGATGTTTCACCAGCAGCTGGCAACAGAGCTGGGACCTTCAGCAGCCCCTGAGTGGCAACTGTGAGACAGAACTGAAGCCCGAGTACTCAGATTTCCTTTACATTTAATCAAAAGGGTTGTTTTTCTTCTTTCTCTGGTCTGGATTGGATGTGACTTATGATCTTGGTGATGAAAGAGCCAATAACTCACCTCACTAGTCAGCCCTGCATTTTCTATTTTCATTTATTAAATTACATTCCAGCTGTTACCAGCTATTCCTGTGCTCACCTGCGTGTGTATGAATCCACACACACCCCAACAGCAATACTCATCAGGAGGTGGTGCTGCTAGGGCTGCCCAGCTAACAGCCAGCTTATTAACTACTGTTTTCCAACAAAGAGGAAAGCTGTGAAATCAGTACTGCCTCATGCAAAACAAGACAAACAACAGGCCGGGGGCTCGGTCCAGGCACCAGCACAGCCCCATAACTGTTCCCTCATGTCTGCCCCTTTGGCTGGTCTCCTTAGAAAAAGATCTCAGAATCAAAGGCATGGAGCACAGAAATTGGCAGCAAGAAAAAGCTGTTGGCACAGAGAAGAGATCCAGAGCTGAAGCACCAGTGCTAGAGGTGAGAGCAGCCATGTGGCTGTGTTCAGCAATGCTCACTTCAGCTCCTCTTGAGCCCTGAAGAAGACTTAAGGCTGTTGAACTTACAGACCTTGCAAGAGGAGACTCTGAACTTCTCCTGTTCTCTAGGGAACAGGGACTCCCACAGTGGTGGGGAGGTTAGCCTGAAAAGCCAGCTGCTCCCAGACACCCCATGGTCTGACCACTTAGAAATAAAATTAGTAACTTCTCGGTTCAACTTACTGATCCTGTTGCAGGCAGGATCATAGCCTGAACTGGTGCAAACTGACACAGCTACATCGGCTCTGGGGAGGGGTCAGCCTGGACACCCCAGCTGAGGATCTGGCCCCTGATGGCAGCCATGGGGCAGCAGGAGCCCCCTGTGCCAGTGCACACAGAGTATCTACAGAACACGTTCTTCAGGTGATCATGCAGCTCTCCAGGCAGGAGGCTAGTAACAAGTACACCCCAGAGCTCCTGAAACTGAAACAGTATCAGCTTTGAGCAAAAACTTGTCCTAAATGAAAATTCATCCCCTGCTAAATTTAACCAGGTTGCATGACAGCACATATGTGTTGATTTCAGAGAGGTTGCTGAGGCATGAGGGAGATCATAAATAGGCCCTAACATCTGAGAAAATTAGAGAGAAAACACAGTTTTGCTTTCGTTACACTTTTGTTTAGAATTCAGCTCAGTATCTGCTCTTCCTTAAATGTACTGGCACACAGCTTAATTATTAGCACAGTTTCCTTCAGAAGGAATAGAAAGTGGAAAAGGGTATTTTTATTTCAGTGTCATATACAAATTAGTAGGAAAAAGTCCTTTGCAAAGTGAGAGTTTTTAACTTCTGCAAACTGTGAGCTCAGCTGCTGGCATCCCAAGCATCACAAGCACCCCACATGTTGGTTCTGCTTGATGTCAAGCAGCCCCCCCAGCACTGCCAGGTTAATCACCTCACGTGCAAATAATCACCCAACCAATGTGAACAGTGAAAAGCACAAAGCCTTTCTAACCATGGACCTGAAGGTAGGTGACACCAGCATGGCTGGGCTGTGGTGGGGCTGCAACACCTTCCTGCAGCACTGCCAAACCCAGAGCAGACCTTGACCTCAGGTTGAAGGCTTCATATCTCTAGGGCTTACATCAAGCTGAAACAGAGCTACAGGAAAACTGTTCTGAGAGCAGGACTGAAAGAGGCTTTCCACCTCCCTCAGAACAAACTCAGGTGATACTAGATTATGTTGGTCTCTAGCACTGAAACAAAGCCCTCAGTTCAGTATCCTGTGGCTTCAATGAGAGCTCCACCCCGTGCAGATGGGATGTACTCCCATCCCCTGCTGCCCATGTGGGACATGCCCCGAAGAGCTGGGAGCAAAGCTGAGATGGTGCTGGGAGCAGAAGGAAGGTGCTGGCAGGTCTATATCAAGCCAGTGACTCAAGGCAGTCAAGTCTGCGTGGTGCAATGCAGTTCCTCTCCAATTCCTTTGCCCTGCTTGGTGTTTGGGCCTTGTGCACACAATCAGGGGCATTTCCATAGGGAGAGTCCTGAAGTGCACAGCTCAGGAGGTGCTGCCAGCTGCCTCTAGCCCAGGCAGCCTGTGGTCCCGCTTCACCCACAACCTGACCATTGTCTGGCAGACCAAACATGCAGTGGGGCACGCAGCATGCTGCTGTTTGTAGGGAATGCTAATCTATATCAGTTGCAGTTATTTATCTGACTTATTTTTTTCTGAAATAAATGAGAGGATGAGAAAAAGAGCCATTTCAAGAGCAATTGCAGCACAGTGATTTATAGATGTGATTCCCCTACTGAACTGTTAGAAAATAGAAAGCATTGTGAAATTTTTGCCATCTTAGAGTTTGCCTCTCCTCAGACCTAAAAGAAAAAAATCTCTATAAAAGTTTAAAAAAGTGAAAAATGCATTCCTGAGAAATAACTAATTATCACAATTTGAGAATGTGTGTCTGATTCACAAACCATTCCCCTGCTTCTTCTTTTATTTCTTTGGGAAATGCTGCACCATGTACTTCCTCCCCTTGGGTTAGTGGGTTCCAAGAAGCCAGGAGAAGGTGACACATCTCCTGCCACCTCCTCACATCATCACAGAAACATTCAGGCTGGAAAAGACCCTCACGATCACCAAGCCCAACCCAGAACCCTACTCTACAAGGTTCACCCCTAAACCATATCCCCAAGCACCACATCCAAACAACCCTTACAACACATCCAGGGTTGGTGACTCAACCACCTCCCTGGGCAGCCCATGCCAATGCCTGACAACTCTTTCCACGAAAAAATTTTCCTAACGTCCAGTCTAAACCTACCCTGGTACAGCTTGAGGCCATTCCCTCTTGTTCTATCACTAATTACCTGTGAGAAGAGATCAGCACCAGCCTCTCTAGAATGTCCTTTCAGGTAGTTGTAGACAGTAATGAGGCCCTCTGCAGAGCAGAGCAGAGCAGAGTGACAGGGCAGTCATTAACACACCTCTCCTCATTATCTCTCACTTGGCATTTACCTCTCACTGGCAGGTTCTTCCTGTGCCTCCTCCACTCAGGATGCAGGGAGCAAGCACTGATCAAGTAAATGGTAGTAAGTGAATGATAATGCAGATTGACATCATCGACCTTGCCACGGCACGGATCTCTCCACTCAAAGCTGAACCGCGCCTACCTCAGTGTTGCCAACCATGAATTGTAACCTATAAACCCCCCTCTCATTCATTCAGAGGACTCACACCAAAGCTAAGGATGGTTTCTCATAGTCAGCATCAAGAGGTGAGGAGCTGTAACTGCCACCAGGACAGACTGCAGGTCCTATTTCAAACCTTTTTTTCTGAGATTCTTAGGTTTGAAGCCATTCCCATCAGCAAAGAAGCTGATTTGTTCACAAATCATTAAATAAAGTAAGTAGAAGACATAATTTCTCCTTTAGGTTTTTGGCAAGGTGAATTATTTGGTGCAGTTCAGACACAAATAAGCTGTGGTTTATGTTCTCCCTGGGAAAGAAGTCATCAGCAGTGGCACCCTGGAACTCCACACTCAGATGAACCCTCTGGATGCTCAGCACAGGAGATTTTCTCCTCTTTTGAGAGCACCACTCAGAAAGCTTCGGTTTTACATGACAGTGTTACAAAACTGGAAGGCGTGAGGCTGAACACAAGTGCTCTCTTGTCCTGGGGATTTTGCTGTCTCCTACTCTGGCCCCAGTTTCAGGTCTGTGGAAGAACATATAGGTCCTTCAGATGTTGGAGACCATGACCGAAACCCAAGGCATGAGGGACGTTTGAGACGACAGGGAGGCAGCAAGATGAAGGCCAAGGTTTGAAAGAAGCATGGCTTGAGAAGAGAGGTGAAAGAAAGGAGGGTCAGGGGATGGTGTGGAGGTGGAAGATGCACAAAGAGTATCAATGGAGTGTGCTGGTGCATGTCCTGCATGCCCTGTCCCCTAGCACTTGGCAGAGAAACACAATGATTGTGTTGGTGGACTCCTCCAACTGCACAAAAAATTATTTTCCTTTTGCTTGCTGTGTTAGAACTGAAATTTCTGGGCTTTAATGTATGAATTTATGGCTAACCTTCTTGGGGTAACAGTGCTATATTTTTTCCATTATAAAAATGTTTTAAGATTTTATCTCTGTGTATAATTTTTTTTCCTTTTGTTTCCCTCCTGAGCTCCAAGTTTCATCTGCTCCAGGAATGCAAATACCTGTGCTTACTATTGTAAGTGCTAAACCCCACAGAAAGCTTCACAAAAGGGGTAGCTTGGAGGACGTAACCAGAATAACAACCTGAGTCCATGCAGGAGTATGTTTGGGTTATGCACAAATAGAGCATAAAGTCAAACCGAGCTAGCATGAAAACGTTACTATTTGGGAATATGAAATTTCCCATCTGTTTCCGTCAGGCACGGCTGAGTGGATGCTTCAGCATCCCCAGAGGAATGTCTCTGTGAGGGGGACAATGTTTTCTACTCAAATCTTCCAAACAGTCAGATTTTAAAATTTAATTGAGTTTCATTTCTTAAGGAAAGGTCCAAGGACCCACTAGAAAGAGCAGAAACAGTTTTAATAGGGAAAAAGACAAGTCAGAATGCCACAGCTATAACAGACTTTCCTAGAAATGTCCAGCTGCTAATGAGAAGATCTGGCCAGTACTGTCTGGGATACACACGATTGCAACCCTGCCATAATCGGTAAAGGATATTTATTCACTGAACTTCATTCCTTAAACCAAAAGAAAATTGTTATGAGTTAGGATTGGACCCCCCAATAATTTGGTACTTTACTCCAAGGAGCAAATTTACCACACTCAGAATTTTGGAAATAAAATGATGTTTACAAAAGTAGACTAAATATGGAAGTATAAAAGCAATAAACATATACAAAAATACATTTACAAAAATTTACAGTTCAGCAACAACACAATATTCCCCTTGCACAATAATTCAGCTCTCTCATCCTGCTCTGGACACAAAAGGTCCAGAGGGCTGTGTATAGCCAGCCAGCTACCTCTACCCCACTGTACCTTAGCCCAAACAAGAAGATTTTTCAGGCAGCATGCAAGGACAGATGCAGAGACAGAGGAGCCAGTAGCAAGAAATAAGCAGCTCAGAGAGAGAGAGAAACAAGCTTGTACTGCAAAATACAAGATATTCAACAGTCCAATGGGATGAGATATATTTATCTAGCATTATTCCATGTCCAGCCTCTAAAGACTGTCCATCCCCAAGACTTGAACCCTCTGGAAAAAAACTTGTTTACAATTAAGATGTCAGTCTTAAAACTGTAACAATAATGCTGTTGGCAGAGAAACATGTTCAAGTTTAAACAGAGTGGTCTCCATCTCCTTAGGCTTCTACATGAAGAAAGGGGGGGGAAAAAAAGGAATAAGAATTTATTCCTCCTCCTCCCTTGGGTCAAACATCTCAGCCTACTCCAAGAAAACATATATGACTTCTACACAGTGTAAGTGCAAGTCGGCTGCGAAACTTGGAATGAAGGAAAACAGATCCATACATTGGCAAACTCCTGTAGTCCCTCAGCTTTGAGGGATGCCAACAAATCCATTAATGCAAGAGTTACTTTGCACTGAGAGAGTCTCACTTTAGATTTAGAAGTTTAAAATAAAGAACTCAGGTTAGGAAGGAGAAAAATTTCCCTCCAATTCACCATTTCCAGTGGAAAAGGACTTTTCCCAAGTGAAAAGCAAATTGCTGAGAAAATACTATTGAAATGATTAAAATTGCTGAAGGTTTTTCCCCTTAATTTTGTTGCCGTCCTTCTCCCCCCAAAATTCCCACGATAGTCAACGACAGAAGATTTCGCTCACTCTTGAATTCCTCCTCCCCGATCATAAATATTTATCAGGTGAATGGGGTCCTCACCAGTCTCTCACATTTGTGAAAGAAAGCCATTTGCTGCAGGATTTGACCTTGAAAAATCTTCCCCGCTCTCATTGACAGGAGCCAACACTATTTTTTTCTTTTTAATAGCCTTGGAAACTTCTGCCAGCCAGCCAGACCAGCCAGGCAGACCACACGCAGATTATTAGAAACAGTTCAGGGTGTGTGACTTGGGTGTGGGCACACCATGGCCACTACGTGATGGGCAAAGGGGAGGCGGTAGGGCAGGAGCGGGGATTGCTCCTTAATGAACGTCAATAATGAAAGGGCATTTGGACATGGGTCAGTCAACATAAAAAGCCACCTTCTTCAGCTAGAAAATGGAATCAGTAGTCTGAAGTAATGGAGGGCTTAGAAAACACTGTCAGTTGTCACTTTTTTAATTCCTAAGGAGCTTTTAAGACTTGGATGTCAGAAAACTCCCACTCCACCATTGCCTGAGAAGCAAGGGGTTAGGTGGTGTGGACTAACACCATCACTTCCACAGACCTTGCACTGACTGAAGTTCCTGTAGCCCCTCAGTACAGGCCTCTGCCATACACACAAACTGCACAATGTGCACAGAAAAATACGAGTCTCAGTCTTTGCTGGAGGGTCTACTACTGAAGAAGCAACCCAAGGCAGAGAAGGGACCAGGAAGCAAGAGGCGATGTTGCTTTGGCCAGCTCTGCTGTGAGAAGCAGGAGGAGGCATTTTGTTTCCCTGCATCTGTGCTTTCCTCCTCCGTATCTTCTGTCAGAGCTGTAAGAGTGCCTGGTCACGGGGCTCACAGCAAGGAGCTGACTCACCTCCAGCCCTCCAGGCAGGCATGGGATGTGCAGAACTTGCACACACACTTTCACTGTGCCCTGAGCACTGCTACCTGGCAGCTGCCCCTCTGACTGTCACTGAGCTTTCCAAAACACCCAAACAAACTTCATGCGAAAATCAGTGACTTGAATGGCAGCCAAAGAAGGTGGGAAATCTCAGCCAGCTGACCAGGGTGAGCTTGCTCTGGCTCTTATGAAGGATAAGAAACAATTTCTGACAGTTTTGATGAGATGATCCAGAGATGAATGTGTCCCATGTTACATTAACACCAGCCAGTGCACAGCCCCTATATAAAGATATCAACAGAGGGGACTGAATAGTCAGAAGAACCTTCCTGAGGAGCTGCCTTGCCTAGACCAGAGAAAACCATGCATAATACCTCAGGATGTGCACTGATGCTCATGGCACAGGAAGAATCCCTGGGTCTGTAGGATTGCTGAGGCCCACTGGATCCATCAGCCAAAAAAAGCGAAAGGCAGCAAGTCCTGCAGGACAGAGAACCCTCTGATCTTACAAGCCAAGGAAGCTGACCTGGTCAGGAAACCCACTGCCTGCCCCCTCTTTTCCAACGTCTCCCCTCCTACCCTTTTTCTCTTCCTCTGTAGGGTAAAAGAAAAAAAAGAAAAAAAAAAAGATGATGCTTTTGTCTGAAATGTCTTTGGTTTCCCAAAGCTGTATGGTGAAACACAAAGACGTTTTGGCCAGGTTTCCTCCTTCGCCTCACTTCTCTGACACACAATAGAGTGCCGTTCTGGTGGAAGGAAGTGATTACTCTGGCAGAGGAACATTTCCATTGAAAAATGGCTTTTGGAAAACTCACTTGTTTTCCATTGGCCTTAAAAAAAGAAGACCATTGACTGGAAAGACAGACTCTTCGACATCCTCATTTAATGTCAGGAGCCCTGTCTGAATCTCTGGCACCGAAGGAGGAGACAGCTTCCCAAGAATGAGCTGGGCTCCTTAGCCTATCTTCCATTTGCCTTCCCCAGCCTACTACCCAATCATCTAACCCAAATACAAGACACTAAATCAGACCAGCAGCTGCCTTAGCACGAAAGTCCTATCCCAGGGAAAAAAAGGGGTGGGAAAAAGGGCCTTAAACATCCTTCAGGATGCAAAAACTGGGCTTGCATCACAAAGCAAAAGAAATATTTTTCCATTACCACAATGAAATATTTATTAATAGCAGACACTAAATAATCTAGCACAGACTTGTTCAACAGAGTGCAGATTTTAGCAGGAGCCTCTGAGAACCAAAGCCCATTTAATTGTAATGAATAATAGCACAGATTTCCTGGATTTGGGCTCATATTCTACAAAAAAAAGCGTTAGCAAGTAAACATGGATATTCCCAAACTGTGAATATTTAGTTAAGTTCCATTCTAATGCTTCTTGTTCTGAATATTACTCTATGAATTATTAAACTGCAACCAATTTTCATAAGGATGAATTTTTATTTTCTTTTGTTTGCAAAAACTGCTACTTTCTTCCACCTGAAGCTAAAGCCACTACACGTGGAGACAACTAGAGGCAATATATTCCTGAAAAGGAATGTAAGAGCTAAGCCAAAGCATACATGGCATGAAAACCAGAAACTCTACCTTTGTTAAAGAGTCACATATCCATAATGTCTTCAGACAAATGGAGGTTTACACCAATTAGTACTAGTATTAAAAGTTCACAAGTAGAAATTGGTTTAGTGGAGCACCTGCTACTGACTATTTCCCATTTCATTTATACTTCATGTTTCTGACCAGAAATAGGCAAAAAAACATTTCCCACATCCCAAATTCAGACTATTGGGCACAGAGAAGTGGGGTATGGAGGTGAGAAACCAAGTGCTCTACACATTGCATTGGGTTGGGAGGCCCTGTCCCAAGCTGTGGTGTGGCACCAAAAAGCCCAGCTCACGCTGGGTGGTGGAAAGGAGCCAAGAACTCATACCCAGGTGGAAACCCTGCACTAGAACACCAACTTTCCCTCACCCTGCCAGCTTAAAACTCTCTCACTCTTTATTTTTCTTTCCAAAAATGACACTGCTTGACAAGGACCAAGTGACAGTGGCAAACCTCTTTAAGGACTTTGTTGCTGGTTTGCGTCAGAAGCTTAGGCTGGGCTTGTGTACACCTTACAATTGTCCTGCCTGATTTAGCATGCCATACACAAAGCTGCAGATCAGCCTGACAGCATGGAGAAGTGTCTGATTAAACAGCAAACTTCACTTTCTGTCCTTTTTAAGTGTTACATTTCCATTCTCACACATGTGCATGCTCATTTGGGAAGCATCTGACTAGTTTTGGCATCAGATTTGGACACCTTAATGTGTGCATCTTCCCCACAGTCTCATAGCACTGAATAACACATGAAGCTGCATTTGTCTAGAGGTCTGCTCAGTTCAGCCTGGGTGGGTGGAGAGGCAGATATTTATTTACCTGCTGCCAAGAGGGGCAAGATCCTGAAGGGATGGTGCAGGGTTTGCGGTACCCAAATGCAAGCTGAGCAGGTTTTGGTGCAAGTCATAGAATCTTAGCATCATTTCTGTTGCAAAAAAACCTTTAAGATCATCAAGTCTAACCATCATGTAAGTCTGCCAAGGCTGGTGCTAAACCATGTCCCTCAGCACCACATCTCTGCCTCTTTTAAACACCTCCATGGATGGGGAGTCAACCACCTCCATAGGGAGCCTGTTCCAGTCTTCAAGAACCCTTTCCATCAAAAAGTTTCTTCTAATATGCAACCTAAACTTCTCCTGGTGCAACTTGAGACTGTTTCCTCTCATCCTATCACTTGTTACCAGGAAGAAGAGATCAATCCCCACCTCACTCCAACCTCCTTTCAGGCAGTTGGAGAGAGCCAGAACTCTTCAGCCTCCTTTTCTCCAGACTAAACAACTCCAGTTCCCTCAAGTGCTCCCCACAGGACTTGTTCTCCATACCCCTCACCAGCTTCATCACCCTTCTCTCGACTCCTGCTAGCACTTCAGTATCATTCTTGTGGTGAGGGCCCCAAAACCAAACTGACTCAAGATGTCCCACTAATACTGGGGACAGAGGCACAATCACTTCAAGTCCTCACAGAGCAAGGTGTTGCTCAGCTGAAGGTGATGCTGGTCTTTCTCTTTGCACTTTACAGAGGTCACTGTTGGTGGGAGACAACTGGAGTGGCTGCCCTTTGCTAGCCCTTCTCACATGCAGTCTGCAGAGCAGTTGTATTTAGACCAACAGACCACAATATTTGGTGCCCAGTGGCCTATGAAACGTTGGGGAGTGAATACTGACTTTTAGTGGCAAGAGCTAGTGATAAGCACAAAAGTATTTGGTAAACCATATCAGAGAATGTTAAGGGCAGGAAGGGACCCTAAAAACCACCCAGTCCAACCCCCTGGCCAGAGCAGGATCACCTATACCAGATCACACAGGAATGCATCTAGGTCTTGAGTATCTCCAGAGAGGGAGGTTCCACAACCCCCCTGGGCAGCCTGTTCCAGTGTTCCCCCACCCTCACAAGGAAATAATTCTTTCTCATGTTTCCATGGAACTTCCTATGCCTCAGCTTCCGCCCATTGCCCCTTGGCTTCTCATTGGGCATCACGGAGCAGAGCCTGGCTCCATCCTCTTGGCACTCATCCTTTACATCTTTATAAACATGAATGAGGTCACCTCCTCTCCAAGATAAAGACCCCCAGCTTCCTCAGTCTCTCCTTGTAAGGAAGATGTTCCACTCCATCATTTTTGTGGCTCTGTGCTGGACTCTTTCAAGCAGTTCCCTAAGGTCACTCTTGAACTGAGGGGCCCAGAACTGGACACAATATTCCAGATGAAGCCTCACCAGAGAATAGAGGGGGAGGAGAACCTCTCTCGACTTACCAACCACAGCCCTTCTAATGCCCAGAATGGCATTGGCCTTCTTGGCCACAAGAGCACATTGCTGGCTCATGGTCAACCTTCCATCCACTAGGACTCCGAGGTCCTTTCCCCCTTCACTGCTCTCCAGCAGGTCAGTCCCCAACCTATACTGATACATGGGGTTGTTCTGGTGTATAAAGAAAATCCTTTAATGTTAGAGAGAGCTTAGTATTAGGCCTGCATTAGCCTTGCCTCTTCCTTACAGCAATGCACCGTGCAGGATGTAATGGGAGTGAAGCAATAGCTAGGTCATTCCTATAGTACAGATTTTGAATGGAAAATCCCATCATTTTATTCTGTGTCCAAAATGCATTTATAGGACAGGTTTAGGTGTTTTCAGCTTGCAAGAGGGTTTTAATTTTACTTTTTTTTCCCCTCGGCACATGAACTGCCAACTAAACTGAGAAGCAGAAATCCTAAATAAAAGTTTAAAACCAACCACCAACTGTTTAGGAACCGAAAAAAGAAACTCTAGGAGGAAATGGAGACAGTGTTCCAGTAAGATGCCAGGGACAGGTCACTTGGTTGTCTTAATGCAATAACCACATTTTAGGTTCTCAGAGTGAAATATATGAGGTTGGGCAGCCAAGGGGGTTAGTAGAGGGCCCAAATTTTAACACAAACAAAGGGTAATCTGGTCTGGCGCAGTCTGGTCACTGCAGCAGTGTAACTGAAGGTTAGGTTTTATGTTTATTAGCATCATCCAGATGGCGTTTTATGTCCTTAATAACTTTGTCCCTGACTAAGCCATGAACCTACTGTTTGACAAACACTGAAGAAAATACCCATCAGCAGAAAAGCCATTTTGTTACGAGGGGTAGAGCTGGTATTGTTCAAAACACCTACAATTTACTTCTGTGTACCCGTCACCTTTTGCTGTGTACACTTCATGTTGTAAAGCACTTTAAGCAGCTGTCCTTAAGCTGAGGGGTCTGGACAAAGGGGCTAGGTACCTTTGAGGTTGCCTGGGGCCCTGCAACTCCTCCCAGCACACTGCTGAGCAGCATGGGCTCCTCCTCAGGTGCTCACATCCTGGCCCCTCTGTGTGTTCAGCCCCACCAAGGAAGGAAGAAGAAAGCATTGGCATGGTGGTAAGGCTGACTCCCATCCTCCCCACACTCCTGATGCCACACTGGGAAATTCACGTCAAGACTCCTGAGCTCAGGGGTTATCTGCACATTGAGGCAAACCCACGGTTTTCAGAAAGCTGTTCTGACAATTCAGTTATCCCTGCTGACAGAGGGATGCCTTGCAGTCCTGTACTTCATTAGCAAAGAGATCTTCTCTCCAACATGTTGTCCCAAACACCGTCTGCCTCGCAACCTCCAGGATTTACTCTGTTTTGATAACAGACAGGAAAGCTCCATGCCTAATTAGTGGGACTCGTGACTCTGTGTGAAAAATTATTTTAGCTTCCAATTGTCAAGAGGACTGTTGACACGGGTTTTTTTAGCCAGACTGTCCTTGCCCATAGGACATCTCAGCAGCCCATGAGCTTCTTGCAGTGCTGCAGTTGTCCCACTTTCAATCTAAGCTGGAAAACGTTTAATTTCTTCCTAGCTGCAAAACACACAGTCAAGACATTCCTCCAACGAGCAGAAGCTACTACGTATTTGCAGAGAACAAAGATATAAGTGCAGCCTGGGCAGGGCAGCCCCCTGGCACAGCTCCCATCGTGACACAATGAGTGCTCACACACTCACGGTACCTCTACCATCCTGTGGTTTCAGACCCAGGTAGCCTTGGGCCCAAGTGTCTGTGTGACATTTAAAACCTGAGCAGAGGCCAGCTGCTGTACACCAAACAAACGTGTGGGCTGAAAGATAATGACGTCAAAAAATCCCAGAGACCTGACATAGAATCACAGACTCATTTGGGTTGTAAAAGACATTTAAGACGATTGAGTCCAACCATTCTCTAACTCTGCCAAGTCTGGTGTTAAACCATGTCCCCCAGCACTACATCTCTCTCCACCCACCCTGGGGAGCTTGTTCCAGAACCCTTTCAGTGAAGAAGTTTCCTCTAATATTCAACTGGTGCAACTCGAGGCCATTTCCTCTCATTCCATCATTTGTTACTAGGGAGAAGAGACCAACACCCACCTCACCCCAACCTCCCTTCAGGTAGCTGTAGAGAACGAGGAGGCCTCCCCTAAGCAACACATCCTTATCCCACTGCTTTACTGAACTAATTTAAGTTAAATTGGTTCACCCTTATGATTCAGACAAGAGCAGAATGAACGTTAGCAGCACTTTCGGTGTTTCATGACACAATTTACTTCAAATTAAAGCAACTGGAAAAAACCTTGCATGGGGGAAGGATGTATGTATGGCTGTTGAAGCCGACACTTGCAGCAGTGACATCAGCATGTTTTTTTTTTTAAGTATACGTTCGTCTTTTGCAGGGATATTTTGAGACCCTAAAAATGTCACTCCAGAACTGTCCCAGTTTTTTGATTTTGAAAATGTCACCTGTGTCATCGTTGGAACTGGGCTGTTATTTCCAGAACTAACCATTTGGGGAATGGTTTACACGAAGCTGAAACCTTAGCACCAGCTCTGCAGTGAAAGAGGGAAGGCAAAAGCGCTGGCGCCGGCGCTGGAGTCATCCAGGAATTGGCTGGCTTACCTCAGGCCGGCCTCACGCTTGCCAGAAAGCAGAAATTCACATTTCTTTTCAAATTTGCTATTTTCTTTAGGCATTCATTTTGAACGTGACCAGCTGTTCTCAGAACAGGGATCTGAAGCCATATTCTATATTTTTAGAGCAGGCATCTTTCCTGTTAAACAGAAAGATGAGAAACTCCAAATTAGAATACGGTTAGGAGGAACAGAAGTAAAAATCACAAGTGCAAAGCTGCTGCTGTTCACCCAAAAGGCTTGCAATGAAGATGCAGGGCAACTTTCATAATAACTCACAGCGGTTCGACTGAAGTGGGAGGAGAAAAGAATGGTGGGGCAACCACACAACAAACAAAGAGCTCACCTGGAGCCCCAGGGTCCAGTGTCATGGTCAGCTAAAGGTACTAAAGCCTTCCAGCCCCACCCCTCATACAGATTTTCGCTCATCCTTTGGGCCTGCACCAACACTGACACAACTGTCTCTGGGACTACATCAAGGACCTGATAAAGCTACAAACTAATCCAGCCCAAAAAATTCAATCTTGGATAGAGTGAATCAGTTGCTCCACATTGCCCATACTGATGCTGTCACAATGACTGGGCTGGGACTGGGAAGACAGGATTAGAATGGACAGCGGGACAAGCATTTCTTAGAGCAAAGTGACAACAAAGGTGCAGCCTTAGTAAAACAACCACATACTTCTAATAGCACTGGAAATAACAGCATCTGAGCTTGCAGGGCTGTGGGAGGCGAGCTGCCAGGCAAGTGCAGCAGGTACTTGGTCTGTGCAGTACAGCTTCTCCAAGCATGCTCATCCTCTGCTGCCTGGTAACATGCATGTTCACAGCACACCCCTTCCATCTGTCAAAACTGACAGAGCCTTTCTGCTCTAACCAACCACAGATATCTCTAGAAAATTGGTTCTCCTTGAGGCCTTTACAGCTTCACCATTTTGGTTGAGGACAGTCAGCAGCTTCTACTGCCTTCTGAAGCGTTACAAAACACACAAAACATTACTAAGCAATTTCACGTCCTTATATCCTTAACAAACCATTCAACAGAAGAACCAAAACAACATAAAAACCCCCACAAACATCAACACCAAGCTCAAGGAAAATGTATACAGAAGACCACCCCAGGGGCACTGTCTTCAAAATGCTACTGTCTCAAGTGGTCATTGCCCTCAAGAGGTCCCCAGCTCCTTTGGAGGTCAGCAATTTTATGCTGCTTTACAGGTGGGGAGCTGAAGAATAAAGGAAAGATCTAGTGGACTTCAGCAGTCAGTAGCAGTGCCACTTCTATGTAGATTATTTATATGTTGCTGATGAAAACATGGAAACATGTTGATGAAAACATGGAAAAAAATCATGTGATAATCCCTGAATATTGCAGTATTAGCTCATTTCTGTAACCAAGCCTCAAAAGGTTATACAGAATTGTTCCTAAATCTCACGATACACAAATCCAGACTAAATGCACTGTGGGAGACTGCAGCCCTAATTAAGAATTTAACTTCAGCAGGGGTTAGAAACCTTCCCTGTTCTGATCAAGAATACATTGCATTGAACAGGACAACTCAAAGGAGATTCTTCAATGGAGCCAGCTCTACTCTGTTCTTGCCTAGACTTGGTTACCATACTGCCAACATCCAACCAACCCATCCCAACTCCCACTTGAATCCACGCTGTAAGAAGAGTACATAAAATCCTCTTTGTCACAGGAACTCAGAGAAGAAGGGAAGAACTGAAACATGGAGGGTTGCACACTTGCAGCCCAGAAGGCAAATGGCATCCTGGGCTGCATCAGAAGCAGCATGGCCAGCAGGTTGAGAGAGGCGATTCTGACACTCTGCTCTGCACTGGTGAGACATTCCCTAGAGCACTGTGTCCAGCTATGGGACCCCAAACACAAGAAGGACATGGACCTGCTAGAGCGGGTCCAGAAGAGATCAGAGGGCTGGAGCACCTCTCCTTACTAAGAGAGAGGCTGAAAGAGTTGGGGTTGTTCAGCCTGGAGAAAAGACGGCTCCAAGGAGACCTCAGAGCTACATTTCAGTATCTGAAGGGGACCTACAGGAAGGCTGAAGAGGGACTGTTTAGAGGGACTTGAGGTGACAGGATAAGGGGCATGGTTTTAAACTGGAGCAAGGCAGATTTAGGTTGAAAATCAGTATGAAGTTCTTTACAATGTGAGCAGAAAAATACTGAACAGATAGTCCAGGGATGCATTTGAGGCTCCATCTCTGAAAACATTCAAGATCAGACTTAATGTGGCCCTGGGCAGCCTGAGGGGATTTGGACAAGATGACCTTTGAGGGTCCCTTCCAACCTGATGCAATCTGTGAATCTATACTTCAACAAGGGTGCATCACATGTTTTTGCAAACTCCTCTCAAGTCTTGACTGTAGGAGAACATTTGAGATGATGGCAAAAGGTCTTTCATGCAGTGAATGCCTGTTGTCCCCTTTGTCATTGAGAGGGGATGACCACGTGCAGCAGTCAGTGACTCTCACACAACACTATGCACTGCTCTCAGTCCCAAAGAATGAGCAATCCGGTTACTTTACATCTGTAATCGTAAGGATAAAAAGGTAGGAAACACCCCTAGCTTGTCTGTAGGAAATCCTTGTCAGCCACTTTCTGCTGCATTCCCTCAGTGCCATTTGTAGAAAAGCCATTTCTCCCCAGGAAGCACTTTTCAGCTTGCTTTTCCCCCTGCTTCCCAGCAATTTCTGTTTTCAGAATAACGAAGACCACTGCGGTTCTCTTCTACACCATTTCACTGCATTTCCATTTTTTAAAATAATTGATCATATCTCTGTAATTTTATACTTTTACTCTAAAACACAGGATGCCTACAGTTGCTGTGCAGCACGGCCAGTGAATTATGGCTTATTTGGGATCTTAAACACAAAGATTAGAAAAGCATTGGTTAAATTGCTGCCAAGCGAACTAAACTTAGTGTTCCTGGTATCTGCGTAAATATATGGTTTTTGAGTAATAAGAAGGAGTTGTTATTGAAACTGCAATCATCTCTCACAATAAACACTGTTTTACTGGAAGGCTTCTATACAATGAAGTTATATCAGTACTTGGGGAGGGCATACTTATTGTTAATGCAAACACAGGGAAAACGCACTACTGGTTCTTAAATGGTGTTTCCCTTCTTTGTGCTAACGCAAAAAAAAAAAAATTTGGTGTGCCACAAAGTGCTGAGGATTGATGAAGGCAAGTCCCTTCCAAACCCTACCATTCTATGATTCTAAAGGCAAGGCTGATGATTACACAGGGATGTCTACTCAGAGGTTATCAAGCTCATGCAAACTGTGAGCAGGAACATTGCCAGACTTCAGGCTGCCCATGGAAGTGGGGAAGTCATCATCCCTGGAGGTATTAAAAAAAAAAATCAAGTAGATGTGGCACTTCAGGACATGGTCTACTGGTTATGGAGGTGTTGGGTAGAAGGTTGGACTTGATAATCTTGGAGGTCTTTTCTAACTTTAATGATTCAATGATCTATGAGTTCGTGTAATCAACACATTAAAGAGAAGTCAGGCTTCAGGTGCTGTTCACAAGGAAAGGATTGGGGGCTAAATGAACACAGAATCATCATAGAATGCTTTAGGTTGAAAAGGACCTTTACAAATCATCTAGTCTGATGATGATGATCTTGTTTAGACTGATATTTCAGTCTAAACAAGATTGAGGATCTGGGAGTGCTGATTGACAGCCAACTGAACACGATCCAGCAGTGTGGTCAGGTGGCCAAGAAGGCCAAAGCATCCTGGCCTGGATCAGCAATAGTGTGGCCAGCAGGAGCAGGGAAGTGATCTTAACCCTGTACTTGGCACTGGTGAAGATACACTGGGTTCAGTAGGACATTGAGGTGCTAGAGAGGGTCCAGAAAAGGGCAAAGAGGCTGGTGAGGGGTTTTGAACACAAGTCCTGTGAAGAGCAACTGAGGGAACTGAGGTTGTTCAGCCTGGAAATGAAGAAGCTGGAGGGGAGACCTCATCATTCTCTACAATCACCTGAGAGGTGGTTGGAGCGAGGTGGAGACCTGCCTCTTCCAGGTGACAAGTGATAGAACAAGAGAAAAGAACCTTAAATTACACCAGGGGAGGATACTAGGAAAAGTTTCTTCACTGAAAGGGTCATTGGGCACTGGAACAAGGTAGAGTCACCACCCCTGGACATGTTTAAAAGATGCATGGATGAGGTGATTAGGGACATGGTCTAACAGTTGTGTACAGGAATTTGTTAGGTTATGGTTGGACTTTATGATCTTAAGGTCTTTTCCAACCAGATGATACTGTGATTCCTAAGTATATTCAAAGTCATGTAAATAGAGCCTAGAACACTCCAGCAACCTGCTGACCTCATAAGAACTTTACCAGGATGAAAGTTCTGCAGAATTATCAACTTTAGCATTAAAGTTCTACTTCTAAATATGTATATACACATCTAAATAACACACATCTAAATCTAAAATATACACATATTTAACATATAGACTACTTTCCTAGGTAGGCCACCAGGGCAATGGATAAAACCAAAGTTGTCCTGCAGTATTGGGAATGAAATAAGGAAAAGTTAAAAATGGTCCATTTCTATGTGGGGAAAGACTGAAGAGAGTTTGAGACTGAGAGAGGTTAAGGTGGGAGGTTTTCCCTCTTGCATACAGAAGACATTCTAGCTGTGGTTTCTGTCACCAAAAGCTGAACTCTGCTCTGATAAAGCATCCTTCAAGTGGCACTCAGATACTTCACACAGGTCAGGTCTCTCATCCTAACAAGATCAAGGAGGATTAAACACACAAATGACTGAAGGCTCAGGAGCCTACATAGTATTGATTGTAGTACCTTCTGTGTCTTTAGGGTTCATGAGGCCCTGGTACAGCAAGGAGATTGGTTTCCTTATGACACACAGCCCCTCTTTCAGGGAGATACATTGCATCCATGCAGGCATTTTAAAAGCCTTGAGGAAGGAACAAGTCTTACTGATGAAAGCAACCTGGTTGGAAGTCCTGTGGTCCCCACCAAACCCTCAGTAGACCCAGCATCCCAAGAGGAGCATCGCACAGTCCCCATACAAAGAACTAGTACCCCTCCTCATGGCACCTCTCCAGGCAGATGGGGCCAAGATAGGGGAACTTGGCTGGTGACCATGCAGGAATGCCAGCCTTCCCATTGGGGATGAAGCTGCAGGGCCTGTCCCAAGACTTCTCTGCCTGGCCTGTCTCTGCCAGAAATCCCACACAATATGGTGAGGAGGAGACGGCCCTGCTGCCCGCGTGGGCGCAGGCAGGCGAGGGACAGAGGGAGCGAGGGAGGAACCCACAGATTTGTCCTTCATCCTTGACTGCTCCATGGCTGAAACATATGAGCGCGTCAAACCTAAAAACAGCACAGCGCCTGACATTTCAGACATGCGAGCGTGTGAGAAACTCATCAGCTGCCTCCAGCGAGTCTTCAGTCATGGACCCCTCTTAGATGACACGGCTGTGGACGCAGCATGGAAAGCACGTCTGATACCTCAAGCCTTGCTTGCCCACTGCCTCCAGGAGGGCCTGAAGAAGGAAGGGGCTGCCCTGAGGTCACATCTCGCGCCTGGCTCTCTCTCTCGTTGCTTGCGTCCTCCCTTAAAATGCTGCAGGGCCACATTGTCACTTGACATACACCCAAAGCCAGCTGGTTCCTTCAGTTTCCTGGGCTCAGATCTACCCTCCTTTGGGAGGCTGCCCCAGCTGAGCGGAACCGGTGGGGATGGCCACTGGAGCCTCCCCAAAACCCTGATGTGAGTCACAGACAGCTGTGGGGTGCAGTTCAACACCAGATCAGAGCCGGTCCAGCTGCCTCAGTCAATGAGATTTCTCACCGGAAAAAAGGTGATTTTCAGAACTTGAAACTTTTTCCTGTGAAAATGGCAGTTTTGACAAAGGCTTTTCATTTTGTGATGGAGATAATCAAAATGAAAAATCTCATCTCGAATCAAAATGAAAAGAAATGGAAAACTGAAACAGTTACACTTTCTGTTTTGACATTTCCCATTCAAAACTCCTCAGAATCCTTTCCCTGCTGTGTGAAAATGTTCCTTTTCTGATTTTTTTTTTTTTTATTTGTTTCACTGGGGGAAAAAGAATTTGGAAATGCTGACATTTCTTGTAGGAGATATTTCAGGATTTATCCAGAGAAGTTGTGCCTACAAGTACGCTGAGCAAGGCTCAGTTGCTTGCACCCCACCCCACAAGATACTGGAAAATATCAAATTTAAATAATATCGCCTGTATTAAAGGCAAAGTTGATGGGTTTTATTTTTTCTTGTGGAGTCCAAACACTTTCCTGAGATTTCCAATATTAAAAAGGTAAACCAGACTTAAAACCAGTTTCACAGCAGAAATCCTTCCACAGAAAATGATAGACCAGCTGATACAACTGGCAAAATTCACACTTTTAATTAAAATGATTAAACACAAGAGACCCCACTGCCTGTTTTATGTGAAAAACAACAACAAAGTGGGGATTTATGAAAGAAATACCACGTTTCTGAGTGTCTTAAAGGAAAAGCTGAGAACTGAATTCGAAGTGAGCATTTTTATGTGAGGTGTTGATACTCTTTCCTTCTCCAAACTACCAGGACAGATCTGAGACTAGCCCGATGTTTAAATTTTATCCTGTTGAAGGCAATCTGCTGTTTCACATTTCTTCGTAGACCCTCTCTATGTATATGCACTGGGAGTCTGTATTAATACCAGTGATACGAAATGGATCCTTTCCTTGGTGGTCAGAGGTATCCCTGCTGCAAAACAAGTGAAATATTTCACATTTTTACTGTGCTCTTTTACAGCAAGTGTTACACAACACTCATCTGTCAGCCTCCTCTGAGGTGAGTAAACAGCTTTCACGAGGAGATAAAGGAATACATCTTTTTAGTAATATTAAATATATTTATAGATTATTTTATACTCAGGTTCCCTGCAAAAATAATATTAATTTGCCTATTGATCTTTCTCTTCCTAGGCTCACTAGAGAGATCTTATTCATTCTTTGGGAAGCAATATTCTTTGTAAGAATTATTTGCAAATGCAGTTAAATTAACATCTTCAACTGCTCTTACTCCACCATCATGAAAATAACGACATCCAGAATCATTTCATTTTAAAAAAGTCATTTTAGTCTAAAGTTTGGCAAAAAAAAAAAAAACAAAACTGAAATGCTCAGAAATTTACATTTTTGTCACTCCATAAATCAAAACTTACTTTACATATTAGAACAATTTTTGTGAGAATTTTGGATCTGAGCTGATAACCTTTTGCCAAGTTTTAACGAAATGCAAATTGAAACATCTGAGATATTAAACAGACAATCGAGGTTTATGGTTACATCATGAGATTATTGCCCAGGAACACTGCACACTGTGGCCCCAATCCTGAAACACTTGCAGCCTTTATGTATGCAAGCAACCCTCCTGAACACAAATCTGAGTGATAATATAACCTCATGGCATCGAGAACACAATGTTGTACCAGCAATTGACACGCAAACTGTTTTGCTAAGGGAACATTCCTCCAAAAGATGTAGGAGGGTGGATGTGTAGAAAAGGGCAGCAAACGATGGCAGGAGCTTAATTATAGTCCCACTAATGGCAGGAAGAGAATACAGCATTGAAGGCAGTCAGCAGCGTTAGCTCAGTGCAGCTAGAGAGCGTATAGGTCCAGCTCCCCAGCCTGCATCAGCTGGAATGAGCTTGCTGGAGTCATTTTTACCAGCTCAGGATCTGACTTACATCTGTAGAGGCTGTAAAAGGGCAAAAAACCCCTCCCTGACTGGCAGAACAAAGTCTAGGTACTCTCCTTGTAGGTCATCAAGTAGCATCCTGGCACTAATGCCTTCTCCCTCAGAAGCCCATGCTGTTGATGCACACCATAATGCAGACCTTATGTAGTGCTGAGGGAAGTGTTAATTAATAGCTTTAATCGTTACATACTACAGCAAGATAAGAAGTGGCGGTGTGCTGGACATAAAAATCTTTCCAGACGCTGCATCTAGACTCAATTACAGCCACTGCCCATCCCCACATCTCACAGAGGCCAGACTGACATGGTCCTGCTCGGCCTGGGATCACTTCACAACAGCCTCCAGCAAGAGGAGTGGAAACCTCAGTGCATTGATGGTTCATATTAATTCCATGATTCTATGATGAATTACATCCTGGGCCTCTGTGAAAACTCTAGACAAACATCTGACAGCAGGGAACTGATTGTTTTGAATGGACTGTTGCTAATCACAAAGGGTATGCAATACTCAAAAGGGAAGGAAGATCAGATTTAAAGAGAAGGAATTCACTTGGTGCTCAGAGATACAGGACACCAAACCCAGGTCCTCAGAAGGGCCTTTGGGCGAGTCTGACAGTAGTTTCATCAACAAGGTGAGGTTCTTCCTCCTCTGGTGTCCAACACAGAGGCGGCAACAGTCCTTCAAGGAAGTCCACAGTATTTTTATGCCAAGTGCTGAAAAACCAGATGCAACAGTAACAGTTCACCATGAGGTCACTAACCTGTGGATGCCCCCAAAATCTTGTTGTTCAACTCTTCTAACCAAATGAATTGAAACTAAATTGTAAGCTAAGCTTTTCTCTGGTAGAAAAATGTTCCCACTCAAATTTCACTGTTCTAATTACAGAAGCTAGAAATAAAAATACTTTCATTCAAATAACCAGCACCCAAAAGGCTTTCACCTGAACTTTGACTCTGAAAAGAAGCAAAGGGGACTGAAGGATGTTCTGTATTATCACTTTTATTGGTGTTACAGGCCAGGACCCCATAGGTGCTGTCCTACCACAAAACAAAGATGATCATCCCTACTTCAAATCATGCTACTTTATTACAACAGTTTATAGTCCTTGTTTAATCATGTCAGCATGTACTGCATGGAGTCTGCAGTGGAATCAATTCATTGCTAGCAAGTATTGGGCCAAATTGTGCTTTTATTCCCTGGAGGAAGGGTGGGGGTAAAATATACAGAGCAGCTGGGGCCACCCAGTAGCTCAGCAAGGCGCTCTGACAACAGCCATGGCAGATACAAGCAGAAAACGTCTTTAAAGAGCCCTCAGTTCTTCGTCAAAGCCATAATTTTATTCTGAACATTTTTCCCCCATAATCATTTTCATCCAAAAATTGCCAAAAAAAAAAATTCATCGTGAAAGCCGTAGAAATCTACATTTTTGACACTCCATAAATCAAAAGCTTATTTTACACAGCAGAACCATGCTGCAGTATATTTTACCTCAGCCATACCGTCTTGTAGCATTACCTGCTCCATTTCCAGACTTGAGGATTTTTACATACCCCTTCCGTGGCTGCTCCTCAAGATTTACTTTTTTTTCTAACTCCTCATCCTCTTCACTACAACACATAAAAGACTATTTCTCAAAATCTACCCCTTGAAGCACAACACGGCCGTAGAGCTGAACTAATTCTCTTTCTGCTCGGATGATGTAGAACACTGGAATCACTCACCCAGGTCCCAATGGTCAGCGATACTCCTCCCACATCAAAGGTGTGAACACACTCGAGCTACAGAAGTGCACAGAGTGGACTTCCAGCACAGCTGCTGCAACCCAGAGGGCAGAAAGATTTCCCCTTGAGGAACATTCATTCCAAGAGGGGAGGTGAGGTGAGCAAGCCCTCTCTTTGTGCTGGTACTTTAGAAGTGTTTGCTCTTCAGTTTCAACTCCTGTTTCTTTTTCGTATCAGGAGTCACCTTTGTATTAGGGAAACTGAATCACAAATTCATATAGAAACATAGAATGGTCTGGGTTGGAAGGCACCTCTGAAGGTCATTCATCTAGTCCAACCCCCTCTGCAGTCAGCAAAGACAACTAGATCAGGCTGCCCAGAGCGCTGTTGAGCCTCACCGTGAATATCTCCAGCGATAGGGCCACAACTACCTTCCTGGGCAACCTGTTGCAGTGTTCCACCACCCTCATAGAAAGAACCTGTTCTTAACATCCAATCTAAATTTGCTTTTCTCTAGTTTGAAGCCATTGCCCCTTGTCCTATCACTGCAGGCCTTTGTAAACAGTGTCTCTCCAGCCTTCCTGTAGGCCCCCTTCAGGTACTGGAAGGCTGCTCCTAAGCCTCCCCTGGAGCCTCCTCTTCTCCAGTCTGAACAACCCCAGTTCCCTCAGCCTGTGTTTGTAGCAGAGGTTCTCCAACCCCTGATCATTTCTGTGGCCCTCCTCTGGACCTCCTCCATCAGGTCCATGTCCTTCCTATATTGAAGGCTCCAGAGCTGGATGCAGTACTCCAGGTGAGGTATCACCAGAGCAGAGCAAAGTGGCAGAATCACCTCTCTGGTGATTCTAAACCTAAATAAATCTGGTGATTCTAAACCTGATAAAGACAGTGACTTTCAGACATGATCAAGCTGGCTTGGATTTGTGTTACTTATCAAAACCTCGTTTCCCTCCACCAGTCTCCCCAGCCATTAGCTTTCACACGGCACTACATTCTTAGATGATTATGGGAATTTTCAGTTCAGAAAATCCAAAGCATTCTGCAGCCGAGCATATTTAGTTGCGTTTTTACAGTTCTATTTTAAAGTAATACCGCTACATCTGATACCCCATACTTGTCTGTGACAAATGGAATATGCAAACATCTTCCATTGCACAAACCGGCAGAGGAATGGCAGTAACAATACGCTGAGTATCTCACTCCCATTGTCTGCAGAGCAGCCGTCATGTTGCTGAGTTAATGAGCAAAATGAGCACTGTGGGCTAAGTGTCGCGTAAATAATGGTTTCCATTACAAAAAAAAAAAAACAAAAAACAAAAAACAAAAAACCAAAAAAACCTCTGCCACCACACCCTGGCCATCTCCAGAAGCAAAGCTCTAGAGGTTTCCCACAGACAAATATACAAACCAGTGCTGGATGTCTCCCCTTTCGCCCTCTCTAAGGAAGCTAGTTTAGTGGCTTCTTTCTTTGTGGAGACTATTTTTTCGTGTGTGTGACAAAATGCAGCTAAAGCATTGTGTGGTTTTGCTATAAACAGGAGTAAAATGTGCTTAGCGTAGACCAGGCTCTTCCCTGGCGTGAAGGTCACCCGCCAAAGCTGCTGAGCCATTCTCACAGAGATATCTGTCTCTCTTTCTGTCTGCAACTTTCCACATGTAAAGCAGCAGAAGCTGGAGTCCTCCCTGCCTGGACCTGAGCTGCACTGTCACACCTCTCTTAGCAATGGGAAGCATGTGTGTGAAGGTGTCCCAGGTTTAAGGCATTGGAAGGTCTTAAATCACAGAGAAGTCTTCCAGGAGGACTAGACAGTGCAGAAGATAGACCCCAGAAAGTGTAATCTTTGTATTTCACTCCCAGAATTCCCGCACCCCTAAAAAATTTGCTGTGGAGTTAATTTCTGTCTCTTTTCTCCCTCCTTTCGGCTCTCCAGAGGGAGTTCTTCTCTGGTAACATGGGGGAGGAGGCCTGTATATGGCCTACAGAGGCTTGACTGATTTGTCCTGTGCAATTCTGGCCTGTGTACGCCTAATGGAAAGGAGGCAATAAGCAGGGAGAAAAGGAGCACTGGGGCTTGTGGTTTAGTCTGGTTGGGGGAAGGTTTTGGGGGTTTTCATGTGTCCTGTCTATGTATTAGGTGTTAGGGATCCACGTGTTCTGTATTTTCCTGTATATTTTTGAATATAATTCTGCATTTCTCTCCAATTCAACAAGAGTGTTTTATTTTACTCTTATAGGGAAGTAAAACCATATCTGTCTGCTCTTTACACGAAGACAGAAGATTGTGTGGATCAGACCGAGAAATGCAATTCCACACAGCCAAGGCACTGCTGCAGCCAGGGACTTACCGAGGACAACTTCCAAGCGTGTTTGGGAAAGGGGACAAAACACACACAACCAAGCTATGAGTTATCCTAACAATAGCAATCAGGGGATGTGACAGCACTTCACAGCTCGGGTCAGTGCAGCCCAGCCTGTCTACAAGAACAGAAGCCATGGCAGAGAAGAAAAGGGAGAGCTGACCAAAGCAATCTGGGAATTCAGTCTTGCATGAAACCAGGCTCCCAAATTATCCTCCAATGGCCTGCTCTCCTAGTGCCACAGGCACAGAAGTATCTGCTTCTTTCCCTGAAACTCCTGAAGAAGTGTGAAAATTACACTGAATCTTTGGGTAAAACTATCTGCAGTCTGTCACAGGCTTTGGATCTGACATCTGGCAAGATGCACAGTCAACCACAGAGTGTTTTACAAGGACGCAGGGGATAGCCTACAAAATGGTCAAGTTTCAGCTGTTGGTCTGGGCTTTTGTTAACTTTCCGTAATTTCCTGGTGTGGTTTTTGTCAGCAGGGATCTGCAGAATAATTTTAAAAGAATCAGGTGTTCTAACACCACTGAAACCACAGAGAAGGTAGGGACCCAAATGCCTTGAGCACATCAGAAGGTATCAGGTTTGCCACCTGTGGCTACTCACAGTGATAGAAGCCCAAACGGTGCTGACTGTGGGCAGTCCTGCTCTGCTACATTTACTCATTGTTCATCTCATGGAATCCTAGAGGTGTTTGATGGAAAAAACCTTGAGTCTAACCATCAACCTAACACCACCATGGCAATTAAACCACATCCCTGGGCAGTCTGTTCCAACGCCTGACCACTCTTGCAGGAAAGAAATCTTTCCTAATACCCAATGTAAACCTCCCCTGGCACAATTTTAGGCCATTTCCTCTTGTTTTATCACCTGATACTAAGGAGAAGAGACCAATCCTCACCTCACTCCAACCTCTTTTCAGGTAGCTGTAGAGAGGGAGGTCTCCCCTCAGCCTCTTCTTCTCCAGACTAAACAATCCCAGTTTGTCCAGCTTTACTCTTCAGAAGCCTGTTTGCCAACTTTGTTGCCCTTCTCTGGACACACTCCAGCACGTCAGTGTCCTTGTTGTAGTGAGGGGCCCAAAGCCAAACCTGGACAGGATTAAAGGTTCAGCCTCACCAGTGCCAGGCACAGGGGCACAACCACTTCCCTACTCAGAACTTGTCCAGAACCTGGCTTGCTGCTTTCATCCCATCACACATACACCTGCCTTTTGGTTTTGCTAGCACTGGTGACTCCTGGGTTTAAAGAAGGCTCAGATGAAAATCAAGGAATCCATTCCATCATAGGAAAGGCTCAAGTAACTGAATCATAGAATGCTTTAGGTTGGAAGGGATCTTTAAAGCTCAGCTAGCCCAACCTGAGGGTAGCAATTTGGCTTCTGGATGATAACAGTAACCCTTTCCTTAACAGGACACTCACTGTTTTATCACGGTGTTCCAGAACTACTTTTAGGGGCACCTGGAATTAACAGCCCTTGTTTAAATGGCAGTAGCACTTTAGGAGTTTCTGCTGCAAGTCAAGACCCAGGTCAGTTTGCTGGTGTCTGCAGGAAACATGACAGCAGCTTGTCCTTGCCTTGGACTGTTTACAGTGTAAATCTGGAGTTTAAGACAAACAGGAAGGAGCACAGAGAAACAATGAGTGAAGATTGGTGTCTATAGTGTTGAGTTGTTCTCTTGCTTTCATTTCATCAGCTGAAACATCTGGAGCTTTTTTTATGTTATTTTCTTTTTAGCTGTGCAGCATACTGATCTGTAGGGTAGGATTCATTTTGTGCAGACAGTTAGCTGCAGCAATGTGATAAAGGTTGTTTGAAAGGTCTAAGACACACAGACTCCTATTGAGGCTGGCTTCCCCCTCAAAGTAAGAAGTCAGCGATGGGTCTTTTTCAAGGTGAACTTATTCAGCGTGCAACTTATTTGAAAAGTTCCTTCCTTCTCAGAAATAACTGTATGAGCATCCTGACAGTAAACCTCAGAGCAGCAACGTCAGATTTCCCAAAGACAAAGATGGGCTTCTGCCTTCTCCAATTTAAAAGTGAGCTTCTTTAATAAAGGACAATGTGTAGAATTTTAAGGAGAGAGCTTACTTGCCTAAAGGGAAAAAAAAGTCTCATCTCTAGGTACCAAGTGTGCTGTGTATTCCCTTGTTTAATACACAATTTTATGTACTCAGGTTTTTAGGTGCTGTGTTTCTGGAAAAGATTTATGCAGATAAAAGGTATTCCAACAGCAAAACTAAAATCCACTTTGTTCTGAATTGGTGTAGTTTCTTGTGCTCCATCATCATCAAGTTCTATGGCTGTTTTTTGTGAGGCAGATTGGAGCATTAGACTCAGAAACAAGGACTTTGAGATCCACTATGGAACCAAAATACATTTCCAGTACCCATTTAGATATGATTCACCTATGGCCACCCTGTGACTCCAGCCACAGTCCTGTGGTGGCAATTTACCTTCTGGATTGAAGATAAACACCAACTGAAGACACACCAATCTTCACTCAACATTTCTCTGTGCTCCTTCTTGTTTGTCTTCCACCCCAGATTTTGCTGTCCAAAGCAAGGACAAGCTGCTGTCACGTTTCCCGCTGCAGACACCAGCAAACTGGCCTGGGTCTTGGAGCTCCTAGAGATGCTACTGCAGTTTAAACAAGGGCTGTTAATTTCTGATAACCCCAAAGCAATTCTGGAACACGGTGATAAAATGGTGAGTGTCCTGTTAAGGAAAGGGTTACTGCTATAATCCAGAAGCTAAATTGCCACCCTCCATCTACCCTACTTCTACATGGCAGAAGTTATGCTAATCAACACAAACAGGCAAAAACTCAACCGACTATCATGCACCTGCCAGAATCACAGCTTGTGTGGGACCTGTGACTTGGCTGCTACGCAAAATTGCAGCATTGTCTAAGGCAATGGCAAACCTGTTTGGCTTAAAGAGTAGCAAAGATACCTTGAAAAGACAGGAAGTGCCATATTCAGCAAGTCCTGTCCCACAGTTACGATGAGTTGGCATGATGGGCCAAGGCTCTGAACACAGGTCATAAACCATACTGTCATAAGCCATTAGCTCCTCACTTTATTTCTGGAGCCATTCAGTCACTTCTTTAGCCTGTGCTCCCATTTCCTGCTTTGCCATCTTTCGACTGCACACCTCTGGGCTGAGACTTTCAAATGTGCCTTGGTATTGCCCTGAAATGGTTTTCAAGTATTTCAATTGATAGATGCCAAAATATGTTCAATGAAGATTATGTAGTCTTGTCTACTAGCATCTTATGCTGATCAGAAATAGATTTGTTCTGAACTTCATTCTCCATGACTCTCAGAAAAGACCACAAAACCCCAGGCTCCATGCAACAGAGGATGTAAGACTTCACATCAGCTGGAGTTATCAAGCACACCACCAATGCCAACACAATATTTTTGGCTGGGCTTAAAATGATGCAAGTCTAACTCATAGCATGTTTTGCTGTGATGATGTCTGAGCCCACTAATGACTAACAGATTATCAGCAATTGATGAACCTATGGAAACATGGAGAAGAAAAATCATTCAAGGAAGCTAGAGGCTCGCTGTTTCTTCTCTGCAGCTACCTGAAAGGAAGTTGTAGACAGGCTGGTACCGGTCTCTTCTCCCAAGTATCTAATGACTGGATGAGAGGTTAATGGCCTCAAGCTGCACCAGGGGTTACAGGAGGGTTTAGGTTGGATATTAAGAATAATTTCTTTTCCAGTGCCTGACCACTCTTTCAGGACAGGCTGCCCAGGGAGGTGGTGGAGCCACCGTCCCTCAAGATGTTCACGGAACAAGTAGATGTGGCACTTCAGAACATGATCTAGTGATCACAGGGATGTTGGGTTGAAGGCTGGACTTGATGTTAGAAGTCTTTTCCAACCTTAATGATTCTATGATTCCAACCCAAGAATTGGAATTTTGAAGTACCAAGCCAAACAGATAGCAGGGTCCAAGAAGGCAAATCAGCAAGAACATGGTCTACATACAAAATATAGCTAACCTGAGAACTCCTTGCTGCAGGATGCTGTAGAAGTTGAAGTTAAATGGGTTCAGGAAGCAACTGGATAATTCTGTTGACTCACAAGACCCTCCCTCTCTTCCTCTTCCCCTCCACCACTGTCCTGGGCAGCCTGTTCAAGAGCTTGATACAATTTTTGGACAAGAAATTGTTCCTACATCTAACCTAAATCTCCCTTGGCACAACTTCAGCCTGTTTCCTTTTATACTATCACTTGTTACCAGGAAGAGACTGACACCTACAACCTCCTTTCAGGAAGTTGGAGAGAATGAGGTCTCCCCTCAGCCTCCTCTTCTCCAGACTGAACAACCCCAGTTCCCTCAGCTGCTCCTCACAAGACCTTTTCTCCAGACCCTTCACCACCTCAATATCCTTCTTGGAGTGAGTAGCCCAAAGCTGAACCCAGTACTCATGGTGCAGCCTCACCAGTGCTGAGTTCAGGAGAACGATCCCTGCCCTAGTTCTGCTGATCCAGGCCATGACGATGTTGGCCTTCCTGGCCACATGCTGGCTTATTTCCAAATGGAGCTGGGTACAAAGCAAAATAAAGAGGTACTGGGGAGGATTGTGTCAATAGGAAGCTTGGTGTGGCAAGCAGGAAGGGTACAGAAGCGATAGCAAGGGGTTGTGGTGAGGCACCATGTTTCCTTCACAGTGCCTTTATGGAACTTGCAGGTTTTACTCAGCAGTCACTGTCCGGGATTCGGGCTTAGCATTCTGGCAAAAATTCTCACCATCAGCACCCTGCTCACCACATCCACCCCAGGTAACACCAGTGTTTCACCAAAACCACACAGCTTGATCTTAAACAAGTCTCCACCCCCTACCTACCTTCTTGATAAAAAGGAAAGTCAGTAGTTTCTTCTAGCCACTTACTTCTTCTGGAATGTTTTTCCATCACTTCAAAAGTACTATGTCCACACTGGGCATTTTGGATTCACCTCACAAGCTGCTGGCATTGCTGCTAAAGTCTTTTCCTCTGATCCTAGGATCTGGGTAATAATACAGGCTGCAAAACCCTGTAGTTTGTTTGTGGGCATGGAAGTGGGCCAGCTTTTGTACCTGAGATACTGTAAACGAGCGTTTTCAACTTATATTGCCCATCATAAACTTTTTTAACCCATGAGTCATTTTCAAAATAATAAACGTAACTATTCCATAAAAATATCTCAACACAGAAGAGCCAGAAAAGTGAAGGACATGAACAGATGGCACATCAATCTTCTGCATTTATACAATTTGTTTTTTAATGCAAATAGTGTGGGTTGCCTGCTCTTGCCTTGGATATTGTTCCAAAGACGAGCACATTTTCTTATCTTTCTGGATCAATGTGACATTTGCAGTTATCATAAAGTGGGAGCCCATTTAATGATGTTAATGCTTCCTTAATGTAAAAATAAAATCACCTCCTTTATAAAAGCAAACAGATTAAAAGTCCCAAAGAGACCATTGAAATCTGTGACATTTGCAGTTACTGGTAGCTAGATGGCTTGATTATATACAGGTTTAAAAAAAAAAAAATCTTAAAAGCATTGTCTATACTCATTAATCAGAACATTAAATAGGAATGCTGGAGTTTCCTTACCTACAACCCAGTTTTAAACAGGCAGCAATACAGAAAGTGGAGGCATCACTTTGTGCAGCCTGTTTAGATGGTTCAAAACAGCCCAAACTGCAACCAACCCAAACTTACGGCCTTATGGCAGCTTGGTAAATCTTCAGACCCCAGATGTAATATGTGGTCTGCATTTTTATTTGCACATATTGGAAAGTGACTCTGCCAGCAGTCCCTGATTCATGCCTCTAACTGTTCCCTCTGCAGTGCCACCAAGCAAGTGGCACATCACTAATATTTCCATTCCTGCCCCTGGGGAGAATTTGAATCTTTCTGTTTTGTAAGGGGCTTTTAGAATGAAACAAAACCCAAACCACCAACAACCAACAAATCCTTCTCTTCTATTCTGGATTCTTACAAAGAGAAATTAAAAATTAACAGAAATCTCTCACTGAGTACAAGGTATCCTGCAGCTCCCAGATTCCTAGGCTCCCAGATTTGGCTGGAGTTACATTCTATTTTTCTAGTTCTAATAGGAAAGAAGTAAATAAATGGTATAAAGAACATAGTACCTTTTCCATTGAAAAATGTTAGGGAAAAAAAAGTGATTTCTAAACAATCCGGTATTTTTGGATTTAGGATTGTTTGAAAGTCAAAATGTGGTGATGGCTTCTGTGGAAACATCATTTTGAGGAAACAAAAAAAACCAAAACCAAGCACAAAAACCCAACAACAAAAAAACACATGACAACAAAACCCCAACTCAAACAAAAACAACAGCAACACAAAAAATACAACACAAAAACCATCAACAAAACCAAACCCAAGCAATCCCTTTGAACTCTGCCTGTGATTTTGCTCAGGAAAAAGGCCATGGCTTCTTTAGTGAAACCAGAAAGGCTCCACATGCCCTGGCAAGGTAGCTGGCACGGCTCCAGCAGCACCATCAGGCTGGAGGCAGCCACCCCACTGCCGCCTCCTGATCCCAAACACACTCTGATATATCAGCTCTACATGTTATGTCTGTGTTAACATTTTACAGTGCAGGAGGGATGAATGGCATAAATGGGAAGGGGTGGAGGAACTAATAACAGAGTAACTAATAGTACCAGGGGAATCCAAGCATTCTGACCAGTAACGCTATCCCTTGTCACCCTCAGGCTTCCTTCTGGACTTGCAGCGTTTTGTAATCACCTCTTGCCCTTTGCTGCCCAGAGCCCTGCCCCACGGAGCCCAGTTTGCAGGGCACTGGAACACACTCACGCAGCAGCCCACACAGGGTAGATCATCACAATCACTCCCTGCACAGTGCTTGTAAAGCTAGAGGAAGAGATGAGGTGGGAGAAAGCCGAACACTGCACATCCTGTAGCTGAACACTTCTTTATTCGTGTTTTGGAGATGCTGCCCTCAGACACACACAAAACCAGGGGTCTGCTGTTGTCAGCAGGAACAAGCCCCTTTGCGATGCCCCTCTAACTAGCAAAGGTAGCGAAAAATGCCTTTTAATTCCCTGTCCTTCCCCTTCTGAATGAGCTGTTAAAAGACCAAGAAAAACTGTTATAGCAATACCATAAAAAGAAAAAAAAAAAAAAAAAGCCCAAAAAAACAAAGAGCTCTCAGCTCCAGGCGTGTCCGAGGGGCTGGCAGGGAGAGACAGCGCCCACATGGGAAAGTTCTGTCACCCCATCTGAGATATCACTTAACGGTGGCAGCTCTCCAGAGGCAGAACGGGTCCCACCTGTTTGCAATGTGTTTAGCTATTAATATTTATATAGTAGTTCAAGTGGGTATAAGAAAAAAAAAGAAGAAAGAAAAAAAAAAAAAGGATGAAATTCGTCAAATTGTGTCAGCTTTTGGTGGTGTAAAATAAAAACCATTGCAGCAGGGGTGGAGGGGAATGGTTTGTTTTGCTGCCTTGCTGCAGAGCGAAATGTCGCTGCTCCCAAAATGTCTCTGTGCAAAGCGGTTGGCAATCCCCTCACAGTGCAATCCACACCTTGACATCCAGGGTAAATACCATGGCCACAGCCTGGCCCCAAAATCACAGGGCTTTGGAACAGCACCACATAGATAACACATTTATCAGCTCTGTGACTCAACTTACAACAGCAGGGGGGGAAAAAAAAGAAAGGGCAAATAAAAGATTCACAGTAATGTGGAAGTAATTTTGTGCAGCTCTGCTTACAGTGCTGAAATAAACCAAAACCGACAAAAAACATGAAATTTTTCATTTTTCTAAAGTACTGATCATGGATTGTTGTGAGGGTAAGGGATGTCCAAGAGAAGGCCACCTACCTACGCAGAGATGAGAAGCCAGGGATGTCTCCTTACTAGAAAGATATGGGTATTCCCAACGTGCCACCGGTGCTCAGTCTTTTTGGACTTGTTCTGCTTTCTATGAAATACTTCAGCATCCATTGGAGCAAGAGAGAGGAGATGACTGATCAGCCAGTAATAACTTTACCATCATTGTCCTTGATATGTATTTGAGTGGAAGATAAATGAAGAGCATAATGTCAGCACGGGAAAGACAGAAACATCCTCTCTAGGTGTCCTGTACCACAGAGCATGGAAGCACTTTCCACACAGGCAAGAGGCCAGGGCTAAGGATGCTGCTGTAATCACCTAAGTCCTGAACATTTAAAATTCCTCTGTCTGACACAATTAGGATCTAAGGCACAGAAAATCAAAGATGTTTCATAGGAAAACACTACAGGCCATTCACACCAAAATGAATGTGCACTTTTGGGCGCTGGCCTGAGCATTTATATTTTCTTCGCATAAATGGGAAGATTGCCTGTGCCCAAGGGGTATCCCCTAAACAAGGGGCAGGGAAGGGAGAGGGATCCAAACTGGATTTTCTGTTCAATCCTATGAGCATTATCCCATCATTTTTCAAAACTGGACCCAGCCAGGAAACTTAAGTGAAATCTGTGAGCAATTTCAGGCCTTCTTCTGTCAGTGAATTAAATATTTTCCAAAACGAGCAGAAATTGCCCAGCCTCTGTGCTGAACAGGAACAGCTCCCGAGAACCTCCTGAAGAGCAGTGATGGGGATCTGCCCTGATGTGCAAGGCGAGAGAACATGTGCACCCAACCAGCACAGAATGGAAGGGAAACAAAGCTTCATCTTCCAGGTGCTGAAAGTTTCTGGTCAGGAGCAACTTTCACACCTTGCCACCTCTTCTCCTTCCCACCAACTTCCCAAAACACCATCAGTCAAAATATTTTGGTTCTCTACTCCTTGTCCACATTCATTTATAGCCTCCTGTAAGCTGATCTCACTCCCACACCTCTCTCACCTCCACAGAAAATTTGCAGCCAATGAAATGGAAGTAGTTGAAAAGCAGACCTAGCTGGAGTTCACAACCCCAACCAGTGTCTCAGACCATGCTTGCTGCAGGGTCATGTGTGAACATCAGACACTAGCATGGGCGCATTTTTGTCAGAGAACAGGAACCAGTTCTGCCTCCATGGGCAGCTCTCATGCTTTATGAGACACTTTTAGACAGTTTTAAAATAATTTTTCATGAGACAAAAGAGAAAGGAGTCACAGTTAGCATGGCAGAGAAAAGACAAAGAAAATTGCCTTCATGGCATGTTTTTCTAGTGCTCATACTGAATTCAATTAAAATAGTCTTGTGCCTTCAAGAGATACAGAATTGGGCAGGAAACAATCTCAGTAAGGAGGATCAGATTCAAGCCACCTATTACCTTTCCCCTACTCATTTTTAATTCAGAGAAAATCAAGTCTGAATGTAGATTCAATTTATGATTTTTAAAAAACCCAACACCCCAAATTTTTAATAAAACAGAATTTGGAAAAAGAATACATCCAAAACGAGAGCTCAAAGACACAAGACCATAAAAATGACACTGTAGGTGAAATCAGGGTCCTTCAAGCTTGTCACCTCATCTCCCACAGCTACTGGCAACAGACACCAAGCCAAGTCAGTCTAATTTCTGTGTAAAGAACAGGAGAATTCTGCAGAGTAAGCAAAAAGATAATTCAAAACCTGCCCCTGCCTGGCCACTGAGACAGCGTCATTTCTAACTCATACCAGCAAAACATCAAATCAGCCTCAAATTTGTCACAATTATTTTTTTTTTTTTTGCCAAATTAATCCCAGTCTCAGGGAATCAAGAAATGGAAAGAACCTTTTCTCCACTGCAAACCCAGAACAAGACCTCAGAGCATGCACATCTGACATGTCAGGCTGAGAAGCCCAGTTCCTGCCCCATTGTGCCATCTCCCCTGCTTCCTGCCCCAAAAGCATCCCCCTGGTGCAGGCTGCATAGCCTCCCACCTCTTGCACAGAAGTAGGACTCAGGGCAGAGAGCAAGACAGAGTGCTTGGCACATTTCTGCTTCTGCTCTCTGCCTCAGCAGCTCTGAGTGCCCAGGGGACCCAGGAGGTGGGTGAGGCAGTGGTGCCTGTTCTCTGGGGCTGCGGGAGCCATGCCGGGGAGCACCCTGCACCTCCTTTGCTTGTTGTGTGTGTCTGCTCCGTGTTGTAGAAGAGACACCATTAAACAGCCACATATATTACCACTTTAACATGTTTAAATCAATTCCACCTCCACTCAAAGGAGGGCTGAAACCCCCTGTGTGGCTGGCAATTCCTAGAAGAGGACAGATCTTTTCCAAAAGCTAGGCTGAACTTAAAGTAGATACAAAATAATGCCATAGATCTTCTTTCTCTCACTCGCTCATCACAGCCCTAAGATTAGCATAAAAATGTGCTATCCTAACTAAGCAGTCTGTTAACTGATAAGCTATCAAAAAATCATCTGTTATTTTTATAGCTCAAAGGCAGATGCCATTTCAAGAACCAGAGTTGATTGAGTAGGATTTTTAGTGCTTCGTAGATTTATCATTGTAAACTTGAGGTATTTTAAAACAGAATGATTCAAGTCTTGAAATATTACCTCAAGAGCAATCAAGCATTTGCGGGTCTTAAGTTTTATCTGGGATGAAATAATTTAATCTCATATCATAAAGAATTTGAGCTGTTTTCTAATGTGCACACTAAAAAGCCCAAAACCTTTTCTGCATTATGGTCCAAACCAATGTAATTACTCAAAAGCATGGTGGATGTCAAAGCTCCCCAGCTCCTCCCACAGGGCCCCCTCCTGCACATCCTCCTGGTATCTCCCTTCTCAGGAGCGTATCTGGGTGAGGAGATCAGGCAGCCTGCTGCAATCAAGCTTACTGGATCAGGTTTAATGGTTTAATTGCCTTGGCAGCGATGAGAGGCCCTGCCAATATCTGTCCAATGATCCTGCTGTGTGTTGTACAGACCCTTTATTGAAAGGCTGAAGCCCACATGCCCCTGCAGGAAAGGGAAGACACTTCCAACATGTGTGCTGCACACAGTAAATCGAGTATGCTGAGTTTTTCCATAGTAGGCAGAATGGAACAGGGCCAATACGCAGCTTGTAGGAGAAGAGAGGAAAATGTGGAGCAGTGCTAACCCCACATTGCATATGACGTGGCCACAGCACCAGGAAAGCATGTAGCACTCTGGAGAAGCAGTCAGCACCAAGAAGCTCCAGTGAAGAGGCTTCTCCTTCCATAATGAGAGACAGGTACCAACGGAAATTGAGAGTCTGCAAGCAGTTACTGCCACTAATATTGAACTTCTGTGGTTCTACAAGCTTTCACATTGAGGCACGGGCAGCCCGGCCTTCCAGAGCAGCTCTTCCACATTTTATACCAGTCAAAACAACTAGATATACCTCCAAGCTGATGTCCTCTGAGAAAGAGCCATGACATTGCCCCAAAAAAAGAAATAAGAAGAGTGTCAAAACATGTGGATCACCCATTTTCAGAGGAACTTGCATCTGAAATACTTCAGTGCTTACGACAGCACAAGCTTGCAGGGGTTGCTGGGATGAGCCTCTTTTCTCACCAGCTTTCACTCAGCTCAGGGTTCTCTGCACAAGAAATCACTTTGGTCACAAACATACTAGGAGATCTGGGCTTCTGTTGAGCAATAAATACTCAACCAGCCCAAAGAGATAGCAAAGAGCCACAGGGTACCTTGGTACAGCCCAACCAAGAATACTTTCTTGTGGGTGTTGGATCAGTGCAACTAACATTTCAAAAGGCCACATAACTGTGCCTATCACCAGTTAATCCCAGTGCTTGGTTTCATGAGCGGATGCTTTGCACAGTGATACGTATGTGTTCAGCTAGCTGAGAGTATCCTAGGCACTGCTAGGAGCCTTCTGAAGTTTCCTGAAGGATCCCTGTTTCCACATACTCCTGACTCCTCCTGCAGGCAGCTTAGCTCCTCCTTACACAGCAAACATGCGCCTTGCCCAGAGCACTTCCCTCTGAGATACAGGCTTTACTCCAGTACTCCCTGCAGGGCCAGAAGATCCAGCAGATAACTTAATAATGAGGTTAAGAGCAGCACTCATTTATCTTCCCAAGTCTATGGGGCATCCAACACACATTTTCTTCCCTCCGCTCCCTGCACATGTTATCTCAGGAGGATGCTGCAGGCTTTGGAGGACATGACGGTGGCTTGATGGCTTTTCTGCCTGCTTGTCTCCCTCTCCACCACACAGCAGGGACCACATGGATTTAAAGAGTAATTATAGGTTGAGAAAAGGGAAAACCCACCCTGGTATTAATTGTCTCCCAGGAACAGATGCATTTTTCATGCAGAACCCCTGACTGTCTTTTGTTGCAGGCATACAACTCACTCTGTCCTTGCTCCAGCCCACGCAAAATCTGTGATGCTGTGGTCACTGCTGAGTTCAGGCCCACTTTGAACATCCACCTGTGAGACAGGGTGGCATGCACACAGGGTTCCCTGGATTCTGGTGAGTGGGGACAGCATGCAAAGTGCTAGTATCTGCTTCAGCAACTCACCTCAATATCCCAGCTAGCATCGTGGTAGCCTGCAGAGGTAGCTTAAGGGAGGAAGAAGCTAATGTGAGCTTCATGAAGCTACACCGTGCCTACCTGCTTTTAGGGTTTTACAGACCTTATGCTACAGAAAGTGAAAAAAAAAATTAAAAAGAAAACCAAACACAAATAAAAATATCCTCCAGCTTCTCAAAGAGCAAAGACAAAGCTCTTCCAGTAATGGCAAAAGCCTCCCAAAGACATGATCTCCCTCTCTGGAGATACTCAAGACCCACCTGGATGCATTCCTGTGTGATCTGGTAGAGGTGATCCTGCTCTAGCAGGGGGGTTGGACTGGATGATCTTTTGAGGTTCCTTCCAGCCCCTAACATTCTGTGATTCTGTGATCTTCTGCTAACCAGAGGGGAACAGTTCCAGGTTTCAGCCTCTTCCAGGAGTGTGCTAGGTGAAATGGTTTGGGAAATGGCACCACATGCTTCAAGTGAGCCACAGGGGTATCCTAATATGCTCCAAACAAATGAATTTTAAACTCAAGCACATTGAAATACTAGAGCAGGTTAAAAGCTGCTGCGTCAAAGCTGAAAGAGCATTAATGGTCCAGGGACACCTTGCTTTATGCATGAATTTGCCTCATCAATTTTTAGTAGCCAGTGACCCATGAGGCCTCAGATTCTGCCAACTATCTTCCAAAGACAAGGGTAGAGATGTTTTTCTTGCCCAAAATAGTTAAAAATCATCAAACAGCTCTGTACTTACAAGCTCAACCTTTCCTGACCTTTCTGGCTAGACCAACTCTTGTTACATTAACCTCCGACCTCACATCTCCTTAATAGCAATATTCCTGGGCACTGTAATTTCCCTCCCACTATGTCAGCTCAGGGAAATATTTACTATCTTGGCTTCAGAATTTATTTTTTAACAGAAGTGGCAGGGACCACCCTATTCCACCCCCTCCCCATGCAGTACAAGTGAAGGAATTCCCAAGATATTATTTTACCCGAACAAATGTGCTTCAGAGTCCCCTTAGCTTTGTACGAAGCCCTGACTTCCTATCAAAATCAAACAGGGACCTTGTCAGATTTGAGATGGATATAAACAAGAAATGGGAGCCCATAATTGGTGATGGAAATCAGATAAGCCCCTTTTAAATACAACCATTGATAGAGAAATGGGAACTCAAATTACCTTTGATTAAGTCTCTTAAGAAAATAAAGCTAGGGGGAGGGAAAGGAGGGTCTGGCTTAGTAAAACCACCCTCGTGGATAAAATCACCAGGAAAGGATTGGAAGGAGATGGCTGTAGCTTGTCAGACTCCCCAGGCTGGATGCAACAGGGCTGGAGCCAAGATGAAATTTCTCACCCACTGTAAGCAGTGTCAGTACTCGTGACAAGAGGTCCCTCAGAAGGAGCCCTGACAGGCTCCTTGTCTGGTGCCCTTGTTGCTGCAGCCAGAGACTGTGCAGAGGTTATGCACAGAAAGTCAGCTGAAATCAGATGAGGACTGACGATACCAGCTTCCTACAAGCTTTTGAGAGGGGTTGTCTCATTGTTTCTGCATTTAGGTAAACCAAATTATTTCAAGACTGGTCTATGAGGACTGAGGAGCTTCCTTGGTGGCTTCAGGGCAAACTACCTATGGATTTGGTTGTAAGCCTGCCTGGTGCACCTCTAAACAGGAGAAAAAAAACTTGTCTTGTTGCTGGAGATCTGGATGACCTCTTCAGCTAATCTGAATTTCTCACCAGTTAATTACAGTTAATTGTGATGACCAGAGACTTGTAGATATGTCATCCAATTGGGAATGAAATTAAATATTTGGAAGTGCACCAGGCAGGTGGAAAAGAATGACTTTCAAAATGAAACTGGAATAAGCAAAAAGGGAACTCCCTCTGTACAACGTACTTTACAGTAGCCCTTTGTCCACTTCCTTGACTTGCTCTCTGTCCTCCTGTCTCTCCCCACCCCCTGACATGGGTTCTTACCTACTTTAAAATACTCCTCCTGACCTGAAAGCAAATACCAAGCCCAAAGTACAAATACATTCCCACAGAGGACAAGGAGGAACAAGTCAAATTCACTCATACCTCCCAAGAAGCAAGCATCCTGGCTCAGTTGATGCCAGGCTCTGGTCCCTGTCTGGAAGCTGCAGCCTGCACAGGTGTGCTCAGCACGTTGGCCAGGAGAGCCACTATTGGCATCACACTGGCAAACAGGAATGAACTCACCCCTAACAAATCCACTCCCAAAAGCTGTTTTGGAGCTCTGCTAGTGCTGAGCCCATGGAAACCTGCAGCAGCTACGAGGCAACCACCACGTGTTAACTACTCCACTCCCCGCTGGCTTGGGAAGGGTTTGAAAAGGAGAGGTGGGTGTTCTACCTGCTGCCACGCAAGCACTGATGATGGCTCCCAGTAGAGAGCACAGGACTGAGCTGTACACACGATGCCATGTGCTCTCACCCAGAGGATGCTGTGGTGCCATGTACTCCTGCTCCTTGCATGGTGCAGGGAGGGCACAACACCTCAGGAAGCCTGCCACTACCCAGGGACAGAGTGGGCAGCATGGCAAAGTAGCCGGACTGTGGGAGAAGAGAATATCCGGGCAAGAGTTGTAGGGCAGGGCAGCCACAATTCCAGGCAGTACTGGAATGACTGGGCAGAGATGCACTGGGCTTGGCTTTATTTCCAGTTAGGGATGCCAAACACTGGGTCTCTCCCGCGCTAAGCACCTTAGACTCAAGCACAGCTAGCCTAGCTTTCCCCGGAGCACCACAGCAAGGGCTGCCTGCGGCTGCTCCCCGGACCCGAGCAGCCTCTGCCAGGCGCGCCCGGGCAGGCACAATTAAGCGGACACACGCTGCGTTAGGCGTCAAAAGCCCCTTCCTCACACAGCACTCCTGGCTCTGAATAGCACCCGACCCCAGGTCCTTCGGCAGCCCGCACCGAAGTCAAGGTCACTGCCCAGGCTGTCACTGCGTGCCTACCCCGAGCCACAGGCAGGGAGGGCTGCCCACACCCCGGGTTCCAGGTCAGGCAGCTGAGGCTCAGCACAGGCACAGTGCCTAAGCTCCTGCAAGGTTACACCTTCAGTTAATTAGAGAGCCAAGCTCTGCTTGCGGGTCAGTACTCCGTCAGCATAAATAAGCATTTTCACACAGTCCTACATTTCTCTATGTCTTTTGGCTGATAACCTTGGACACTGACCAAGTCCATCCCCAGTGACCACAATAATCTTTATCTCGACTTTAATCAGCGTCATATGCAACCTTATCACGCACACATCTTTGTAAACACCCAGTACTTAAGCAAGCATAGGGTATGATAAACTAATATTTTAAGCAACTTGGTGAAACACAAACTACTTCTCTTTGGAATAAGGTTTAAAATTAAAACTTCTGGTTCTGGACAACTGGATATTTGGGGGCTATTGGGCTGAAATACAGCTGCATGCAGAACAGATCTTTATAGTGACCGATGGGTCCCTCTGTGCAGATAAAGCCCAGATTTAAAATATTTCTTTTAATTGTTATTGTCTTTGTGCTCAAGGACTGATTGTGGGAAAAATGCCATTCTCTGATCATAAAAATAAAAAGAAAATATAATAAAGCAGTAATTGGTCAATGATGATTGAACTAACGACTTTACAGTGCCAGTCAGACACACATAATAATTGCTCTTTGGACCCTTTATGAAGGTACACCACTGTTTCATAAGACTAATCCAGCGTTATAAAAGTCTTCATTTTATGTCAGTCTCTGCCATTATCACAGGACACTTATGATAAGTTGCAGATGTTATTAAAGCTTCCTAATTTAGACAACACAATGCATGGCTAAAAAAGGATTATGGGTTATCCTCACCAAAAGCAGGTCGGATGCCAGTCGTCATTTTTGTTAGATCTGAGTGACAAGGGTTTGGAAGCCTTTGGTGCTGTGATCTGCCCCCTCCTTCTGTGGCAGGAAGCAGAGAGATTACTCCAAGCTGCAGAGAGCTGCAGAGGTGAGGAGAGGAAGGAGCTCACCTGTGCCCTTTGCCCTGCCCAGCTTCCCACCAGCAGGCAAGCTGAACTCATCAGCCAGCTTCCCAGGACGCAGAGGTGGGCAGGCCATGGCTCTACCACCTCAGCCGCTCTGAAGGTGGTGCATCAATCCTTCCCCTTTGATACACCACGCTCTGAAGCTCTGCAACCTGCACCCTCTAGTCAGAGAGGAAAGCACACCCAAAGGCTTGGTTCACAGCCCAAATTTCTTGCTTCTGTAGTAACAGATCACACAACCATCCAACTTCTTTCTTTCACGCTGGGAAGAGCAGCAAGCAGCTTCATAGAACACATCATAGGGAGCATTATCTACTACCATCACAGTCATGTCAAATGGTGCCCACTAAGAACAGAGCCTGCCCATGCTGCCATGCAGGTGAGTCCCTTAAGCACTCCTGGCACAGACATGGAGTCAGTGGAGTGGGGAGAGCAGCAAATCTATTGCTGTCTGTGCAGAGACCCACTGTGGCTGAGGAAAGGCAACAGGCTCTCCCAAGATCCCTTTCCAGTAGGAGGGGAAAAAATCAAAACAAAACAAAAAAACCCCAAATCTTTCCCCCCCAACATCCCCATTAAGGGCTTCAGGACAGACCATAAATTCTTGGTGCTGTGAAATGAAGTTGAAAACCCTTTCTGTCTTCCTTAACGTATACCTAGAGCCTAGCAGTGCTCCCAGAACTCATATTTTACTTTTTTGCTTTCTCTCTTAAATGCACTCTTGGAAACCTATCAGGAGAAAACCCCAATTTAATGTGCAACATTAGGATAAGCTCCTCCAACAACTCTCCATCCTGGCTGCGCCCTCACTTCCAGTCCCAGATCTGCTGTGCAGGATGTGCTGAGGAAGCCCACGCTCCTCTCCAGTGAAATGGCAATAGTGTCCTTTCCTTGGATGGTCAGTTCTGAGACTTCACAGCCTCCATCAAGCATGCCAGGTGTACAATTGTCAATCAAGCACCAGGACAAAGAAAAGTGTTTGTTCTGCACAGCAGCATTCACTCATTGTTAGCTCATCTCCACCTTCTAACTGGACAGCCTTTTTGGCCCCTTCTGAAAATGACTGGCAAAGCAACACAATCTCTACCTGTGCCAAAAACCCCTGTGCAGTTCCACAGGCTTACCTCAGCGTGACCCTTGGCACTTTGGTATTACCCAGGAAGCAACACCAGCTTCCCCCAGCACAGGCTCTGCCATGGTGGGAAGCTATGGCACAAAGCACCAGGAGAGGCAGAGAAGCAGGCCTCAAACCAGGGGTGCTTAGGAACCCAGGCAGGTCACTCGCATGCTTCAAATTGTACCAAAAACTTGATGAGAAATATCAGACATAAACACTGCAGATGGAGGAGATAAAATGTGCTCACTGAAACCTCTGCAGCCCCAAAGTACACCACACAGTGTGCATATCCACACTGACACAGAAGGGAAGAAATAACAGAACTCCTTGGGTCATGGAGTAAAGCACTGGGACAATATCGCTCCATCATATGCTACTAACATGCCTTGGCACCACAGGACTTCCAACCCAGGCTGCAGACATATCTCTGGTGGAAGAGATGAAGGCAGAAGCAAAAGAACAAGGAAGGATTTGCAGTAGAGGGGAAGCCCAGAGGGAAATCTGCACACCAGAACCACTGCTGCATTCTAGGCAGTGGGATCCCCCTGCCACGGGATGATGCATGGGACTGTGCTTCCTCATCAGCCACGACCTCTGTGTTGGAGAAGCCAAGGCTGTGGGGAAGAGCATTGCACAGTCCGCTTGTGCACTGCAGGGCAGGTGTCCACAGCCTGCTTCTGCCTGTCACACAGTGCTGCTGTGGCACACAGCCGTGCTGGCGCAGGGCAGGCCAGCTGGCATAGGCAGGCTGTCTCCTCAGGGAGCTGTGCCAGGGAGCCAAAGGTGAGTGGTTCAAGTGTGGTCTTTGTAATTAAGCTTTTCTCCACTGTATGCTGTCTTGAAGAACACATCAAGATCACCAAGTGAAAAGAGCCAAGGAACTCTGAAAGGATGATGTTTTGGCTTTCATCTACACACATTATCCAAATGAGATTTGGGTACCTGTTAAAGCAAACCTACTAGAATCCACCTAGATGGTAGCAGACAAAGCCTTCCTTGTACCTAACAGAACTGAAGCACACCTGTATTGGGAGCTACGGCTTTGCCTCATGGGTCACAGCACAAAGTTCCTCAGACCTGACCTTGACCCACAGCTTCTGGAGAGCAGAGCAGCTTTGTTAACACTCAGCCTCTACAAAACCAAGAATAACTGCCCACTAGGAATTTAGAAACAGTAATTTCATCCTGAGCTGCCATCAGACAACAATGCTATTTCGACATCGGGGACATGGGCTGGGGCTGAGGCAGCACCCAGGAACGCACTGTGGCTTGAACAGTCCTGTGCCTGGGCACACCACCCTGCCCAACAGCTCTGGGGCCAGGGGCTTGTTAGAGGCTGGCCACTGACATTTCCAACAGTGAACACTTACTGTACTGATCAAAATTTATATTTGCTCTGTGCAGGCAGCAGGCTCAAGCATCAAAGCTTCTGTTTCAGCACTGTGCCAAAAACCATAAAGTTTAAGGCTCGACCAAGCATTGATTCAGCACTAAAGCAGAAGTCTGGGCTCTGGAGACTACTGAATAGTTGGATTAAATAAACACTTTAAAAATACCTCTAGCGCTACTAATAAAAGCTGGGACTAAAGAAATGCATAGGTGAAACTTTGTTTGCCAAGAAGGGGTTTTATTTTCATATGTATAATAATTACATTTACACTGGGAAAAATGCTTTCTGAAATAGCTATAAGAACAAGGGCATTCACAGTGAAATCAACATGCTAAATGCAGGTATTTTAAGACACAGGTAAAAATAATTCTATTTGATGCTTGTTAACAGAGTTCAGTAGTCTTGCCAACACTTCCTGACTCTTTTACAGAGGGAAGAGGAGGAAAGATCAGAAATAAGTAGGAAAATGTGAGCTGCAGCAGCATCCTCACGTGGATGCCTCATCCCTGAAATGGTTTAAGACCAGGCTGGATGAGGCCTTGGCACCCTGGTCCAGTGGAAGGTGACCCTGCCCATGGTAGGGGGTTGGAACTAGATGATCTTTAAGGTCCCTTCCAACCCAAACCATTCTCTGACCTATAGCAGCCAGCAGAGCTTCAACGTTTCAAAGGTTCAAAAGGCGTAAAACCAGATGTATTTTTTGTGACAAATTCATCCAAGCTTTTGATCAGGCTGATAGAGATGTCAGCTAGGTGGCAAAACAACATACCTAAAAGCTGCTCAACAGCCCAAGCTTGGGCTGACCAGGACATGTAGGGCACACAGCTTCTCTTCGCTCCTCACCTAAGCGCAGCCCTAACCACAGTACATCTCCAAGAGAAGAAAGATCAGAAACAGAGGTAGAAGTGCTCACAACTCCATCTGTGTTTTCACTTTACCATCCGTTTTATCCTAAACCTGTTGTCTTGGAGCCCTGAGATTCCCCAGAAATAAAAGTTAGTTGATGGGTAGTACTGGAAACACTGCAAGCAATTCTGCTGGGAGTAAAAGCCTAGCAATGAGAACGTGCATGCTTCCAGACTTACAGGGAGGTTTGAATAACTAAATATGTAAATAAACCTACTTCAGGATAGCAAAGAAGATCTCCTTGTTGTACATGTGGGGTTCTGCAGACAGTGGAGTGATGTGAAGACCTTTACCAGGTCCCAGTGCTAGGACCAGGGCAATGTGGAGACAGCTGCCCCAAGGAACTCCTCTGAGAGGGTAGCTTGGATGGGGAGGGCAGCTGCACACTGCACTGCTTGGAGTCATCTGCCTGAGTAGCACAGTCTAGTCCATCTGGAAAGAATAACTAATTATACCCCCCCCTCTATTTATGTCTAATTTTAACAGCAAATTTCCTAGGATATAAAACATGATCTGTTACCAGCCAGGCTCTAGCACTAACGAATGTCAATGAGCACTGTGTTACCCCAGTACTAAACCTTTCTGAACGTCTCTGTGTAGTGCCTCGCATTTAATGAACAAATCGGGTAGGCTCTTCTTGACAAGGCCATTTTACACAGTGAGATTGCAAAATACGTCCCTCAGGACTTTCTCCTCTGTCCAAAAAATGTCCCATTTAACACCAACAGACTGAATAAGACCCCAAAGACCTGATTAAAACAAGTTATAGTCTGGCTAGAGTGAAAACCAAGTTTGAGGCTGGGCCACAGAGGTGCTCTCATGACTCCAGTACAGAAAGGAAGGGCAATCAAAAGAGTATTAATACACAGCCAGCCAGAGCTACCAAAAACCCTAACAAAGCTTCACTGTAAATTGTTCTACCTGAAGTCATTGACTTGATTTTTCTCATTGTAGTATTCATTCTCGGACAAAAACCACTTGGATTCCCTATAGTTAATATTCCCCAGAACTTCCCTGTGCTGCACTTAGGACACGCATCTAAGAGCCTGTAACAGGGCTGAGACCTGCTAGAACCTACCTATGTAGGTACTCATGTGCTTCCACTCCAGTATTACTTACTTTCATCTTTTCTTCCATGATGACAACTGGATTTCAATTCTTTCCTACTATTAATCTTTTATTAGTAGTTTTAACAACTTCCAAGGCATAAACAAGAGATCATCAACAAAAGCTGCTGGAGAGCAAGCAAAAGGCAAAAGCAAATAAGGCCACAAAGACAAAGCACAGTTCAAAACTGATGGCTACTCCTGCCCTCATTAGTAAACAACTGGCTTGCTTACAGTCCAAGCAGACTGGGAGCTGGGGAGATTCTGGACTGAATACCCTGCAAAGACGAAATTATAGTAATCAAGTCTCGTGGTCTAAAAGAACAGGGCTGCTCCTAGTAGCTCACTGTGGGACACAAAAGGGCTCACCACAGCCTATGCAAACTTCACAACAAAACCCAAACCCACCAGCATCCAAATCCTTTGATGTCACATAACATGTAGCAACTTTCCAACATATGGCATCAAAAGCCTTGCTAAGGCTGCCAGATCAATGAACTACCCTTGAGCTTCCATTCTAAGAAAGGGAGCAGTTGAAGGAGTTCCTTTCTCCTACAACACTCTTACCCCATGCAGGATTCCCTTGGCTGAAGAGAAATGTACTTTGACATTTTTCAGCTTAAATGTAATAGAGCACCATTGTACTGTCCACAGGTAAAAATAAAATACTGTTGCAGAACAGTCAAGAGGCACAAAATTCATCTTCTGTTTCCAAGTGACCTATCCACCAAGCTTCATATATGTGAACGCAGGGGACTTGGGTGATGTTTTCCTACATGCTGCACTAGACCCTTTAATGGCACACATGGGCACCCTGGGGCCCTTTATCTTCTAAGCAGCAGGAGCCAGAGCTGCATCATCAGCTGGGCCTTCTAATCATCAGTACAGCTCTTGGTAGCAAGTGCTGCTGGGTAGTCAAAGGTGGCATCTGTCAGCCTTGCATAACTGCAATGAGAAACCCTTTCCAGGATCAAATCCCTACACCAGGGAATCCCTGGTATCTAGGCAGGCTTTGGGTGGCAAAACAACGTTGGTTTGGTCAGGCAAGCAGATGAGGAAACATCTATGAATAAGGGGCAGCCCAGAGCAGCAAATCCTTTCCCAACATTTAACTCTAAGGATCATTTTAAGCAGAAATATCCTAGAGAGGACATTTACTCCTAGTCTAGCATCTCCATTTTATCTCCCTTAAGTAACATGCAACACTTCTAATACACATTTTAAATCCCATAAGTGAGTACAACTTCTGAAAACTTCACTGCTGAAGCCTAAAGTCAAAAGCATTCCTGTTCTCCAAATGTGTTTTTCCATTTCTGCAAATTCTGAGACACCTGGGCTGCCTTGGTACCAATCAGCTTCAGGTTTTGGTAACTGGCAAGAAACCTCAGTCCTTGCTTGTCAGAGCACTGATCTTGGAGTGCAAAATGATATTGCAGCTTGGATTTGAGGTTTTCTGTTGTCATTTGAGTGATGTAAGATCCCTTTAATCTCAGAATTAAACGGCCATCTAAGTCCCAAACTGCTGATTCAATCTGGAGGGTGTACCTTTCTGTAAAAGAGCCAGGACAGGAAGGTGAGATGAGTTCCTGAAACAGCAGTAGCAGTGTCACAAGAGCAGGGCTGCAGGTGGAAATTTAACCCCAGCCACAGGCACCCAAGTGGGATCCTTCTGCTATGGTAACTTAACTGTGTGTCTGTGCATCACCAACCTTGTGAACTTCACTGCCTGTTACACTCAGCAGATTGTCCCGACCCAGAACATCTTCCCTCATGTTTAGGAGAGCAGTACAGCTGTGCAGAGATCTGCTGTTTTATAAAGCTACAGAAGAAAAGAGTTAACTACACAAACAGTGACGTTAATGCTTCATAAGAACTACTCCAGTGGGGACCACAAACACACATAGGAACCCCAAACAGAGAAGAAACATCAAAATTAGCCCTCTGGGGCATGTGGTTTGGTACCCTGCTTGTTTAAATAATTTAAATTTTTCAATTCCCTAACAGGCACCTTCTGCCAACATTTAAGCACTTCATTTTAAGGAGTGAATTTCATAACACAAGCATGCAGCATCGCAAGACGAGAATCAGTGTGCTTCTCTGCCTCACCTTCTCCTCTTCCATCCTCAAACCCACAGCAGCCACATCCCCAAGCTGACACAGAACTGCACTAAAGTCACGCCTTGTGTGAGAAGGAAACAGCTGGCAAACATCTGAAAATGTTCATTAACCTTTTGCTAACATGGCTGCTTCACAACTACCACGTCTCTTCATGGCTGAGCTGCACTTTCTCTCTAACTTGGGGTTTATTGGTCTAGAAATACTTGGGGGTTGATGTACTTAGTGGCTGACTGAGGCATTTGTTTTTGAGGGGAAGACTAGTACTATTAAACCAAAGTCTCTTTTCTAGTACAAAGCTACCCAATAGCACTGTCACATTTGGGCATGAGGACCAAGAGCCATCGTGCTTTGAGGACCTCCGCTTGCTCCAGTGTGCGCAGGGTCAGTGGCTCCTCATCCATGCCCAAACTTCCCCTTTTCCTCACAAACCCCTCTCCTTGCCCACTGTCCCCCTTGACAGCAACAGGCCTTACCACAGCTTTACCAGACCCCCATACCCCACAGAGCACCCATCAGTCCCTCGTTTCTGCTTTCCTTCCGCTTTTTGGGTCACACTCAGTTGTTTGGAACAAGATAAAGCATCTCCTTTACCTTGCCGGAGCCAGGGCTTGGGTGCAGACAAGGCCCTTTCCCTGTTTGCCTCTACAATAGAGCCTGGAACAGTAAGGGGCATACCTCAGCAGGAGGGAAAAATGTGGGAAAAGAGCTAAACCTTCATGACAACAGTCCCTGGGTGCTACCCCAATGCTAAACACCCCAGCAGGCTCACAACTGTCCCCACACCAGGCAGTACAGGCCACCTCTCCAGTGGTGGGAGATGACAGCAGAAGCAAGGGAAGGTCTCTCTACTAGCCTGGCTGTCACCAGCGCTCACCTCCAAGCCCCTCCGTTTCCCCAGTTTCCACTGGCTTACTGAAACCCTTGAACACAGCTTGCTGGAGAGGGGACAAACAAGTTTCTTTCAAAAATGGCAACATCACAATACTCCTGACTTGCAAAAAACAACAGAAAAATTACCATCAGATATGTTTGTACAGCAAGCTCATTCTTCCCTTTTTATAAAGCCACAAGAGATATAAAATATAGAACATCCAAGGACCACATGAAAAGGATGTCTGGATCTGTTAAAACATAAAGAAGGCTCTACCAGCCAAGGGCAAAAGTTTAGCAACAATAAAAGTGTCTTCAGGGTTGGGTTTTTTGGTTAGTTTTCTTTCCTTTTTTTTTTTTTTTTTTCTTTTTAATGCACAGAGAGCGAGGAAAAGAGTTTGTGGTCATGTTTTCCAGCTTTATGTATATTTGTCTATCATTTTAATATAAACAGGGTGTATTTATAAAGCCTAAAGAAATGGGAAACAGACTCATTGGTTTCCAAATGCCAAGAAGCCTCTTGAAGGATGATAAGCAATTAAAGAGGAAAGTCAGTCAAACTTTTATGACACTTCTGACCAAGGGTTTTATTTTTATTGCACAAAATCCAAAGTGACAACAACAGAGATATACAGTAGCAGCACCCACCCACCCTTCTGTTGTGAGGGGCCTGCCAGAATTCCCAGTAAAATCCTACTTCTGAGAGGAAAACAATGCTTGAATTCACGTACCCCTTTGACAGCAGAGTTCTGCACACACTAATGCACACAGGGAAACCTATGGAAATGGATACACATGTACAGTCTCCACACGCAGCCACGAATACCCTTTAAGAGCAATTCTCTGCACAGCCCCTATGGAAATGGAATCTGTTTTCTAATAGCAAATACTCAGGGGAGTCCAGAAATCCTTCAGCAGCCCAGGGGAAAAAAAATAAAAATCTATAAAGGGGAAATGGAACAAAGTAGGGAAGCAGACAATGCAGCTGGTGCGTTACTTTGCACCAGTCCCAACCATCCCGCTTGCACAGCAGTACAGACAATTTGATATTGACAAGGCAGAACTTCAGTTGTCAGGTTTTGACAGGCCAGTTTGGTAGTGAGGAAGGTTTGGCTTTTTCCTGGGAAAGGGGGAAGGGGGAGAGGAATGAAGGTGCTAATTAAAGACATAGAGCGTATTATGTGCCCGTGGAGAGAGAACAGGAAAGGCTCATTAATGGCTCTTTTGATAAAGGATATCCAAAACCAGTGACTAATACACAATGGAAGGGTCTATATATTTTTTACAGAAGAGGGATGCTGTATGCTCAAAAAAACCTTATGGTTCCTGTCTGAAATAAGCAGTTACAGAAATTTTGAGTCCAATCCATGAAGAGTGTTTTGGGAGATAGGAGCTCTGCATCATTAAGCAACTGCAACTTAAACATTAGCTAGCTAAAAAAGAAAACAAAAAGTAGAGAATAGAAAGTGAGTAACAATTTCTCAATTTTGTCTCTTTTTGAGACAAATGTCTTGTTTTTTGGTTGTTTTTTTTTTTTGTCCTTTTTTTTTTTCCTTTAAAAAAAGTAAAATTCTTGTAATAACTCAGGTTCTGGTACTGACCTGAAGGCCCAAAACAGCCCCAGTGTATCACCTGTACTTGTGAGACAAATGCAGCCTCCCTGTATCTCTCCTTTTGCTTGGAGCACGGTCCTTTGAACAGAAATCAGTCAAGGCACAGAAGCCCACCATAGCACACAGGAAGCAGCAGGAATGTAGGGAGGGATGGAAAAAAGGGCTGCTTTCAGCTAGAATACATGGTACGATACAAAGGAGAGCATTTCTGTGCCAAGGCAAAGGGCTGATCATTAAGATTTTCATTTAGTAGACATTTCTCATCCTTGCCCCAAACTACATCAGAGCAGGCAGGGAAACAACTCCAGTGCTGGACTCCAGAGCCCCAGCAGCGGGACCATCCCTTGTTGCATCTCACCTCCCCTCTGACTGAGCATTCCCTTGTCCTGCCTGCCCCTCCAGCACACAGGATTGCTACCACCACCTCTCACTGCCTCCTGCCTTTGCTGGGAAAGTGAGGTCTGGCTTTTCTAACTCATTTCAAAAACATCTCAAATCTATCAGTTCTAGAGTACTTGTAATGGCTTGGTTCACTCTGCTGTTATTCTTTCTCAGCTCCTTCAGCTTGCTGGCTCTTGAATTACCTGCCAGAATGCAAAGCTTCTTTATTTCTTCCATCATCACTTGGGATGAGCGTCCTCGAGGGACTGAAGTGTTTACATTTTGTTCTGATGCTCTGAGCTCTATTTCAGCTGGCAGATGAAATTCATCCTGGTGTAAACCCAAAGTAAATCCCAAGCAAGCCTAGTAAGTCACTGAAATTACTCCAAAACCATATGGCATGTAGGATTTGACCCTGAAATTGCAACAGGCTTTGCTTCCAGCCCAGCTAAACCCCAGTCCTTTCTCAACCCATCAGCTGGAGCAGCTGCCTGTTAGCCACCCACACAAACCCAGCTACCCCCAGGCAGCAGGGCAGTGAGCTTCTCAGGCAGTCTGCTAAGGAAAGGAACAGAGCAGCAAGGCAACAGACAGTTATAGCCAAGGAATATGGGGTAGGTGGTGTCTTTTGCTGTCTTGGGTTTATTGGAAGCTACAAGCAAAGTTTTGATTTGATGCCAGCTCACAACTCTCACTGGCCTAACAATGGACATGTTCACAGGTGTCCAAGGACTGGACCCCTCAGGAACAGTCAGGTTGCCAAACAGCTTATGTCTCACAGCCGTTTGAGCCAGAGCATTTCTATTCCCTTCCCTTTGTGCTAGGTTTGATTCAGAAAGGCAGAAAAAGTTAAATATCATGTGACATGAAAAATGTGAGGGGTGATCAGCAGTGAACTGATACGGCAGGCTGTCTTCCCTCCAAAACACCAGCAGACTGCTCTGCTCTAGTCAAGCAAAATTAATAATTCACATTGAGTAATCTGGAAAATTAGATCTCCTTCTGATTATGCCTGCAAGCAGCTTACAGTTTGGTTTTATTCATTATTCTTGGAAACATCTACAAAAAAATCTTAGTCTACTAGAATTGCTGTGGGAAGCAGATTCCAGAAGGAGAATGAGCAGAACTCTGGCCAACACAGCCCAATTTTCTATTGGGATGCAGGCAGTGGCCAGTTGACTGTACTGTCAGCACTGAAGCATTTGCTCAGCTCCCCAGCAACTCCACCAAGCAAAACACGCAACACTTTCATATTTGATCTGAAATAGTTGGGGTTTGTGCCTGCTTTAAGTTGCATTCAGCAACAGGAGGAGGCTGGATGAAGGTGTAGTGGGAGCCTAACCTGATGCCATCTGACCCTCCTTAGCATCCCCCTCCCAGAAGGGGTTTGCACAGAGCTAAGCTGCTCCCTGCTGCTCCTCATTTCCCAGTTCTGAAGCCTGGAGCAGCCAGCACCACCCTGAGGGGAAGAAGAAGAGGAGGGAGCCCAACAGCACTTTCAAAGCATAAGAATCAGCATCTAAGTGAATGTGTCATACAGGGAACCTCACCCTCTGCTCACAGCTCTGTCTAGGAACAATATTCCAGCTGACTGATGCGAGTGACGGCACCTCCAGCCTCTGCTTGCTTGGGCCACTACTGCATGTTTGCCTCTCTGCTCTGGGACTTAAGTGAGCCTTGTTCCTCCCTCACACACCATAGGTGCAGTATTTTAATGTGGAAAATAAGACAGTACTCAAAACCAGTCTGAAGGCCAAAAATCAACACAACAAGTAAGACAAATGAACCACCTAAAGTCTCAGCACGATTCAGGTTGGGCTTCTGGCCACAGATGAAAAAATAGTGGAAGGGGGAAAAACTGCAGGCTGTACTTCTCTAGAATTTTTTGTAAAGACCTTGAGAGGGACATTCCAGTGATTGAGAAAATACATTTGATTCCACATCCATGCAGAGGATGAGATGAGCTCTCAAGGTCTTTCCTGCCTTACATTTCTAGGATTTTAAAAACCACCCGCAAAGAGGTTCTGGGTGATACAGAGTCAGTGGTGAATTGCATCATCCACCCCTCTGATTATTTCACTAATGAAAACCAGCACAACCAGCACTACAGATGGAGTTAGATGAGTCCTGAACTTCCTTGCTTTTCTAGGATTAGTCAGACCCATAACGGTCCTTTAAACATTTTTGCTGTTGTTGTTTTGTGTGGAGTTTTCTTGTGTGTGTGTTTTTGGTTGGTTTTTTTTTCTTTGTGGCTAAATTTTTTATATCATGCTTATCATCCAGGGAGCTCCTAGAAATAATAGCAAAAGTGCATGCACAGAGGGTCACACAACTGCTAAAATGTTAATGCCCTGTATTCTCTCTGGATTCTGCAGTTCTCCTGACCCAAGAAGTTTGCACTTCTGCAGACAACAATGGAGGAAAGGTTTCTAGAGCTCCACAGATTATCCTAAAATAAGGAGCTTGTGTATTTTTCATTAGTTGCATAGATACAAAACTCTGGAGATGCTAAGAGACAGACTCTGCTCATCTGGAAATTTGAGTACAGACTAAGTCTCTGCGTAAAAGGTCTTGCATTTCTACTGCTGAGCAGCTTTTGGTTTCAAATCATCTGAAGTCCTCAGCTGTCCATCACAGTATGGTTCTGCTAGCAAGCATTGTCAGAGCAACAGCTGCAGATTTCTGCTGGCTAAAGGGAACTGCACCATCCACACACCAGTGCCTCCCCTGGGCACAGGCTACCCAAGCTGACAAATGCACCCTCACTGACAAGACCACTTCCCCTCTCTGATCCTTTCCTTGGTGATAGTGATTAACCAGAGGCTCTGAGAAAGTCAGTGGAAGTTTTTCCAACCATTTGAGCACAGATCTTCTCTTCCATCCCTCTCCCTCTCCTCCCTTCGAAGTCAGAGTCTCATTATTAGTTCTGTGCCACATCCTCCCTTTCTGCAGGAATCTCTGCACCATCCCTCTCAGCACAACCTCCCAATGATGCCATTTGCTCCTAACACTCCCATCCAAACACATGCACGCCAAGCCAAATTTATTGGGCTACTGAGTGCTCCATACCCTGGGCCTGGACAGTCCCAACCTTGGGAATTACTCTGAGCCTTACACAACCCTTCCTCACCTTTTCTGCTTCCCTGCAGCACATCTGTCCAAAAGCTGCAACGGTTCCAGAAGGAACTGTGCGGTGGGGCAGAGATGTGGTTCCATCAGGGCAGAGCTTTTCTTTTTCTAAGATTTTCAACAAGTTTTCTACACTATTTGTTGCAATTTCTTCTAGGCATGGTGAAATGCTCAGTGCCAGTGTCAGCAAATGGCAAACACAGCACTAGCACACCACTCACGTCTCAACCTTCTGGCTTTCTACAGCAAGGATCAAGTTAACTTTGTCAAACGAGCAGGAAGGCTGGACACAGGCAGGTAGGACCTGCTGTGGAGGACAGCCCAGGGGGTTGTTTGAAAGCAGTACCCACATTCTAAAGGCTGCCAACGCCTGGTGTCAAATTGCCTCTCTCAGACCTGCCATCAAGCATGCAAAGTGCTCGGTGAACTAGTGGATGGTAAGAAAGGAGGGAGGAGGAAAATAAAAAGAGAGACAAAAATAATAAAAATAGTGAACTTCCTATGGTCAGAGCAGCAGAAGACAGGCTACACGCTGTCCCATGCTCCTGCTCACCATCCATGGTCACAGCAAGTGTCCATCAGGCAGCTGAGTAGCTGCCAGTGACACAAGGAAAAGGTGAGCACAGTCATGGCAGGAAACACCATCCACCACCCACACTTGATGACCCCTGGCTCTTGAGATAAAGCCAAACAACTCAATGCAACACCAGTAGTTCAGAGCCATCCTCGCAGTGCCCAACATGATTTTATAGACATCTCTTCAGAATCTTTACCACAGCAGTTTATTAATTTCTCTCATTTTAACAGTTACAGTCAGAATCAAAGCTCACTTCTAGCACGTTTCTATCAATACAACAGAGGCATGAAGTTGGTTAAAAAAATTCCTCAAGTTCTACTTACAGTCACACACATGCACACAAAATGAACAAAGTGAACATTTGGCAATGTTTGTGCTGCCAAAATTAAAATTAGGCACCCAGTCTGCCCAGGCTGCACCTTAAGACAACTGGGAAGGGCTGGAATCCATCAGATGGAGATGCAAAACGTCTGTGTCAAGCTCTGATTCTGAAATGCCCTTTGGGGAAGGTCTGTGCTTTCCATCAGCCTCATAAGAAATGTTTGAAACTAGTTATGAAACTCCCCAAGCCCACACATCCCTCAAAACTTTGTTTGTAATTTCTTATTTGCATCTTTACTAAACGAATGGGAACAGAGGGGTCAGTTTCTGAAGCCCAGCAGATGACTATTCCCTTCCTATTATTTATTTCTTCTGCTGATAAAAGTGAAATTATTTTGGGTTTCTAACAGAAGGAAAGCAGAAAGATGAAACCAAAGCAGAAGCTCACCACAAGCTCTTCCAGCAAATCACAGTCATTTTTTTCAATTTAAAAAGTGTTTTGATGAAAAATTGCAACCACTTTTCAGTGAAATGGCTTTATAGCTTCTCTTAATCTAACAGAGACACCCACACAGAGGCTGCATTGTTTAACCAGCTGCAGCATCCCCCCCTTCCCAGTCCCACTGTGCAGAGCTCCTTGCGAAGCTGTGAAGATATTTATAGCCTGGATTCCCAGAAGGGAAATCTCCAAGGTGCCGCTAATTAGTTCTCCTAATGCACTGTTAATAAGAAGGGGAAACATGACTTATCTCGTGAACAACAGCTTTGTTGCTGTTTCTACTAGGAGCTAGGATATCCCATGGGAATTACTCAGGGAATGAATTCCACAGCTGAAAAGTGGATCTCCCCCAGGGTAATCCCTGAAGAGAAGGTTTCACAGTACGGTTTAGGGTGGAAGGGACCTTGACCATCTAGTTCCAACCCACCTGCCATGGCCAGGGACACCTTCCACTAGACAGCTTGCTCAAGGCCTCATCCAGCCTGGCCCTGAACCCCTCCAGGAAGGGGGCATCCACAGCCTCCCCAGGCAACCTGTTGCAATGTCTCACCACCCTCAGTGGAAAGAATTTCTTTCTAGTAGCCAAGTCTAAATCTGCCCTCCTTGAGTTTCCATCTATTCCCTCTCATCCTATCACTAGAAGCCCTCCTTAAAAAAAAAAAAAAAAAAAAAAATCTATTCCCAGCTTTCTTGTAGGCTGCTCTAAGGTCTCACCAGAGCCTCCTATTCTCCAGGCTGAACAGAGCCACCTTCCTCAGCCTGTCCCCACAGAGAGGGCGCTCCAGCCCCCCGATCGTCTTTGTGGCCTTCCTCTGGACCTACTCCAGCAGGTTCACGTCTCTCTTGTGTTGAAGGTCTCATAGCTGAACAGAGTACTCCAGGTGAGGTCTCACACAAGCAGAGTAGAGGGGCAGAATCACCTCTCTTATCTGTTTACCATGGTGCTTTAATGTAGCCCAGGATACAATCAGCCTTCTGAACTGCAAGTGTGCATTGTTGGCTCATGTCCAGCTTCTCATCCACAGTACAAAGCTGTGACAAGTCCCACTATGATTCCGCTTGGGCTGGACATTCCTATAGGTATTTGTCCTGAGGAATGTATCACTGGAGTGAAATCCCACCTTGATTTTCAATAGCAGGTGGCTTATGACAATCCCACAGTAAAAAAACAACTACATCCACTTCCCCTGAGAAACAAATAGCAAGCCAAAGTCTCAACAAAACATGTAGAAAACATCATGAATTCATCATAACATATCTATTCAGGGACACCTCAGAGTGAGGAGTTAGCTGCTGGAGAACCAGTGAACACACAGTGAAACTGCAGCAACTCCAACATCACCCCCTTCCAGGCAAAGGTAGGGGAGGGACTGGGATCTCTTACTATCCTGACACATGCAGACAGGAGCCCTTGCTCAGTGTCCTACACTAAACTTTCAGTACCAAACAGCCCCCCCTTAAAGTGCCTATCACAAATCAGAGCTTTCACTTTCTACCTTGTCTCAGTCCCCTACAGAATTAAGTAGCTGTTATCCAGCTGACCCCCACAGGTGTCACCTATCCAACTCTTCAAGAGATCCAATGCCTATTTGTGGCCTGGAAGGCAATCTTTAGCATGCTGCCACAGCTCAGGAACCAGCCTGAGATCATCTTTTTACATCAAGTACAAATTCACGTGGGTGAGCATCTGGACAAGCACAGATCACAAGAGCTATGCAAGAAGGAGTAAAAATCTCAAAAGCGAGCTAAACTCTTACTCACCTGCAACACTCTTGCTTAGAGTCATTAAAGATAAGGTTGAAAAACTTATCTGCATCAAGATCTACCTACAGCCTTGTATGAGCTATACTAGCTATTGAGTCAGAGGAAATTACTGCTTGTTCTGTCTTCTTATGGACTGAATGACCAAGCAACAAGCCCTGGCCTTCCTGAGAACAGCAGCTCCTAAATTTCACATAGGGTCACACTCTGGAGAGATACTTTCTACAATCGCTTACATAAGCAAAAGTCTGCTTGGGAAAAGGTCAAACAAAACGTTTGCAGGCACAAATGAAGTTGTTTTTCATCTAGATGTCACTGAAATGTTTCAGCATGTATTTCCTTTACCATCTCAGGTAGACTCCAGTCATCTTCCTCATACAGGTAGGTGACTTGGCATGGGGAACAATAACAATAACTTGAGGGTATCCAGACCAGTGATGGATGTAGTGGAAGGGATCTAGCTAACTGGGTTTCTGCTATTTACTTGCTGCAACCTGAAAACTCAAATTCTTGTTGGATTTTGCACATCAAATGCTACTACTACTTACTGATTGCTTCCAAAATTAGACAGTTTTTTTAAAAACACAACCTTATTCTGTTAGGTCATCACAAAAGCTTCAGCTGTACTTGAAATAGTCCAAGTTCACACTACCAGTAAAGTTTTCTGCACACACAGTCAAATCTTTTCATCTCTGGCCTGCTCTATATTCTGGTGCCATCTTCTACATCTCAGACTTCCTGAAGCTGTCCTGGAAGTCTGCTGGAACACTCTAAGAGGTATTCGGACTGGGGAACAGCCTTCAGGTAAGAAAAATACTTCAGGGGAAAACAGAAGAAACTAGTGATACACTTTTATTTAAAATGACCGTTGTGATGTCTCAGTTTTACACCTGCCACATGTTTAGGGTGGAGAAAGTCACATGGCCACCCAAAAGGATGTCTTCTATAAAATGGTTAATGTATATAATGAGGATTTCCAATAAATTCAAGACACATTCGTGTTTGGCAGCTTTCCCATCATGCCAAGAATTTATCCAACACCTCTTTTTATTTATGATGAACCAAAAGTCGCATAGCACTTTATCATGCTGTAAAGGATACTTCTTTAATTAAATACCCTGATGGTCTTGAAGCAGCCCTCCCATCACTGATGTTTCTATTCCTACACACATTCTGCAGAAGCAAATATAAAATGCAGCTGTGGTCAGTGAACATGTGAGATCAGTATGATGGTAGCTCAGCACTACAACTGGAAGACAACAGCCACTCTAACACTTAAGTGCTTTTCCCTGCACCCCATTTTTTGTAGGGTTACTGAAGTACTGGTCTACCAAAAAACAGATGTTCAGATTCAGCCAGGCTACAGAAGTCCTGAAATGTGACTCTAAACACTGGTGAGTCTTCATCAGATCAAGAGCAGCAGCAAATGTTGATTTCTGCTGAAAATCTGGAGCAAGAGCCTGCACATTAGATTGTCCATCCAGCACCTCAGAGCACCATGAGCTGCTAGTGATCCCTCTTACCTACAGAACAACCTTTGAGTTGCCTCAAGAAACAGATGTCAATAACATCAGCTAGGTCTGTCAATGCTTCCATCTCATACTCTTTTTTCCTAGCTCCTCAAATATTAAAGCAGATATTTGTAAACCTCTAAACATTACTATTCTCATATTTAACTGCAGCCAGCATAGACAAGGACACACCCAATAATACCACAGTCAAAATTTGCTGCTGCTCTTGTGCTAACAAGAATAAAATTCTCCTCCCCTTCCAACATAGCCACTGAGCTTTATTCATCATGAAGACCAGTGCCAAAGCAACGAATTGTCAAGTCCTTTCAATCAGGGATACAAAGATGTGAAGGATGTACACATCCAGGCACACAAGACCTTTAAGATACCTCAGCCAACCTAAGCATGAATACAGAATCACAGAACTGTCAGGGTTGGAAGGGACCTCAAAGATCATCTAGTTCCAACCACCCCTGCCATGGGCAGGGACACCTCACGCTAGATCAGGTTGCTCAGAGCCCAATCCAGCCTGGCCTTAAAAACTTCCAGGGATGGGGCTTCCGCCACCTCCCTTGGCAACCTGTTCCAGTGTCTCACCACCCTCATGGTGAAGAACTTTTTCCTACTATCAAATCTGAATCTAACCACTTGCAGTTTTGCTCCGTTCCCTCTAGTCCCATCACTACCCATCATCCATATACAGTGGAGCAGAGCAAGCAGAGAGGACTAACATTTCTGATTTGAGTTACCAAACTGCATAGGGTAGAAGCCAATGAAGGATCAGGACTACTGTGAATTGCATCCATATATCAGTTGCAAGGTAAAGATATTAAACAAGTAATTGGCTAGTGACAAACTGATGGATGACTTCGGAGAATGGCAGTAATAGGACCACTGAGAACTGTTTGTGCTTACACAAGCTTAAAAGAACACAAAATGCAAAGGAGATGATCCAAGAAGAAAGAGGCTTCTCCAAAAAGGAATAAACAGGTATTCTGCTCTTTGCAGGAAAGCGTTTAGTGGTATTTGATACATACATAATTTTCACTTTCTGGTTGCTTTTTTCCCTTGAATTCTACTTTTCCCATTTATAAACATGATACCTCAGTTCTTCCTGAAATTCGGAACCCTGCAGGGTCCAAAAGCCTCCAGAGTTAGAGATCAAATTCCATTCTGATCAAACATGGTTAGTTTGAGGATCGAGGATGAAGCCTCTGTCTTGCTGAACAAAACAGAGCTCAGAGCTGATGAACCTCTCTCCCTCTTTGCACTGGTTTTTCTTTCAACATGCAAGTTTGGTCCACTCCTTAAGATTCCTGACTTCCAAACAAAATCATCCTTTGAGTTCAGATGATTAGGAGAGCCAAAAGGCATTGTTTTAGTTTTTGCTACATTTAAAACCAGTTTGTTTTCCTTGAACCAGTCTGTCAAAGTCTTTTTGCAGTTCAGGCGTTATGTGAGAAACAGATTTGCCATTAAAATGCACAGTCGTGCCATCTGTATAAAAATGTATAGCACAGTAATGACATAGCCTTGCAAAATCATTAATAAAAAGAAAAAAACAGGAATGACTGACACTACTCAACTAGGGGAGGGGGGAGGAGAGAGGGGAGAGACATTGACACCTTTGACTGACAAAGGGGGGAAGAGACAGCCCTGTGAAGAGAAACAGATTGATGCTTCTCCCAGATTCTTTGTCTTCCTGACAGAGTATGGGCAGCACTGCAGGCCACCTACTTGCTGTGCTAACGCCTGTAAGCACGTTAGGCCAAAAGCTTTGGTGAAGTTAGCTAGGAAAGATTTCCATGACGTTTTCCTTTCTTTAGGGTACACTGGGAAGAGCTTGCTGCTATATGGCTGCTCAGAAGTCTTGTTTCACCAGGAGCTGTTCCTTTGCATGGGGAGGGAGCACTGTGTTGGGTCTCTCTGCAGCTCTGCCCAGCCTCCCCCTGCCCAAGCAGCTGCAGTAGCACTGATTCTGAACTTTTCTACTGTGCAGGCCAAGCCCTGATGGTTCTGATAGCCACTAAGGCACTGCCTCCCACCAAGCTTGCGTCCTCAGAGGTAACACTGCAAATGCCACATCCTTCAGGTTCCCCCTTGCAGGGACTATATGGTGAGCCAAGGGAACTACCAGCAGCAATGCTGAGCTCCTTCGGTGGCCTAGTAAAGCAGCACTGGCTGCCGGCAGCCCTCACGTCACACCTGCTAGATAGGATTTAGGTTCAGGGTTGACGAGTGTTGGTCCCACCTCACTGTGACAAGCCAGCAGGATACTGTGATTCACAGGGGGAGATGTGTGAGTCTTCCAAAAACATGCCTGGAAGGAAAGAACTGATGAGGGCATCTGAAAAAAAGACGCACATATGGTTTTTCTGATGGCTCAACAGCAACCAGTTCTCTAGAATTTTCCTCAGGTCACGCAGGTGAATGTTTTCCTTAGGCTGAAACCTTCTAAAAATAACATGGGAAAGATTCGTTTTTGGCTGTGTTGGGTTTAACAAGTGTCCCTTAAGCTTTGTTTACCCATCATCTTGTCAATGTGGCATATGCATCAGCTCGCTATCAGCTATGTGCTCCACCCTTTGCGTCTGCCTGCATGCTGAGTGACTGCAAACCCACAGCCTCCTGACAGTCCCGGGGCCCAGCCCAGGTCTTCAGCCGGGTCTAATGACATCTGCAGAAAACACCAAAGTATGAAAACAATAAAAGGCCCTAAGAACGTCTTTACAAGGTATTTGCTAGCACTCACCCCAGGGACTTCACTATCATTTGAGAAAAAACGCTGTAATTGTGGTAGTATTATAGACTGCAGTTCTACACAGACTTCCTAAACTTAACCTCCACCATTACAGACCTAATTTTGGAGCAGTCCATTGTGCCACTTGGAGGAAAGCCACAAGTTCAGCATTAGTAACTTCAGCTGTAAAAAGAACTTTTTTCTTTTTTTTTTTCTTTTTTAATGATGATTTGTGTTTCATAAGCACGGCACTATTTTTAGAAACATGAGAAAGTGAAGTATGCATCCTTTTAAATCTGGCTTTTACTACACCCTGTAATTTATGGTGATATAATAAGTAATTTGAAAATAAAGATTTGAGACAACATTTTAGCATTAGTGTTTTTAAGACAAAACAAACATTCAAAATAAAACCTAAACCGCAGCAATGAAATCTATGATTAAATGCCTACTTTCTGCTAAATTTGTAGTTATGGCAGCCTAAATCTCAAACATTTGTTGTGACCTCTCACAAAAGTAAAAATAATCATATTATTCATTGTGGTGGAAGACCAGTATAGGGTATTATTTTATCGTGGCCTTAAGTATCCATGGAATTACACAGCCTTTTTTGAAAGTGTATTAATTACTCTGTTGAATCCAAGTGACTGCTGGCTTTCAGAAAAAAATGTGCATCACCTCATTGGATTTGCTTTATTTCTGAAGACTAGCACTTTTTAAGGCTCATTTATGCATAATACATCAGATGTGACCTGTTTAATCAGCACTCAAGTTCTCCTGAGTTCAGATCTCTTGCCTGACTTACAGACAAAAAGGCTTCTGACTGTTCACAGAAAAATTCAGACGCACTTTTTCTCCTGTTTGCTGTGCAAAAGCTGCCGCTGTAGCGGGTGCCAAACCCCAATGCTAGACTGCAGTGAATAATATGTGCCAAGCAGTTCAGCTCAGGGCCTTTGCTCGCTCCAACAGCCATCACGTCACACCAATTAGCACCCCACACGTCCCCGTTATGGCAAGGGATCTTTCTGAGAGCAGCAGCCTCTCCTCTGCATGAGAAGCAGCCCCAGGTTGGGATGCAGGCATGCAGCAGCTCTTCCTATCCATGCAATTACAAGAGCCATTTCTCTGCTTCTGTTTTCACCAGGCACTAATGCCACTTGGGCATTAAATGACCTGATCATTACCACCTTGGCTGTAAAGTGGAAGTGAAGTGGAACATGTCCCTTCTGAGGAAAGGCTGAGGGACCTGGGGCTCTTTAGCTTAGAGGAGGCTGAGGGCTGACTTCATTCATGTTTACAGGACGTGAAGAGCAAGTGTCAGGAGGACAGAGGCAGGCTTTGCTCAGTGATATCCAAAGACAGAAAAGGGGCAATGGGTGCAAGCTGGAGCAGAGATGGTTCCATGTGAACACAAGGAAAATCTTTTTCATTGTGAGGGTGACAAAACAGTGGAATATGCTGCCCAGAGAGATTGTAGAGTTTCCTTATCTGGACACGTTCAAAACTCTGCTGGATGCATTCCTGTGTAACCTACTCTAGATGATTCTGCTGTGTCAGAGGGGTTGGAAAGGATGACCATCTGAGCTCCCTTCCAACCCATAACATTCTGTGATTCTGTAAAGAATAGAAATGTCAGATTGCAGAGTTTCCCTGAAACTCTGGAAAGTGATACCTGCCAAGAAATACCTCTTTGGTCACCACAGGAGATCAAATGAACATTACAAGTTTTCTTCAAGATAGAGGAGAATTTGTACATAGAGCCTACCAGTTTTCTTCCCTTTAGGATTTCTGGAAAGGTAACGTTCAGAGAAGAAACAGATTTTACATTAAAATCTTCCCCTATTTGAGTCCAGACTCAAACATCTCTAAATATCTCTACAGCTATCTAAAAGGAGGTTGTAGTGAAGCCAGTGTTGGCCTCTTCTCCAAAGTAATTAATGACAGGGCAAGAGGCAATGGTCTCAGGCTGTGCCAAGGGAGATTAGGTTGGATGTTAGGAAAATTATCTTTACTGAATGAGTGCTGAGACATTGGAACAGGCTGCCCAGTAAGGTGGTGGAGTCACCATCCCTGGAGGCATTCAAAAAACAAGTAGACGTTTGGGACATGGTCTAGCGGTCATGGAGGTGTTGGGTTAAAAGTTGGACTTGATGATCTTAAAGATCTTTCCCAACCTTAATGATTCTATGATTCTGTCTAGTATTGCTGCCTTTGTTCTTTAAATCCAAAATAGCCCTGTCCTATGAACTATCCCAGCACAGTACCAGATCATGCCCTGTCACACCATGCACGAACTCTGATTTTAACTTGCTTGTACATCTGAGAGGTGAAGAAAAGATTTTTTCCTGTTAGAGAGACAAATCATTTGATTTTGAGAAGTCAGAGACAACTGATCATCTATTTTGGAGGGCAAATAGAATCTGATCTACTAACCAGATCAAAAGGTGGCACAAAATCTCTAAGCTTGTAAGTGGACAACAAACAAGAAATGGTTATCTATGAGTGCTTATGACCAAGCTCTACACAACCAGAAGATCACTTTAGGCTCAAAGTTAATATCTCACTATTTAAAGTCTTCACTGAATTCCAAAACATTCTGAGGCTCTCATCAATCTCAGAGCTGCCAAGAGCTCACCTTCTCTGACAGTCCAGAGCATGTAGCTCTAGAAATCTGAATCCAGACTTTTGTGGCTCAAGATCCATCATTCTGCCCACCTCTCAGGCAGCAAAAGTGTGAGCTCTACAGCAGAACATGCCAAGATTGACATTCTCTGTGTCTACACCCATACAGCTTGGTGACTTCAGTGCAGCTTGTCAGGTGCAAACAAGGAGAGTTTAGCTCTTGCTCTTTATTTTTTCAGTTCCTAAAGCTTTTTGGTAGTGGTGGTGGTGAGGTAGACCAAGAGAAACATACACATTTAGAGAAAGAAAAACACTTCCATAATGTTTGCCATTTTTTTCAACCATTACACAAATTACTTAAGTAAATAATAAGCTGAAACTTTGTAATTATTAAATGATATTTACCATGACTTGTTTGTGCCTTGCAATACAATATTTGCACCCACTCGTAATGTTTCGTTTAATTTTTAAATAACTTTAAACTTTGGTATCACTGACACTGAGAGCAGCACAGAGGGGAGGGACCTGGGGGTCCTGGTAGACAAAAGGATGACCATGAACCAGCAATGTCCACTTGGGGCCAACAAGGCCAATGGCATCCTGGGGTGGGTTAGGAGGGGTGTGGTCAGTAGGTTGAGAGACATTCTTCTCCCCTTCTGCTCTGCCCTGCTGAGGCAGCCTCTGGAACATTCTGTCCAGTTCTGGGCCCCTCAGTTCAAGAAGGACCTCAGGGAACTGCTTGAAAGAGTCCAGCGCAGAGCCACAAAAATGCTGAAGGGAGTGGAACATCTCCCTTGTGAGCAAAGGCTGAGGGAGCTGGGGCTCTTCATCTTGGAGAAGAGGAGCCTGAGGGGTGACCTCATTCATGTGAAGGGTGAGTGTCAGGAGGACACAGCCAGGCTCTGCTCAGTGATGTCCAATGACAGGACAAGGGGCAGGGGATGCAAGCTGGAGCAGAAGAGTTCCACATGAACATGAAGAAAAGCTGTGAGGGTGACAGAGCCCTGGAACCCACTGCCCAAAGAGGTTGTGGAGTCTCCTTATCTGGAGACATTCAAAACCTGCCTGGACAAATTCCTGTGTGACCTGTTCTAGGTGATCCTGCTCTGGCAGGAGGATTGGACTGGATGATCTTCTGAGCTTCCTTCCAACCCCTAACATTCTGTGATTCTGGGAACTTTTTTTCCCCAGTGACAATTTTCCCATAACATTAATGTGAATTTGTGAGGATGGTATAAAAGGAGCAGAAAGGGCAAAGAAAGAGGGGGGGGGGAAAAAACCATTTTAATAGTAGCTGACAACTAGAGCAAGATTGAAGACAAATGTTGTTGTCTACTGATTTGAATATAAAATTGTGGTGGCCCCTCTCTGGAGAGCTGAGCCCAGGAGGTGGGCAATTTGAAGAGGACAACTTGGGTAAATGCACAAACAGCACTTGCTGCATTTCTTCTTGGCCCTGAGACAACCGATTCATTCTCAAGGACCTATGGGAGATTGTAACAGTTCCTCACTGGAGCTCTTGCTCTCTGTCTCTGTGGAACAGCTAGCTGAATTCAGAGCAAGTGCCATAAATGATGATACACACAGACTGGTGTGACTTCCGGAGATGACACGTCCTCTTGCCAGCCTGAATCGGCAGCCATGACAGAGGAGAGGATGCAGCATTCTCATGGAGGTAGGTCCACAGCTCTCACGAGGGTACTGGGCTGCAGATCACTCAACAGTAGAGCATCTCTCCTACCCTTTTCCAGGCACCTCACCATTTTTTGGAACACTTAAGGTTTGGGAGCAAAAGGTTAAGGGGTCTCTGTTCCTAGTAGCTCTTTCCTATCCCTCTTTTTGAAATCAGTGGAACTCTTCATATTTATAGCTCACTTTTCCTTATAACTAAATATAGCCATTGGTAAAAAAAAGAAGGGGGTGGGGGGAGCTTTTAGACAAAATGAGGATGAACCTCACTAAAATGTGGGTTCCGTGGGGAAAAGACTTCTTTCTTTCCATAAATCCAAAATGCCATTCAAACTATCATTGCAGTAGCACTTTGTAAGCTGGGGGAAGATACAGGAAATTCCCAAATGTTAATATAATTTAAAAAGCAAACAGGGCAAGCAAACAGGGAACCAATTCCTTTCTAACTTACACAGAAAAATAACTTTGAAAATGTTGTAGATGTTTGTGAAAACAGATTTTACTATGAAGAGTAAAGAAAAAGAAAAACAACACAAACCCAACACCACCAACAAAAAACTCCACACATAATTTTCTTGAGTCTCACATGATTCACAACATACTAAATACAGGGAGAAACGGTAGAATACATTCAAGCACACAAATGCCAGTATGGATGTGTCTAAGAACAGCTAGGAATTTAAGACTCTGATGTGGAACTGTGCCCCAAAGAACATTATTAAAACCTTCTGCAAGGAAAATGATGTTAGTAAACACCTTTATGGTGGAATAATAGTATGGAAGTCACTGTCATACAAGAGCATAGCCCCACAGCCAAGGACAATTGCTCTATGATGCTTGATTCATTTATGAAAACAGGAGGTATCAAGTTTTATGTGGTTTGGCTGAGATTGGTGTGGATTTTTTTTTTTTAATTATTCCCACAAGACTAATGGATTAGAAGATTTTGCCAGAGACTGCATTCCATAGTGCATACTTTAGACCAAAGACACACGATGTAGTCAAAGCTTGCTTTCCACACGAATCAATGAACCAACAAACATCTCCCCTATTGCGTAAGATGCTATTGTTTGATTCAATTTAGGGAGGATCATTTGCTCAAAGCATTGTGAAGTTATGGGAGGCGGAGGTGTGTTAGCCAAGGAAGCCTTTTGTGACACTGCATGAAAACGGCCAGCCAGCAGACCAAAGACTTGCCATGGCACGGATGAGTTCACAGGTCCATGGTTCAGAGCCTGCATCTCCCACATCAGAACACAGTGCAGAAGAGGAGCACTTTTAAAGCACAGAAGAGCATGAAGGATAGGAACCTTTACTACTTCTGTGGATCAGACTCAGCCTAGGAACATAAGATCTGGAATTAATATTAATGGCTGCATCGGGCTGTACTTGCCTCAGATGAGTAGGGAGACTTGAGGCTTGTGGCTGTCATCTGAAATACCTCATGCTGTGCTGTTCTTGAGCCTTAGGGTTCTCTGCCATACTAATGAAAGCACAGCCACACATCATGCCAGGCTGCCAGCCTTTCCACTGCCATAGCACATATACCAGAAGTTCCTGTGGTACCAGTTTTTGCCCTGACCTGTACAGCAGGGCTAACTCCCTGAGAAACCAGCAGGCCGTAGGTGTGCCAGCAACACCCAGAGAGAATGCACCATTGACCTTTCATCCAAACCTGCTCTCTACACCTCTGAGCAGATCATCACAGCCCACTTGTTTCCACAAATGAATTTGGTGGCTGCCAGGCATACAAATTGCCTGTGACCATGTAGTCCATTCTCCGTGCCACTGCCACTCACCCAGGGTACGGACGACAGTGACCACACAAGCAAGCTCAGGAGTGCATTTCCCAGTTGAATCACCTTTGTGAAGGAGACAACCTTCACAGCCTACCCCCAGCTGCTGGCACATTGCCCCTTTCTCCTTCCAGTTGCCTCTGATTACGCTGACTCCCTTCAAACCGTCAAGGGACTGCACGGGCTTGAACTAGACTCCTGCAAGTAAAAGAGCGCAGCAGACGCATCTGGCTGTGCTTGCTGTAAGCTGCTTAGCTTCTCAGCACTGCCCTATTTCAGTCTTGGGCTGCTTGTTCATAGGGAGCAGTGGAAGAAAGAGCAGGTTGTGTGATCTTTGTTCTGGTGACGGGGGATGCAGAAAACGTATGTGGAATACAGGAATGATAGCAAGCACAGATTGCCAGCAAACAGGACCATGTGATGGCAGCAGGGTGCCCAGCAATCAGACTCCTCCCTACGGGAGGGTAGACTCCTGGAGAAGAGAAGCACACAGAGCTACAAGGCTGACCATGTAACAAGGAAACAGAGTCCTCTCCTGCTGAGTCCAGGGAGCCCCTGCCAAGCTGTGGGACCCTTCCTATCTCCCTGAATATCGCAGAGGAAAGTACTGGCATACCAACATAGTTTTCAAAACTGAAAATCACTTTTCACTCTTAAAGTAATTTCAATGCAGAATGTATAATACACAGGGACAAAAAAGCCTTTTCCACTAAACAGGCTTCTGTAACCACCTACAACCCAGGATTAAGCTTCAGAACCAGTTACACAAAAGAGTTCTGTAAAAAAATCAATCAATCACTTGTCAAGCGTGGGTTCAGCACCTCGGAAAAGGAGGACATTTCTCAGGTACATGAAGACATGAGATCTTTATTTAAACCACCCTCAACCTGTTTTGCTTAAGTCTCTGAAAACTGTGACCTAAATGCCTTCAAGGAGCTTGGATTTCAGTCCTAGCTTCTCTAGGTCCAAGACCACTGCTCCTCAGCATGGCCAGCTCACCTTTCCTTTCAAAGCCTGTGTGGGAAGGGAAATCCTTCCACCTGTGCACCAGCCAGCCAGCTTCCATGGCATCAGGTACTGCAGGGGTTGCTGGGACCTGCAGCCATCTTTGGACACGTCTGCAGTGGATGCTGCCCTACCCTGGGGCTCTGTACCTGTCGCTGGCCTGGGGCTGTGCCCAGCAGAGGTGTCCTTTCAGCAGGTGCATGAGCTGCCTAGCATCAGAGAGACTGGGCCGCTTCAACCCTGCATACAAAAATGGCTTGGGGTTTTTTTGTTTGGTTGGTTTGGGGGTTTCTGTTGGTTTTTTTGTATTTCATTATAAGGAACAGAGTGCTTGGAGGCTCAGTATCTGCTGCTTTTTGCTCATGGCTGATGACAGAGGCATTGCTGGAGGGCTGTGATTTACCACCTTCAGATTTATTTACATTTGTTTCTCAAGAAGAGTGGCAATTTGCCAGAGCTGGAAGTGCTTAATCAGATCTGATGGGCAGATTAATTAGTGCAGGTTACAGCACTAGTTGCATTCCAGGAGCATTACCTTTTTTTTTTTTTTTTGGCCAGGGTAAAGCAGGAGGAGGTCAATGTCACCAGCATGGGTTTACATTTCACTGCTTTAAGTCTTCATGAATTTTTTTTTGTTTCCTCCAAGTAAACAAACTTTGCTTTTGTTTTTGCTGAGACAAACATGCTCCAAGTAAGGTGACACAGGGACACAAAAACAGGAATGCAGAAAGATGAAAATCTTATTTACCCCTCCCTGTTTCCTTCCATACTATCCATAATAATCCTCTTCTTCTCTCCCCCCCATCTCCCAGCATGATCCTCTTGGTATCCTTCCATCTTTGAAAATAGGTAGTTTGGAATACTGAGCATTTTCATGAACACATGTATATATAGATTTATATATATATAAATGTGTGTGTATGTTTATATAGATTTATCTATATACATATATATGTACAAATATGTATTTATACACACACACGTATATATATGTATAAATAGAGAGAGAGTTGCAGACACAGGATTTGGCCAACCATAACACCAGACTGAGCAATTATAACCTCAGCTGGATTATTCTTCATTTGCACTGCCCTGACCAAAATGTGAAGGTGGCCAATTATGTATAGACTGACAAAGCAGAGAGGAACACGGAGATTAATTTTTTATGGCTCCAGAATCGTTTGCACTCCATAACCTTGGGAGCAACATGCTGCTGGTAACTGGGGACACACATCGTTGTCATGCCACCGTGGTAAACGTGAAAGGACCTTTTGCATCTGTCACACCACAGAAGGCAGGAGTGGCATATGGAGAGTCAAATCTCCCCAGGACACCATAAAGACCATGCTGGTTTTGAACAGGAAAGAGGGGAGTTGGGGGGAAATTCTTCCTAATTCTTCCTCCTTACAAGAAGGTGTGATTTTAAACTTTAAACAGTAAAGGAGGTCACAACCAGCATGAGGACCATGCATGGTCAAGCAGGGTTCTAGCATTTGGCCCAAGGAGGACCCTCACCATCTACCATGCGGTGGCAGAGGACCAGATTTATCCCTTGTCATGTCCCTAGTACACAGGGCTACAGAGCACACTCACAGCTTCTGTGGACTATCAGCAGCCAACAGGCCAGAGGCACTTCCATGCAAAATACTGAGATGAGTGGATCCAGCAGCTCACACTGAAGACTTTCTAGCTTTCTCCAGTCAAACTTTCTCTAGCAATGCTTGTTTTCCTTTCTTCTGGTACTCAGATTTTTTGCAGCAGCACTAAAGGCAGAGAGAAACCATCTCCAACACTGTCCAGTATCCTGGGTTTTACAGGCAGATGCAAGCTGCACCCACTCGCAACCTTCCAGAGTACTCCCACAGTGAGCAGCCTGGTCAGAGGCTCCTGGCTGCAGGAAGGATGGCTCACAGGAGGGAAAAAACATTCACATGCTCTTATGCCTGGTAAAAAGAAACTGGGTAGGACTCCACAAAGCAATAAAGCTAAGCACTTTAGGATGAATGTAAATGGTTGAGACTTCTCCCCCCTCCCCTGCTTCTTCTTTTTAATGTATCCTCCCTCTCACACATATCCTGAGAAAGAAAAAACTTTCCACAGAAGGAATGACCACAGCTCTAGAGCCAAACCCTTATTCAATAAAAGCAGGGAACACATTTTCACATTTCCCTATTTACTCTGACTCATTTTAAGTAAGCTGAAGATAATTTTTCTGCACATTTACGATGCTGTTTCCAATACACGTGGCACCCAATAAAACCCACCACTGCTGCTCCCTGCCCAGGGCTGTGCTCCAGTTCCTCACACACCCTGCACCTACGGTGTGGAGGTACAGCTCTACCCACTGCAGGTCAGAATATGTCAGGGCTTCAATTTTAAACCTGGTTTTGGATGGCTGTCCCAGGATACAGCTTTGCATTTAGCTGGGTTTTGTTTCACACACTGGGACAAATTCACTTCCCTCTATGTTATTTAAGGAAAAAAACCCAAACCACCACACAAAAGGCCAACAAAACCATATTGCTTTATTTTGACTAAATAAAAAGGAAGGGGTGGAGAGGAAGAAGCTCTGCCTTTTGTTTGAACATGTATTTGTCTTTAATTATCTCCCAGGGTCCCACTGCAGTGGGACAGGTGGCTACAAGATGCTAACTGTTCTCCAGAAACATCTCTGGTGTGTGTTCAGTTTCCCACTGCTGAAGCTATGGGCACAGCTTACTCCAGGGCCACCTCCCCTTTCTGCAACTGCAATTTATAACCACAGAACTTGCACCTGTAATTTTAAACCCATGCTTGAACTGTGGGCAAAAGTCAAGAATCCTCTGTTGCTGCCAAGTCACAGAAAAGGTAGCCACATCCTTAGAAACTTCAACAGAAGGAAAAAACCCATCCTGCAGGTATGACTTGCAAGATTCACCCTGCCCCATACAAAGAAAGCAACTTCCCAGCTGTTTTAGTGACAGAGAAATTTCTTAGTCCTCTGGTTATCTCCAAGCAGAGATACAAGACCAGACTGGTGGCTGAAGCTGCCTGAATGCTCCAACAATAGTGAGGAGAGGTTTAAGATGCTGCCTTTAATCAAAAAGGAGTGTTTGGGCTGCAGTTTAATGATGACAATGTGAATGTCAACACTGTTAACAGTTTCACTGCTGACCTGATCAGCAGGCAAACCCAACTAGTCCAGAGCGTGGGTAACTTGAGTACTTTCCCACCCCTTCACACCCACTCCATCATTTGACTCCAACTTAAAAGAACTAACTTTGATAACAAGCCAGATAGTTCATTGGCTCAGTCCTTCCCCTGGAATGGCAGCAGCTGTTACATATTTATTTTCAAATAAAAATTAAAAAAAGCTTAAGCTGTCACATGCACAGCAAGTTTTTCTGGGCAGGGCCTGTCCTTATGTTCTGTGCTTGTACAGCATCTAATTCCATTTGGATAATAATAATAAGGAACAACTGTGTAAGAGATTGCCGTAGCATGAGCTGACACAGTGGTCTACTTGAGATGAGCCTAAACACATTTCCAGTCCCAAACACTGCTTTCTTTCTGCCATGTGAGCAAAGCCCACAGTTCCTCCTCGTTGTTACAGATCTGACTCCACAAAGCACATTCCATGTGGATTTTTATTTATAGAATTAATAACTTAACTCTCAACACAAGCTGGGCTCCCAGGGTGGGCTCCAGCCTACTGGAGGTGGCTCTTTACCTTCACCAGGCCAAACTGCCCAGTTTGAAGTTCCCTCTCTGCACAAACTTACAGCTACACTAATATACACTAATGACAGAGTGACTGTTGGGGTTTTATTGCTAAGTCACAGGGGACAAACTGTTTGTTGCAGAGTTTCAGAAGCTGAGGCTCAGTCTCTCTCACAGCTGCAGCTCACAGCAAGCAAAGTGCCTTAATTGCTCCAAGATATCATATGTACATATGTGCATGTATGAGAAATACATTGAAAATGAAGAATGAAAGTATGTTAGTTATTTACACATTAAAAAATAGCCTTACAAGGATGCTACAAACTTCAGCCCAGGAGGTATTGTGGAAACGAGCAACTTCAGCCACCTATTCCATCAGCTATTAAAAGGGGTTCTCCAACACCTCCACCTACTGTGGGTTTCAAACCACCTTTGCAATACATATTAAAAGCACATAGCAAAAGGACCAAAGCTCCCAACTATGACAAGTCCTAAGAAAGAAAAAGAATTAAAATACCTTCTGTATGCAGCTACCAAATGAACTTGGGTCCTACTCTACAGAGAGCACAAAACCTAAAATCGACTCAGGTGACAAATCCTATCCTGGCCCAAACCAGCAATTATTTTGGTTCTCAAGCTTTAACTGAAGATGTGAGCGTTTTAAGAGTTCACAGACTCAGCAGTTGCAAATGTCAGATGAACATAACCCAGGTCTCCAAAAGCTCTAGGCACATCCTGCTCCAACAAAGAACTGTAAATCTGTCCACTCCTCATGCCAGGCAATAACCACACAGTTAGGAATTGTGATCTTGAAGCAGATGAATATTGATTTTAGAGATCTGTTAGCCTGGTGTTTGTTGGGGTTTTATTGTTCCACAACTTCCTCCATTTTTTTCCCCTGAAGCTCCTGTGCCTCAGAAAACATTGCTGAATTCTACATAGAATCAAAAAGATTTTAAGCATGGAGAGAGAAACTCCCAAAAGAGGACCACAAGCAACATACCTGCTCAAACCACAAATCTAAGGGTAACCATGAAGACTCTCAGCTCATGCCCACTGATTCTTCTATCATCTTCAAAGAAATTATCTGAAAAATTCAGTAACTGAAGGGGCTTCTCTTAACTCTCTCCTGGAGCAGAGAGCTTCATCTCAGACCCTAATGAGTCAAAAAGGTAACATCAGCCTAGCCAGGCTTCCAGATTGGGCAACCACCCCCTGTCCATTGCTGTGGGTGAGACCTTGTTTTACCAGTGTGCCTCGGGCCCCAGACTCAGCTACCCCAGTGCACAGGACAAGGCATGGCATCCAACTACTCTATTGCCAGGCTGGTTTGCCTCGTTAGCCATGGGCAGGACACACCCAAAACATCAGCACTTCTCTGGTAACAGATTTGCCCCTTCTCTTCCTGTTGCAGGCAACTTGCATTAGCAACTCGCTGAGATGAGGCAATAGCTACTGTAGTCCCAGTGCCACAGCTCCTTCAGGCAACAGCTAAGCAGTTTGGAAGACACTGTTGTCCTCAAGAAATCCACAGAGGAATTAGGCAACACTCATCAGTACGTCACAGTCATGAAGAGTTTCGGCCATGCAGCTAATAACGGCCACCTAACAGTACAAACAGGTGAAATGTTTGCTCTGGACCTCTACTGTCACCTTACAAGAGAATGATGGACTGTGATTTAGTAAAGAACCCAGTTTTAATATGGTCTGGCAAACTAATAGATTGACTTGTAAAACTCACAAAATTCATCCTGTATCCTCAGAAAACCAACACATTTAGAAGGAACTTCTGTTTTCATGGAAAAAGCAAATGCTCACCATCTTGAAGCAGAGCAGGGCTGAAGCTGTGCAGAAGCTAGGCTTGGAATCATCCCAGGTCCTGCAGCACTTGTTGCAACAGACACCCCATAGAAGAGAGTATAACAGACCTCAAATCATGGAGGAAGGCAAAGACAGCATCCACTGGTGTTAGACGGAATCCATTATCCATATTAAACTAATGTGATATAGGTGAACTCAGGAAAACCTGCCTACCAAGCAAGTCAGAGAAACTCTTACCAGGTTCCACATGCATGGGACATGAATTTAATAGGTAATAAACTACAGTAAATCAAATACATGTTTTTCTTATGGCCAGGTTTGCATTAAAGCATTACTGACAGCAGCAGCAGCAGGACATCTACCATTCAGTAGTAGCACAACCTACATCAAAAGACAAAAGCAAAAGGTGCAGCCCTCATTGAATGGGTGGAAGGGACAGGGCACCTGAGAGGCAGAAATGAGTAGATTGTCAGTAAGGTACCAGTAGAGAGGGGCTGAGGGAGCTAGGATTGTTCAATCTGGAGAAAAGGAGGCTGAGAGGAGACTTTATTGCTCCCTACCACTACTTGACAGGAGGCTGGAGCAAGGAGGGGGACAGCCTCTTCAGGACTAGAGGAAATGATGCAAGCTGTGCCAGGGGATGTTCAGGATGGGTATTAGGAAGTATTTCTTCACTGAAAGGGTTCTCAGAGTCACCATCTCTGGAGGTGTTTTAAACAGTATGTGGACCTGGTGCTTAGGGACATAGTTTAGTGTTGACCTTGCAGTGCTGGGTCAAAGGTTGGGCTAGATGAACTTGAAGGTCCCTTCCAACCAAGGATATTCTGTGATGGCGACAGCACTGTTAGGCAGGCTCTGCTCCCACTGCCAGTGGATGCTGCTCACACAGTTGAAGCTTCCTCCTAGGGAGGTCTGATAAAATGCCTTTCCTCTGGGAAATGGAATGAGAGTATTTGCTCATTTTAAATACACTGAACAGCCATTAAATGACACAATTGTTTCTGGTGACTCAGAGCAGATTAAAACCAGTGTCTTGAAAGTAAGATAATATGTGCCAGTTCTCCAGCCTCCAGAAGTATCAAACCTTCTTTAAAACAAAAATCACAAAACCAGGAGGAATGTAAATGACATAACAGGAAGATTCAGCACAGCAGCTCTGACATCAGACGGAACAAAGCCATACAGACACTCAGGCTTTTCCAAATAGCTGTGCAAATAAAATTAACTTCTGCCTGGTGTATGTTGGTGATAAACTTGAGCAGCCACTTGCTGCTCTGCCCCAGCTGACTTCAATGTTCAGCCAGACATCCAAAATCTGCCTGGGGACTAGAGTGAGCTTCCTCCGTATCTGTGATCTTCCACAGGACCAGGGGGAAAATACACAGGCAGTCACCCACAGAGGTACAGTGCATCATAATGAAGATCAAGGACATCCTGATTGCTGCAGCAAAGTGCTACTGAACATCTGTTAACGCCAGAGAAGGTACTTCAAAGAACGAGGACAGCTGGACTTCACATAAAACAAAACCACAAAGTGCTTAGCCATGAGGCAGTGAGTGGAGCAGGTGGCTTCCAAGAGCTGGGCCAGACACAGACCCACCCTGATGTGGACAAGGTGACTCCACAGGGACAGCAGCACAGACCCACCTCACATCGGGCCTGCAAACCCTCAGCTGCTCTGATCTGCCCAGGGGAAAGCTTCCTGGGCCAGCAGGATGGGATCTAGGTTTTCCACACCTCCCCTTTCCGTGGTGTAAACCTGATCTCCTCCCCTCCTTACACCTCACTCATGAAAAACTGTGCTGTGCGAGGAGCCGCTGAGTTTTTGCATTTGACACTGCACGTAGCTGGAAACTGGAATTCACACCTTCCCCTACTCCCTTCTCCAAGCCTCAGAAAAGCTTGGATTTTCTCATAGATTAAAAACTATTTTCACTTCAGCTTAGCACTAATGAAATCATTCATAACTGTACTGCTAAATCTTTTTCTTTCAGAAATATAGGGGGAAAAAACCCAAAAACCCTAAGGCAGACCAGACCTCAACATTTACATTTCATGAAAAAATTTGATCTGATTTTGGAATTTGGCTTTGTTGTCAGTCAGAAATAAAATATAAAAATAAAACTGATTTGTGCCTAACATTGCTGTTGATGATGTTTTCAAAATATTTTGTCTCAAAAGAGGCAAAACAAATAACAAATTTTCAGTGTTTCCTGTAAAATAAATTCAAACTCAATGTGCTTCCATGAGCCAACTTTTCTGAGGATGAACAGGTAGAGGGAAGGAGTAGTGAGATGAAAGGACAATTTGAGGAATTCTATGAAAGATTGGAAATCAGACAAAATTACTCAGAATTAAACACCTCCATTTACCTCTAGTTTTTCTAGAAACCTTAGCTCAAACATTTAATCAGAAGTGACAATTTCAACCAGGGGAAAAAAAAATGGTTTTGACAAAAATCACATTTTTGAGTTTTCTAAACAATTCTCTGGAAACCTGTTATTTTGACACTGTCAAAACAAAATTGTTTTGTCAAGGGTGGGGGGGGAAGCAGGAAGAGAATCACGAATCTTTCACCTGCTCTCACAAAACGTTTTGATGTCAATGAAACTGCACTGTGAGAAAATGTAGGCCAGCTCTGGCTGAAACTAGAGACGTGCTGCTAGCCTCCACTCCCTGGTTAGCCCAGGGCAGTTGGCTTCCACCCAGCTTTCCTCTCTAACAACACACCACAAAAGCAAATGAGCTCGTTCTCCAGCTCCTCTTCCTGCTTACATCACTGCTGTAAATGCCCACCCTAGTGCTGTTTTCTCTAAATCATAGAATTGTTAGGGTCAGAAGGGACCTCAAGGATCATCGGTTCCAACCCCCCTGCCATGGGCAGGGACACCTCACATTAGATCAGGTTGCTCAGAGCCACATCCAGCCTGGCCTTAAGAACCTCCAGGGATGAGGCTTCTACCACCTCCTGGGCAACCTCTTCCAGTGTCTCACCACCCTCATGGTGAAGAGTTTCTTCCTAACATCCAATCTGAATCTACCCATTTCGGGTTTTGTTCTGATGGGATTCAGAGTAGGCAGTGTCTTTACAAAGGAAGAATTGTCTAAAAGGGAGTTGGAAGAGAAAGGGAGGAACCAGACAGTTTACTCTATCTATCTGTATGTAAACAACAAAGGGGGTTCTGCTAGGTACCTTATCTTGAAATTTGCTGTAAATCAGTCGGGGGTCTGTCAGAAGACAACAGACACTGAACACAGCCTGAACTTCCGAACTTTTAGGACAGAGCGCAGGCTTAATAGACTACTGACTATTAACTTCTCCACCCAGAGAAGTGAAGAACCTAATTTAAATGAACATACAGTGTATGATGCAGGGGGGTGGCATGTGAAGGGGGACATGTAGGTGTTTCAGGAAAGACTGTAAATCCTGAGTACCTTAGCCAATGGGGAAAGGGAGAGGGAAATTCGCGTCCGGGAATTTAGGATAAAAGGAGAGCTGCATCTCCCAGCGATTTGAGAGACCCCACAGGGAACTGTCCCCTGGACTCTCCCTTTATTCGAATAAAGTTTTAAAGGACTCCTCTGTCTCCGTTGTGAACAGGAACTTCTAAATCAGATTACTTTTTCCTTACAGTTCCATTCCCCCTAGTCCTATCATTACCTGACATCCTAAAAAAGTCCCTCACCAGCTTCTTTCTCTTTGATCTTTCTAAATAGTCACCCTGGATCCTCATTCCATAGAAGATAGTATGTTCACTTGTTTAAGCCATTTTTGGTCAAACTATAAGATCTTTTGTACTCATAGATTCATTCATAGAATATCAGGTTGGAAGAGAGCTCAAGGATCATCTAGTTCAACCTTTCAGGGTAAGAGTATAGTTTAAATGAGATGGCATAGCACCCTGCCAAACTGGGCCTTGAAACTCATTCAAATCAATATGGGAGTGGATGTACAAAGAGGACAAGGAAAATGAATGACATTACATTTACTGAAGAGAAGTCATGGATAATAAGCACTGAGCACATGCATTTCAAAGTTTAAAATAGGATGCAAATAAACTGGCAAAGTTTATCCCAAGAAAGGGCCACCTCCAGCCCTCCCATGTTTGCCAGGGGTATCAGCACTCCATGGCCCCCAGGATGGGCTAGGGCGTGTGGCTGGGCCATGGTGTTAGCTAAGAAGGTGTGAGGAGCTGCTGTGCTGCTGCACAGAGCCACCATTCTCACCAGGATACAGGTACAGGGACATTCTACACACTGCATGACAGTCTTTTGTCTGGTCGCTCTCCTTCAGAGCCTCCTTGTTCCGGCACAGGAGCTTGAAGTGATTATAACTTCCTCTAGAAACTTAACTCCCTGACTTTCTGATTTTTAACACCCAAATGGAACACAAATTCATATTATAAAAGAGTAGCAGAGATTAAATAAGGCAGAATTCATTAATGTGCCAAAAATATGTGCCAATGTGTCTCCAACTAGTTAAAAGACAAATACACAGATTGATTTTTTTTTTTCCTCCCAGTACATCCCACATTGCCTATTTCCTAAAACCTTCTGTCAAATGCATAATCGACTGCTATGTCTTCAAAAATAGCACTTTTTATAATCATTCATCTAGATATTTGGGAGTGGATGTTGCATTGTCTGTCATGCCCATGCAAGACTGGGGCACGGAAAGCATCTTTGCTGACACTGGACAAGTACCTGGTGCTATCACACCCTGTGTGGAAATGAGTGGCAAGTGGGAGAAAAAAAGCTGAGAGAACATGGCAGAATGGGCAGCCCTGCACCATGGCAAGAGAGGACATCTGCAGCCTCCAGTTCCCCACTTCTTGGCATGTAGGGCACCAGCTCACACGTCTTCCCAGGTCTATGTACCTACAAGAGAGTGTGCAGGAGCTCTGGAGGCAGCAGGGCAGATAGACAGGAAAAGCATCCCATGCAGAGGAATTTCTTTCCCAGAGAAAAACCCAAGAGAATCAGCTTTCCTTTATAGCTGCCAGAAGGTCACACTAACTTTCCTGCAGAATATTTTAACACACTAGCTCACAAAGCCAGCCAGGTTGCCCTTACCAGACAAGGTTTCTTTGCACAGGCAAGCAAAACTATCTCTGTTATAGCAAACAAAGCATCCCCGTCTCAAAGAAAAGCAGCTTTCAGTTTCCTATGGGAAGAACCCACCCACGCTTTCCTCTTGTGAGTTCAGTGAAAGAGAAATCCCCCTGTGCAAGGAGTGCTGTGAGAAGGCAAATCCAGAACAGCATCACCCAGAACAATTTTTACAGCATTTGGCCAACTCTAGCCTCATCTCCTTGCGGTACCACAGCTTCCCCCAAGCTCCTACCACAGGTCACTGCTTAGATCAGACCCACGCCACCTCTGGTGCCCAGACTGAGGGGCGATTGAATCCCCCTTACTCTGCTAAGTTTTGGAGCACCTCTCCTCTTGCTGGCAAAGAAGACCTGACTTCAGCTCTTCAGAGCAGACACACTCCTGGGCTGTGTTCTTTCATGCAGAATTAGCAAAGCTGTGTTTTTAACAACTACCTATGGAACAGAAGGGTTAGACATGCAGAGAACCCAGAGTAAGGTGGGCAGGAAACTCCTCCTATGCCTGTAGCTAGCAACTAGCCATAGTTTTTCTTCTCTTCTTCAGTGCTGCAAGAATTTACTGTGGATTTTATACTGCTACCTCAGGGGAGCTGCTTATTGTATCTCATTTCCATTTTTACATTGAAAATGTGGATTGTAAAATTTACTACGTTATAGGTGGAGTTCAAACTCACAGCCATTAGGCTCTTACAACCCTACTAATGCCACTTTTATAGGTGTTGGCTACAATCCTAGTTTACTCTTTCATCAAATAAATCAATGGAGCTCCCAAGTAGTGACCAAGATTTGTGATTTAAATAAACAGGGCTTGGGAAGTCTCCCAGTGAGTTTTCTTCTCGAAAAAGGAACAACAGTTAACAGAAAGAGATCTTTCAGAAAATGACTGGTAGGAACAATGCTTCTAAAGCATAAATTGCAGGGGCATAGGAAACAGAACAAAACAGTTCCCACTTGTTTTTAAGCAGTGTCAAAGAAACACTTACCTGGAAACAAAGGAAATAAATTGAAGGCCAGAAAGGAGAGATAATGATTTCTTGAGTTTGGCTTACTAACATCCAGAGCAATTACACAGCAGTATTACGGAGGTTTTGCACATCTATAATCAGACTGGGACAAAACAATTGTGGCCCGAGGCCAGTTACTCCTTTGGCACAAGCCAGGTTGCTTTCGCTCCTTTCTGAGCTGTGCCAGGCTAAGCCAGCTGGCCCAGTCCGCTTGGCTTTCAGCTCCATCCCGCTCACCTGCTGCTGAAGGCAAGAGACACCAGACCCATGACAACCTCCCTTTGCTGGAACTGGCTGCAGGGTCACTGCAGCCTCTGCCTTGCAGTGGGGGGGCACAACTGCCCAAAATGTCTCTTTTGGCAGCATCTTACTGCAAAAGGGGAAAATGTAAGAGAGAGTTCAGAGGAAGCCATGCCACAGCCCAGTTGTGTGTTCTGGCCCTTTCCATTCAGGTCCATACCAAGCTTTCCCTGAAAATCTCCAAATCCTCTTCCCTGAGGCACTAAGCTCCCTTCCCCTCCCACACCGCTTCCTCTGCATGCCTAGCAGCCCAGCCAGTGATGGGCACAGGAACACCCCTCCCAGCTTGCTCATATTGGGAGGTCATTCTATGTTCATTCTCCTGTCTTCAGCAGCCACTCTGGACTGGGGTTGGGCAGCGTGGCAGTCTTGTCCTGATTTAATCAGGACGCCTTGCACTTTAGATGGAGAGCAACAGGCTCTTGTGAGGAACATCGCTACAGACTGAGCTTCTCCATCCACCAAGCACAGCACAAGCCTTATAGCTCCCCTCTGAGCTGACCTTGAAGCACTTCACCTTGCTTATAGGCAAAAATGAAGGCTCATACTACTTGGATATAGGGCAGAGGAATAGAAATGAATAAGCCATTGTTCCCACCACCACTACTTTCTCTGGAGCTGCACCAGTGCTATGTAAATATATAAAAGATACAAATAAAGATAAAATACTACTCAAGTTTTAAACAAAAGCCTGAGAAGCAATTGGGGCCACCAGTCCAGGAGCAGCTGCCAGTGAAGGAAAATGCTTGACTCACAGCTGAGGGGTGAGCTCATGCAGCAGCAATAAGAGGGCTCTGGGTAGCAGGGAAGGCAGCATCATGAGGGGTGAACACAGGCATGAGGAAGAAAGTAGAGAGACCCTGTGCTGAGAGGAGAGAGACCTGAGCCTCAGCGGTTTTTCTGTCATTTCCCAGCTGAACTTGGGAATCTACTTCCAACAACCAGCAAGAACAACCTATTTCTCTATTCAAAGTCTTACCTTCCAAAGGGTAAGAGCTTAAAGGTAGGAGCTCTCTGCCCCACCAAGGGCTGCTCCAGGCCTGGCCTACTCATCCTGGCAGTGTCAGGCTCTAGCTCATACCCAGCTACTGCAGAGGACAGTATCCCTACCTTGAAAAGGGTCAGTGGCCTGCCACATGCTCCAAGATGGGTCTTGTTAATCTCTCAATGCTTACATGTCTACACTTTAAACTGGTTGCAAAGAAAACATTTCGTTCTAGATACTAAAAGTGCTGCAATTACACTCAAGACTTCAGGACACTGTCAGATTCTTATTTGAAAAGTTAATAAAGGCACGTTTTAGTACCTACCTTTTACTTGAAGAAGGGGAGAGAGAAAGTAAACCAGAAATTGTTGAAGTTTACCAACAAAGTTGCAGAAAGGTGCAAACACATCAATATTTGGGTCAATCCTGACAGAAACTGTTGGTGTGATGTTCTGAGTGTTCCCAGCCCTACACAGTATCTGCTGTGTCCCCAGATTGCTGTGCTTTGTCCACTGTCTCTCCACTGTTTTTTGTATCCTCTCAGTCACACTACTTCTCTTAGCTGACACCGTCCTAGTAATAGACCTTCTGGCTGAGAAGATAAATTCAGCTGCAGGAGCTAAGGCTGTGCCTACCTGTAAAAGCAGCAATTTGGCAGATCTCAACCTTTCTTGTGCTGTCAAAACCAGCATGCCCTGAGTGCAGCAGCAATCCTGAGCCCCAAGTGGCAGGCAAGCAGCAGTGGTTTCCCACTTCTGGTATGTAATGCTAGGAGGACTGCCTCAAAAGTGGAAGCAACTCCTCCATTTCCACCCTGGTGAACATCTGTGTATGTTTCTCTATGCAGGTGGTGGCATTGGTTTATTTTGTAGGTTGTATAGGGTTTTCCCCCCAACACCCAGTGTGTTTCTTTCCCTTGAGGCAGGAAAACAAGCCCCTACCATGGCTGCATCACTAAGCACAGGGCAGCTGTCAAACACTCATTCATAAGCCCCTGGCCTTCACTAAGTGAGCCATTAAGAGGTCAAGGCAAGCTGCTGGAATGTGTGTTTAAGGCTAATGGCACTGCACTCCAATGCTTCTCAAACCTACACCAGGCAGCTCAGCAGATTTCCCTCCAGCAGCTCCTCAACCCTACATCAGGCAGCTCAGTAAATTTCACTCTAGGAGCTCCTTGCTCCACATAAGAGCTCACTAACCAGTGAAGCCCAAGAAGGGCATCCCTCACATGGGGAATGTCTCAAAGTGCCCTTGGAAGCAGTGCCCTGTCCTCATGGGCAGAGGAGCTGAGGGAGCAGGAAGGCCAGAGAAGGTAGGGTACAGTACATTCTTTCAAGAACAGCTACTGGGAGCTTCCATGAGCAACAGAGAGCCTGGATTTGTGGTGAACATTCCAGAGAAGAGCAGGGATTTTTTTAAAACATTTAATCCAGAAACCCTGGACAGAGGAGAATTCATCATCCAGTAGTACTGTCAGAGTGGTGAAGAAAGGTACAAGAGCTTACTAGCATCTCACCTTCCTTCCTCTGACTGCAAAGGGTCTCTTTGTGTTACACTACAAGAAACCAGTCCAGGGAGTACTCTTAGCTGAAAGTACATCATTTATCTGTGGCAGTTTGTCATAAGGGTCACCAAGAGGACTGCTGGAATTTTATTTCTTATAACTTAATTTACAAGCAGAGCTGCTTCTATTTGTGAGTCATCAGGAACTTGAGTATCGTACAGACATGTTTGCCAAACAGCTTAAAAGAAACAATCTTTGACCCATGGGATGCTAACTGATGGTCTAGCAATGCAGAATTTAAGAGCACCTAGAGAGACAAACAAGAATTCATTAACGGCAAAGGATAAAATTGCTCCAGTGTTACTTCTGTGTATGACATGTCACAAACAGGCAGGAGGATTTAGACTGGACATTAGGAAAAATTTTTTCACAGAAAGAGTGATCGAGCATTGGACTGTGCTGCCCAAGGAAATGGCTGAGTCACCAACCCTGGATGTGTTTAAAGATCATTTGGATGTGGTGCTTGGGAATATGGTTTAGGGGTGAACCTTGTAGAGTAGGGTTATCGCTTGGACTTGGTGATCCTGAGGGTCTTTACCAACCTGAATGTTTCTGTGACTCCTGAATTCTCATAGGTTGAGTAGCTGTTCAAAACCCTACAACTCTTACAAAAATCCCAAATGAACCTATAAACAAAGCAGAAATTGAATTCCGGGTGGGTTTGGTTTTAATTCAGCCTAAGCTCCTTCAGCAGTTCATAATCTTACGGAAAGACTAATGATCTGCATACATGGATGTGTGCAGGCATACACACACAACTGTGGAGAACACCAACTGGCATGACATGCTGAAGGGGGTCTGGTGCACTGAAACATCCTAGGAATTTCCAAAAATTACAGCTGACAATTTCCTAACTCAATAAAGACTGAATCCAGGCCGGGGGCAGGGGGGGAATTCTATACCAGGCCTCATTTCAACAGATAAAGAACTGATCACAGAACTAACAATTAGTGATAGCTTACATATAAGTGATTGTAACTTGATTATATTTATAAATGAAGAAAATAAATAAATAAAGCCCAAACTAGTAAGTTATACACATGGCAGTTTAAAAAGACAGCTTTACAAAGCTGAAAACAATTATGGACCAAATCAGTTAGGAAAAAGAATTTAAATAGAAAAAGATGAACGATAACTAGGAGCTACTTCAGAATGTATTACTAGACGCCCAAAAGCCACAATCAAGAAAAAAAAGAAGGCCACATTGATTAGGAGCTCAACCTGGCTCAGGGGAAGTCAGAGCAACCAGAATAAATGAAACACACACAACAAAATAGAAACGTAAGGAGACAAAAAAGTTGATAGCAAGAAATAAAAAACTAGGAACTGTAGAAAATTGGTAAATGCACAAGAGAAATCACAAAGAAGACAATAAAGAGTTCCAGGTGCATTGTAAACAAACACCCTAAAGATCAGTATCTGGAAGCAGAAGGCAGACTTGTCAATATTAACACACAAAAAAACCACTTTATTGGCAAATATATATTTAAATGAGGGAGGCCATGGCAGGGACAGGGACACAAAAAAAAAAAAAAATCAGACAGCTGCTAAGGTTAAGGTTTTTAGATTCAGTTAATCACTAAACTTCTCACCTATTGATTTTAAAAGTAACAGTCTGGGCTCTCCTCATGAGTAACTACACCTGATTTTCAGGATCTGCTTGGACATTGGGACAGAACTAGGTCAGTGAAACAGAACTAATTCTGAGGCAAAGCTTTAAGAAGAGACAGGGAATGGCCCAAGCAAAGACAGACTTACAGAACGAAGAACCATCCCAGGTAGAATAATTGAAGAGCAGATACAGGATTTGATCAATTAAAAATTAAAGGAAGGTAATATAACTAGTACTGAGCAGCAAAGGCTTATAGAAAACAGATCTCCTCAAACTAATTTGGCATCTTTTCTCTAAATAAAATCAGTGTTGCCAATAAACGTAATAGTACTGAGGTAACATATTTCTAGAAAGGCAGTGGACTGCATGGCATTTTGATGAAGATACTGACACACACACCAAAAAAAAAAAAAAAAGGTAGCTTGGCTCATATTCATGCTTCAAGGATGGTGAGCTGAGAACTCCCAATGTATGGAAAGGGAGATCTCACTGAGTAGATGCCTTCCTAGCAGTGTCCCAGCTTCCAGCCCTACCCTCTGCTTTTCAAGGACCTGGGAGAAAACCTACAATTAGTGGTAAAGTAGGTTGATGATACAAGTGAAAGAGTGGTAAATAAGGAACCTGGAGAGCTTTGTATGCAGGGTGCAAATGCCAACAAAGAAGTTGTACCTTCTGGGCATGTGGAGAGGGCTATCTTCTACCTTAAGAAAGACTTACGAGCATCCTGGTGGACAGCCACCTGCACAGGAACTCTCTACAATGAGGATTTTGGCAAAATAAGCAACATTCTCCTGTATTCAGCGGCAGAGGCATTGCCAGGAGACACAGAGACCCCAAAATATCCAAAGTTTTATACTAGCTATAGCAGCACACAGCAATCCAGTAGCAATATGGTGTTCTCCCGTGCAAAGGTGCTGAAGAGCTGGAACAGCTTCAAAGGAACATCATAAAAATAACCCAAAAGATTTGAAAAGCATAAACCAGAAACCAAATCCTAATCTATGCAGTTAGCTAACAAGAGACAGCATGGAATCCAAACAGGGCACTGTTTTAACGTGACTGTGTTGCTCAACAGTCTATCCCTCAAAGATGAGCTTTTACACAAACTGGAATTAATTCAGGGTAAATCAGAGTAGATCATAGCAAGCATGACTTCATACTGAAATACAGCAGCAAGCACGCTGAGAGGTCAGCTGGGATTTGATAGCTCACACAAGATGATGGTACATGTGTGTCTACAAAGCAGAGTGAAGTACCCTTTGCACCTATGTACCTGTTTAGATGCTCAAACTACCTTACTCTAAAGCTACTACTGGTTAAGGGCCATCCCTCCTGGGTGCTGTCTCCTATGAGCACATCCATCTCACCGAGGCTGGCAGTGTCACCAGCACCAGGCAGGCTGGGTGTGTTCAGTCATAGGATTGTTTAGGTTGGAAAAGACCTTTAAAGTCATCAAGTCGAAGACCCTCATCCAGAAGAGGCAGAAGACAGTGAGTAAAGAATTGTCTCTCATGTCAGGAGCCTAGGAGGAGATTCCAGCTCTGACTGCACTCCATCACACATGTTTTTATTGCATGTTATGGTTAGTAGATGACAATTCTGTTAATACCTCAAGGTTTGCAGTCCTAGGTACACTTCTATGAATGAGCCAAACTCAGTTTGGGAGCACTCCAGAGAACCTGAAGGAGCTGTAACAGCCTATCACAGCTTCCTTTAAAGCTGCCAATACCAGCAAAGAATTCCTGTTAGCTTTGCAGCTAGTCTGGGCTGTATTTAAAATATTAACTAGTGTCTTTACATTCAAAGTTTGACTTGGCTTTGCTTAGCATCATAAACACAGGTGCTAATCTCAGCAGTCTCTGCCTCAGTAGCAGATTCAACACCGATTCAAACTATATTGAAACAAAGTCCTCATACTTGTCCAAGCTGGGATGGAGCCATTGGAGAGGGCAGCAGATAACCCCAGTGACCTGGGCATCATCCCCTCTCAGTAAACAGTCTCTAGTGCCCAAGGTCATTCAAGAGACAACTGAACATCAGTTGCAAGCCACCACATTTGCCTGCAAAGCCGTTGCATTTGAAGTACTTAACATGTTGCACACAAGTCCAGATGCAAAGAGGTACAGAATTCAGCCCAGGCTGCATTCACTATGAAAACAAGGAGAGGGAGAAAGGCCATTTAAAAATTTCTCTGGTTCACTGATACCCTCATCCCTGTGGAGGCAGGTTTTTATGCAGATAGTTTTCCTCTCCTGTGAGAAAATTAGACAGCTGTGTTTTAAGAAGTGACAGCCTTGCTGCATTTGAAGACAGGTACGAGTCTAGCAACAGCAGTGTTAATACCTGAGTAAGTCAGTTGTCTGTGTGGTCCTTGAGGGTTTCCTCACAGGAGTAGTCCATTGATATTGATGGGAGGCACTGCTCCCGTCTCCACACACCACAATGACAATTCAGCTTGGCACCATAATCAACGCAGCTTCTGAGATAGCTTTGAGTCAAGCATTTCTCCCTTCACCACACTTCCAAAACATTCCTGTTGGACAAGAGGCAAACACACAGACCTAGAAGTGCAGAGTGATTCCAGCCCAACAGCACTTCTTTGTCTGATGAAACATCTATAGTGATTCTCTGTGGATACACAACTACAGAAACATGGGCAGACAGACCCCTGGGGTACTGTCTGCACACCAGGCTGTCCAGCTAGAAGCCCGTTCTGAACTGGAAGCTGAAAAGCCCTTCTGAGTGTCAGAGGGTGCAGGAGCACCCAGGGCTCACAGAAGACACCTGACTCCCTTCCAGCCAGCTCCAAGTCAGCACCAGAGGCACCTCTCCATCCAGACACTCATTGCAGTTGCTCAGTAGATGCCTTTAGTGAGCTGGAATTCACCAAATTCACATGCCCCCAACCCTCACTCTTTCTTGTGCATCTGCACACCACTCCAAGTACAAATGGCAATGATCTCACTACAGGCCATAACTCCCTCTCCAATCATTAGCTTCCAACAACCCCGTGTAAAAGGCAAATCCCTTGAAGCAGCAGAGTTTCACTTTACATGATCAGCATTTTCACTTTTCCTTTATTTAATTTTAAACATACAGCTACAGAGCCACACCAAGGCATTAGAGAAGATTTAGATTGGATGTCAGGAACAAGTTCTTTACCATGACGGTAGTGGAACACTGGAACAGGTTGCCCAGGGAGCTGACTGGGGCCCCATCCCTGAAGATATTCAAGGTGAGGCTCAACATGGCTCTGGGCAACCTGATCTCATTGAGGATGCCCCTGCTGACTGCAGAGGGGGTTGGACTGGATGAACTCTGGAGGTCCCTTCCAACCCAGACCATTCTGTGATTCTGATTAAAGAACAGCATTTGGCCTACCCTAATAAAATACTATCTGTTTTTTTTTTTTTTTTAATATAGACACTCATTTTTCAGTTCCAAACCTTAGCACTGATTCCTCAGTTATATTAAATACATTATTTGGGCTAAAACACTGGCATAGCTCCAATCAGACATACAAATGTTTTTTTCCTGAGTATGAGATAAAAATCTTGACATCAGTCTTAAATTTCAAGCATGGTGATGAAGTAGAGAACAACCACTGCAATTATGAAAGCTACAACAAAGTCCTTAGGAACATGAACTGATTAAGTAAAGCTCTTGATTCAAGACATGGTTTTAACCACTTTGCACAATCCCAGAGATTGAGACACACTTTATTGACCTGTAACATTGCCACCATTTTATCAAAATATTTTCAAACTGGATCAAGCTGGAGCTTACTATCTCCCCAAGATGCCACATGTTTCTTTCCTCCAAAGGAATACAGGAAACTGTATAATCTCTCTGAGATAAGCAAATATTCTAACCTTTTTTCTTTCAGAATTCCTAGCCTGGTGACCCAGCAATAAATGTATTTTTGAAATGTCAAATTGGTTTCCATGGTAACATGAAACGCCACTCCTGGAGAGGATGTTCAATACAAATGTGAAGAGTTGAAGGCTATTTAATGTGCTTGCAGTTGCACCTATTCAACAATGGTTGTGGTACTTTAAAAACTCGAAGAAATTAAAATATATTTATCAAAAGTTGATCTCTGGCAAACTGACTTTTACACCTCGTTACTGCCTGCAACAACACTCACTAATGAGAAGGCCCTTTAAGTACTTGTCTGCTGGTGGAGCACAGAAACATTTTCTGTTGCTTTGATCGTCATTGCCAAGGTCTATTTCCTGATTTCCTAAGCAAAAGGAGAGGCTCCATCCACCATGTCTACCCAAATCTCTTCTATGTATAACAGACTATGGAGACAGGGGGGAGAGGAAAAAAAAAAAAATATAACCAGGGCAGCTGAAGAGGAGGAAAACAGCTTTTGTGTGTCCATAGGAAGAGAAGGAACCTATTCATATATGTTACATACAGAATGCCTATACGTTCACACCAAGACATAAACCTAACTAATCAAAAACCTGAGCAGGTTTTGCTCCTTACATCATCTGCACCACAAAGTTCTCCCATTAGGCTCCCTTCTCTGTCCTCAGCAGGGAGCAGCAAAGGGGCATGCAACTGTTTTCATGTGAAGGCTGGACAACTGTGGGTGACATTCAGTGCCACCCCACTGAAGATGTAACTGGGTCCTCTGACAGAAGCTGACCTCTGGGCTTCAGGTCCAACCTGTAGCCTGAGCCTGCAGCAAGAGCAGGTTGGTTTGCAGCGGGAACTGTGGCCTGCAGCACTGGAGGGCTCAGAACCCTGCCCTCAGGAGAAAATGAGCTCCTAGGAAGAAGAAATGCCAGCCCTACCTACTCTGACAGGTGGCTCTGCACCACAGCTCTCAGGGGCTGCTCTAGAAGGTAAAAACAAGATAAAATGGCCCCCAAAGTTCATAAATCATATATGAACAATTAAGTCTCTTTTTATGGATGCCTCATCAAATATTAATCAATTTTTATTTTCATAAATTTTACAACCTACAAGTTGTTGTTGTCTTAATTTTATGTTAACAAGGCATCTGAAGCTGACAAATTTGCTTTCAGGTAAAAATATAATCAACTTCAAAAAAATTGAGGAAGAAAGTAGGACTTCCCAATTGTCGTGTCAAGCACCAGAGGCTCTTGCTGCTCTTTCTTAAACAGGAAGGAAGGAGATGGTTCTGTTCAAGAATAGCTTTCTGGTACCACTTTTATTTCTTGAGAGTTATTCAAGACTAATTGCACTCATGGTGTCCATCTCAACAGGCATTCAGGCCAAGTACATGCTCCTTCATTACCTGCTGTCTAAATAGATCAATTCTGGAATTAATAAATGTTGTAAAAAGTAACTAAACAATAGAGATTATACCAAAAGACTGGAAAATGAGGGGTTGCCTGTACCCCACAAGACCCTAGCTAGTTGAGGTAACACCAATTAGATTTATCTCATAGAGGGCTTTGCCTACAAAAGCACAAACACTGACCCATCCACATGCACAAAGGCACTCCAGCAGAGGCAGAAACCAAGGACAGCTGGCTCTCCAAGCCACTCAGGCTGCTGAGCAAGGAAGTTATAGCATTTCGCCTTGTGTGTATTTCCCCTCCTGTGGCTGAGCCTGTACCCAGGTCTTTCTGAAAAGATACTAAGGAACTGAGCAGGGATAAGAGATGAAGCAAGTGAAGGAAACAGAAGCAAGAGGAATATCCTAGAAAAAACACAGGGATAAAGGATTGGCAAGGGGGAGAGCTCACTGGAAGATACCCATGAGTATTTCTGCAGGGTTTAGGAAACCCAGTTTCTTTGCTGTGATCTGGCTATCCATTGCAGAACTACAGCTCATAGGCCAGGTTTACAAATACCAGAACACTTGGAGAAACAGTACAGAGCAATGTAGAAAAGGAACACCTGGAGACAGAGGAAAGCAAAAGAGAGAAGATTGGAAACAGACAATCAAGCAAAAAGCTCTACATGGTCAACATGGGTGGACCCTTTATCCAAACCCTGATCTGAGAGTAAATAACCAGTTAAAAGAACCTTAATTTCCAAAACCCTGTATTTTGGCGGTGTTCTCTATTTTCAGACTATTAAGGTGTCACAGATTCCAGGTGAGTTTTGCTTGTGAGGAAACAGAGGCAGCAAATCCTGTGCATTAAAGTAAGATAACAGATGCCAGACATCCCAACAGAACATATTAGGGGTCACTTTGACTGTTCTAGCGCCAGTTAAAATTAACGTCCCAAGAAATTTTTCTTAGGTAACTCAGTTACACAGCTCCAAATTTTGCCTCTTGGTTCAATTTAGGTAGTTCTGCATTATGGCGTGGATACAGCAGTGACAACAGCAAGAAATCTCCAAAGGCATTAACACAATCCCCCACCACAGTAGAAACACTGCTTCAGCACCATGCATCTTGATGACTGATTTCCTCTGAGCTTCACTGACCAGTGTCATTGTAACAACAAAAATAGACTGTGGAAGTTAAGATGAAGCCAGGGGAAATAGTTCATTAAAAAGTAAAAGCATACACTGTCATACACAGTCACACACCCTGGAAGCAGCCAGCTGCTTCAGAACAGCCTCCTGCTCTAAACACAACCAAAGGGACACAGTGGCAAAAAGCTCAGGTGTGACTGAAGCAGTCACTGGTTTCCAGAAATGTGTGTCCACAGGGGCAAAACAGCCCTGCAGAGGATCAGAGGGACCACCTCTACAAGAAGCCAGGTCAGCAGCTTTGAACTTGGTGAGGGGGAGTTCATGACACTTCCCTGAATTCATTGGTATGGCAAGAGCCAGACTCCCCGTGTGGTCATCAAGCCCTGGCAGCTCAGCTTCTCTAGGAGCAGCGGTAGAAACAAGGAAGCTCTCCACTGTGCAGGTGTCTACATTAACTGCTTCAGCCCAGACCTAAGCTACACCTAACAAATACCTTCAAGCAAGTCGAAACCTTTCTCCATCACCTAGGCTTTTCAGTGCAAGTATCTGATGGGAGCTTATGTCACATCACGTTTGAAACCCTCCTAGGCCAAGACACGTGACCCAGAACAACCTCTGTGCTGCTCTGACATATATTGGGTTTAATAGCCCCCTAGTGATTTCCACCAGCTGCAGATCACAACACAGGTCACCCACACTGGAGAATGACCAGGAAGAGCTACTCTGCTTTACAGACAGCTGGTCTGCACTGTCAAACCACAGTGCTGCACATCGATTTTGTCTAGATCAATAAATTTGGTCTGTTTCAGCAGAGACCCTGAGGCCAGAACTAACTGGCTGGAGCGGGGAGTGAAAGCCTGGTGAAACTCACACAGCTGCTGCGAAGGACGCATCGCCCAGGGCTGTCAGCCTGCCACCTCCAGCAAGCACTGCAAGGAGCTTACCCTCACAGAGGCAAACATCACTTCACAGCTTACAGAAACCAGAAACAGTGCTCCTTTATTCACTTCTGGTTAGAAACTCACCCAGTCAAATTCCTTTCTAACCTGTATCTGTGCAGACAGACTGCAGTTAGTGCTACACAGGGTGAAAATCAGGTCAGAGTCTGGCCTAAAGCCTTCCTGGGATGCAGGTGGCAGGTAACATCCCTACTGCTCAGAGGCACTTGGCAGATGGGCTAATTCTGCCCTCAGTCACACCATCACCAAATTCCCTCTTACTGGTCTGAGAGAAGGCTTGCTTTTCCTCATTCTCCTTTTAGTTTTCTTCCACTTCACTCACAGTTTGAATTTACTTTACAAGTTGATTTTACAGAGTTGTTACTGATGGTTCTTGTTTAATTCACCCTTGTTTTTGTCTGTAGCTCAGGCCAGGACCTCAGATAAAAATCAGACTTGAGCTTTACTGAGTAATATCCTGGTGCACTTTGTGGATAAATAAAAAACAAGATCATTCAATAAACGCCACTCAATTTTGTTAAACTCCTTACACATGCAGAAATGCCATTTAATCCTCCAGTAAGTGAAGCAACTCCAAAATAAGGATCCAAGTGTAACAAACACATTGCTTTAAAATAGAAAGAATTTAGGAAAAACAAGGAATTCCATTTAAAAAAAAAAAGCTGAGAGAAGAAAACCTCAAGCAAACAAGAAAGCTTAAGCCAACTATAATATGTAGAAACCTAATATCCCCCAAACTGAAAGAAACTCCAAAATCCAATAATATAAAAATACTTTATAAGGTTTTCCTTTAGAGTTGTGGTGGGTTCCAAAAGGTTCTGCAATGCAGAACCAAGGAAATAACACACAGACATGCCTTTGTGTTTTGAGTCTGTGCTCCAAGTGACAGATTTCATTGTAAACTTTTGTTTAGAAACAACAGATTACATGATAAGGCTCTTCCAAAAGGGGTTATGGAAAAGACATTGAGCAATTGCTCTCCAGCAACATTAGGAATAGCACAAAAAGAAACTGCCTTGATTACACAGTAAATATTACTTTTGATTATGAAAGGGGAAAAAAAAAAAAGGTACTCAAGCAAGACCTCTATGGGAGGAAGTATGGGGACCTCTCTCTTTGGAGGTTGCTTGAAAAGAAAATCAACTTCAAAGATGGGCCAGGGATTCTTGACATGGGATCAGAGAGGGTGCACCCCGATGTTCTACCTTTCCCTTAAACTAGGGCAATTATTGCAACTTTCCTCTGAGAAACACTGGTGCATTCTGTCTTGGGACACCTGCATTCATGGGAAATCCAGTCAGGCCTATTTATCCAAACTGCAGGCTGTTCAGAAACCTCTGCAGATGCCTGTAGGTCTCACAGGAACACAACTGACACATTCACGCCATGTTCTCCAGCTAGGTTTGTCCTTCTCCACTACCACACTGCTATCGGAGTCTCTTTTGCAACACTAGGAGCTTCACTGGTCCATATTGACCAGCTAGAGCTGCCTCCAATTTCTGGGGCTGAAGGACAGAAAAAGCATCAGGCTATAGTGTCCACCCTACTCCGCACACCTGGGAACCTAACACAACCTGTCACATAAATAGCCACCACCCATTTCATAGGGCTTGGCTGCTTAGGACTCCATGTCAGGGAATGCTTCACTTGAGAGTCTCATGGCCTTGACCCACTCCCAGCACAGACAAGTATAGATAACTCAGCAGGGCTCTGGTGGTGAAGATTAACACATGGTGCTAGCAAGACTGAACAACCACCTACACACCAGACGAGACAGGTCCTGTGCAATCAAAAAAAGAAATCAGTCCTGCAACCACAATTATAAATACACAGGCACACAAAGAGCTCAGTTCAATTATTAATTCTGTCATTTCCCAGCTTTGAAGGTCTTGGGATTTTGACCTTGACACTTCCCTCCCAGATTTACGGGGTGTAAAAGTCACTTGCAGTCACTCCTAACTTTGTGATAAGTTCTGAAGCCAACATCTACTAGCTGAGCCCCTGCCAAAAGGCACTATTTCTGTACAAAATGTGATCAAAAAAAAAAAACCCACACCACCATTCAGCTACATAAATATATACATACACAAAGAATTTGATTTTTTAAAGCAGCTCAGTGTGGAAAGATGGAATTTGGCAAGAAGAGAGTCTTCAAACAAGAAGAACAGCCTCCGCGCATTTGTGGTGAAAACTGGGTTTGATTTGATCCAGTTCTGGGTGTTTTAATATCACACGTTGGGGCATGCAGTGTTCACACTCTTTCATTCTGAAGTCATTTTCAGAGCCCTACCAAGCAAGGGCTGCTGCACAGCACATACCTTAACTGCACAGGGAACACACATCCTTCTTCCCAAGAGCAACACAGAAGGCAGGAGACTTCTCCTCAGGTGTGCACCACTGTGCAGCTGAAACCTTCATGCTCCCAGCAGAGGAAGGTGTTGTGCCATGTATGTGTCCCAGGATTCAAGGAGCATGGTTGAAAAGGGAGGAGAAACAAAGATGGGAGAGAGATGGAGCTGCCTGTTGATGATGTTTCAGATTTGGAGGAAGGTTGAGATGTGCCTTTGTCTGAAAGTTTCTCTTACAGAGAATATTTTATTTAGGTGTTCACAGCCCAGGAAGACACAAATGTTGCCTAAAGGAGTTGTCACACCTGAAGACCCTGATCTAGCTGAGGATGCCCCTGCTTACTGCAGAGGGGGTTAGACTAGTGTTGAGAAGACTGAGAGGGGATCTCATCAATGTGTGTAAATATCTGAGGGGTGGGTGTCAAGTGGAGTGGGACAATCTCTTTTCAGTGGTGTGCGCTAGTAAGACAAGAAACAACAGGTTCAAGCTTGACCATAGAAGATATCATCTCAACATGAGGAGAAGCTTCTTTACAGTGAGGGTGACAGAGCACTGGAACAGGCTGCCCAGAGAGGTTGTGGAGTCTCCTCCTCTGGAGACTTTCAAAACCCACCTGCATGCATTCCTGTGCAGACTACCCTAAGTGATCCTGCTTTGGCAGGGGGGTTGGACTTGATCTCGATGTCCCTTCCAACCTCTACTGTACTGTGATACTGTGATTAGATGACCTTCCAACCCAGACCGTTCCATGATTCTGTGGCCAAAGCTCATGGCCACCACTAACCCATGAGGGGCAGGAGCAGCTTAAGCAAGCCCTACCTCTGTGGGTGGCATGGGCCACACTGAAGCAGCTGCCACAGACAGGGGGCTCTTCCCCACACCAAAGCCCTGCAGAGGAGAGGTGAGCAACTCCCTGGGTGAGCCTCTCATCAGGCCTGGTCCCCTCTTATAGGTAGCAGCATCCTGCATTCCCACATACCTGTTACTCATGGTACTTCTGTGTCCAGTATCAGAGCCCACCACAACGTTTCACATCTGGAGGATTTATTCCTGCTTGTTAACACCCACCTTACACCCTCACCTGGAAGGGGTTGCAGTGGTTTTCAGACAAGCACCAAGAACACCAGGACAACAAGCTTAGAAGATCCGAGGGTTTAGCAGGAGCTACTTCTTGAGCATTACACCCAGGCTCAGGGCCCTTCACACAAGCAAGACTGAACATGAAAGATCCTCTGCACCAACCAGCCACTCCAGAAAAGCTCCAAGCTTCCTTGGACTGCCCTACCAGCTCTGAGTGCTGCCAAGCAGGGAGCCCATAGAGCCTCTGGTTCACCACATCCTGCTCTCTGCAGCTTGCTCACAACTGAATCCATGCTGCCAGTCCCAGGGGAACAAAACAGCTCAGGGAACAGAGGCAACATCTCTGAACTTCCAGGGGCTACATGTCTTGGCTTTTGAGAAATGGTGTCTCTCTCTCTCTCTTTCCAGAAGAAATGCTTCCCAACATGTTAAGCTTTTCAGAGTTATTTCTTTTCCCCCTGTAGTTAATGAATTTCTATTGTTTTATTGTCAATTATTTATTCATCAAAACAAAGCCTGCATGAAGTGCAGGAAAGCCAGCAAGCCTGCACAGGCTGCTGCACAGCACAGTGCCATAGGAAGCACTACAACAGGGCAGAAACCATAGTCTGGCTCCCAGCAGCAACATGAGGGTCCCTGGCAAGGAGGGCACTTGTGGGCAGGATGGGCAAGTGCAAGGCTGAGACATACCAACAAGCTGCTCCACAGCACCATCAGTGGCCGTGGACAAACCCAGGGAATGTCGCTGGAAAGCTCTTTGGCAGAAAGGGACCTGGGGGTTCCAATCAACAAGCAGCTGAACATGAGCAAGCAGTGTGTCCAGGTGGCCAAGAAAGCCAATGGCATCCTGGCTGGGATTAGAAATGCTGTGTCCAGCAGGAGTAGGGAGGGGATTGTCCCCTTGTACTCAGCTCTGGTGAGGCCACACCTCCAGGATTGTGTCCGGTTTTGGGCACCTCAATACAAGAGAGATGTGGAGGTGCTGAAGCCTGCGCAGAGGAGGGCAAGGAAGCTGGGGAAGGGTCTGGAGAATAAATCTCATGAAGAGTGACTGAAGGAGCTGAGGCTGTTTAGTTTGAAAGAGAGGATGCTGAGGGAGACCTGCCTGAAAGGACATTGTAGAGAAGGTGGTGCTGCTCTCTCGGTGGTAGAATAAGAGGGACCCGCCTCAGGCTGCACCAGGGCAGGTTTAGACTGGACATTAGGAAAATTTTTTTCATAGAAGGAGTAGTCAGACATTGGAATGGGCTGCCCAGGGAGGTGGTTGAGTCACCAATCCTGGATGTGTTTAAAAGTCATGTGGATGTGGTGCTTAGGGATATGGTTTAGGGGTGAACTTTGTAGAGTAATGTGTTTGGACTTTTCCAACCTGAATGAATGATTCTGTGAATGGGAGGCACAAAGGAAAGACCTTCATTATCAACAAATTCAGCTCCTCCTCCCTGAAACAGATAGCAGAAACCATCTAATCTTTTATTCCATTTACATTACATGAGCTCTATTAAGCACCAATTAATAAATCCTCTGGAGTAAGCTATGAATTCAGTTGTGCTCCTGCAGGAGTCTGAGGTCAAGGTGATGCAGCTATCCCCTTGGACAAAGTATGAGGGCCCACAACGGGCCCAGTGCTGTGGGCAAGCAGCCTTCAAGAGCTCATCCTGTACAGAGACAAGATGGAAGATTGGAGAAAAGCAATGTTATTAATCCCTCTGCAAAAGCAAGCCACGGAAATTTGCTGCCTGTTCAAAGTCGGTCTGCTGCACAGCTGGGAACTGATCTCTTATCTCAAGTGCCAGTCTAGTGCCTAAACCACAAAAGTGCTTTTTGCCCCCCTGCTCTGCCATGCAAATGGGGTGTAATTGTATGGGCATGTTTGCCATCAACAATCAGCACAACTTGGCACCAGGCTAATGGGATTTTTATTAGCCAAATATTTCTTTGGTAACCAGGTCAAACAATCACGTTCTCTTTTGTTTCCTGTTATGAAATGAAACTGGGAAAATATGCCACTTAAAAAAATAAAAATAAAAAGGAGCCCAAGCAGTCCTTTTTTCATAAAGAAAACAATATGCTTAATGCAGAATAAACCACATTTTATGAAAAGAGGTCATCTTTGGGGGGGAGGGAGAGAAACAATTGGAAAGAAGAAAAAAAGAAGGAGCACAAGAGGGAATTATGATTTTTTTTTTCTTTTTCTCTTATGGAAAGTATTTACATGTTTATTTTAAGCCTAACATAAATGTAAATATTTTAAACAAACAAAAACACACCAGGGGTAACAATAGAGTATTGTTTTTTTATGTTGAATAAAAACTGCCAGGACAGTGCATGTATATTTTTAAACATGCTGCTTCAAAAAGCAGGATGCAAGGGATGTTGCATCTTTAATTTTTCTGTTAATTATGGATTGAGCATTGTTGTGAGTCTTGTCCTCAAAACCCAGCTCAGAAAATAAGAGCAGATGCTCATACCCAGGTTTGGCTCATGTGGGAATTGAACAGAACATATTGGTTTATAATTAATGTAATTTGTTGGATTATCTTTTGTGAAGGAGCTAAGGTAAACAACCTTGCAGCATTGTGGTGAAATTCTTCTGTACTCAGAGCCTCTGTACTTGATGGAGGATGACAAAAAAAACCTACCCTTCCTCCTGGATCACGGGAAGAGTTGGAAACGTCTGTCATATTCAAGCATACTTTAATTAACTCAAAGGAAAGAATTAGGCTACAGACCCTAAAGCAAATTACAAATAGTGTTTAAAATCAGAGCTAATGATTCCCCAATTGACTATTCTGATTAACAGAATCCTCTTCTCTAGTTTGCTGTAATTTTGTTACAGGGCAGAGATGGAGGAGCTTTTTCTGCCCTGAAAATTCTTCAGACCAAATTTACTGATCCAGAAGACTCCTGCCCCTGCTGGCATCCCTGTCTGGCTGTGCAATACTTCAGCTAGCATGGCATTAAGTGGCAACTTAAAAGAAAAACAAAACAAACCATCCACCATAATTATATAATGTGACACTTTCCAAAGGACCTTTTCTTTTTCCCCAAGAAGAAACACTCAGGATCTTGGTAAGCATCAATGAACAATGCTTTAGTTTCCAGGAGAAAAAAAAATAAAAATCAAGTAGTGTGTTCTTAGGGGTAATAATTGCACAAAGGCTTGGTTGTGTGTCCTAGGATAATGGCACTCATCCTGACTCCAAACTGCCATAGCAGACTTTAGCTCTGTTTCTTCACATTTCACAGAAAAACAGAGCCTGACAGCACCAGCTCAAAGAGTCGGCTCAGCCTTGCTGTCTCTTCAGGCCCCCACAGAATCACATCCAAAACTTTTTAATCCTTTCTGCCTTTAAGTGCTCCTCCCTTCACAGCAGTCTCGTTCACCTTGCCATACCAGGGACACCAGCGTAGTGTCCCCTCTTCAGCCCTACTGCCAGGTGCCAAGGAGGAGATGTGGGCCAAGCTGGAGAGCTGGCCAGGACCACAACAGGAAGCTGGTCCACAGCCAGCAAGAGATTTTTTTTTTCCCAGCCAAACCCACATGCTATGTACCCTTTGCCTTAAAGGGCTGCCTTCAACAGCTAGCATCTGTCTCACTTAGGCCTCACAGCTTAAATACATAGCAACTCACCTTGGAATCATGTCTTCTGCAAGACAAGAGAAGAAGGCAGAACAGTAAACCAAAGAGTTTGTCTCAGGCTATCGCAGCCACTCCACAAATCAGGAGTTGGACAGACACACCACCAGCAGACAGGGGACACACAAGCCCATCACAGCACTTCACCTTACAGAAGCCATAGCCTACCTCTCAGATGGGCAGGGAGGCAAAGCTTGAAACAAAGGCAGGAATAGTGAACATTTTAAAGGCAAAAAAAAAATAGAAGTAGGCATTGGGTGGGTGTCAGTTTCTTCAGTCAGGGTCACCAGGTCTTAGTGCTGCTGATGTTCATTAACAGTCATCCTCTTCCCATGAAAGAGAAGTCTTCAAAACTTCCATCACCTAATTTGTTTTCAGGTTTTGTCAAGACTTTGAGAGGTTTTCCCAACTGAGTTGCCAGTTGGTACTGACCACCTTGGAGATAAGCTACCTCTTTTCCAATCCTGCCCTCTCAGAGCACGCCAGAAAGTACACTCACACACCAGGCATGCAACACTGTGTGTCAAATGTTTGGACTCTTGCAATAGGGAGTCAGATGCTCTTCAAACCACACACAGAGAACACTTTTGGAGAACAGTTTTTTCCTGGTCACGCAGGACTTCTGCAGTTTCCTGGGACAGGCAGTAGCAGAGAGTTTGGGACACTCATAAACCAAGTTTAAAGTCATAAATCAAATAGATTTCCAGCTTAGAAATGTACATTGCTAATGAACTCCAGGCACAGCTGATCCAGTAATAGTTCTATCCCCTGTTCACAAGAACAATGCTCACTCATGGGGAACAACAGTCTTATCAGATTGGTAACTTTATCTCGAATATCACGTTCAAATTTTCATATCCTTATAAATTAAGAAATACTAGAATGAAGTGACCAGATGTTCACGTCTCCTCCACAGCACATTCATTACCAGGCACACATTTAAGATGCATGCAAGTCTGCCAGGGCTCTTCTCCAAAGAGGCTCACTTCTCTTTGTGTCATCTGGTTTTGCTAGCACTGTATCTTCAGCAGCCCAGCCCAGAGGAAGCTTCAACCTCCTATTCCTCTACTCTGTCCTGGTGAGATCACACCTGGAATACTGTACCCAGTTTTGGGCTCCCCAGTTCAAGAGAGACAGTGATCTGCCAGAGAGAGTACAACAGAGAGCTACGAGGATGACTGGGGACTTGAACACCTCTACTACGAGGAAAGAGAGAGGTGAGGCTGCTTAGTCTAGAGAAGGATGAGAGGGCATCTTATCAATGTCTATAAATATCTGAGGGGTGGGTGTCAAGATGAAGGTGCCAGGCTCATCTTTTTGTGGTGCCCAAGGAACAACAGGTTCCAATTCAACATGAGAAGACGCTTCTTTATGGTGAGGGTGACAGAGCCCTGCAACAGGTTGCCCAGAGAGGTTGTGGAGTCTCCTTCTCTGCAGGCTTTCAAAATCCACCTGGATGTGTTCCTGTGTGGTCTGCCCCAGGTGATCCTGCTTTGGCATGGGGGTTGGCCTAGATGATCTCTGGAAGCCCCTTCCAACCCTAACATTCTGTGATTACGACACTCTGGGACTACTGATAGGCTGCACTGAGGGCTCATGAAAGAGGAAATACCATTTCTTCTTTCAAGCCAGAACTGGAGGAGGAGATAGGAGAGGGTGACTATAAAAGAAAGGCTGAAGAAAGCTCATGCTTTACAGGAGGTGTTCATCCACAGCCTCCTTTTCTTCACTACTTCACAGCACCATATTGCAAGGGCCAAAAGCTTCATTTTTCATTTAGTGCAAGTTTTTTCCTCACATTAATCCAGCACCTTCATCTCCTCAGGGGTCGCCAATCCTAGCCGCTGGGCCTTGAATCTCTTTACATTGCTGACAGTTACATTCCCACCTTTCACCACTGTTCAGAGTGCAAACCCTTAGCATGAGAAGTGCTCTGATAGCAATAGCAGTGAGATGTCTATATAGACACATATTCATAGAATGGCTTAGCTTAGAAGGCACCTTAGAGATCATCTAGTTCTAAGTGCCCTGCCATGGGCAGGGACACCTCCCCCTAGACCAGGTTATGACCTCCTCAGGCAATCTGCTTCAGTGTCTCACCCCCCTCACTGTATTCCCTTTGACAGCTGACTATGGTTTCTGAAAGATATGGAATTCTAAGATGATTATAATTAATCAGAAACGTAAGAATAAATATGTCAGACCACGTAAGGACTGGCCTACAGAGCATCTTAAATCACTCACTACTCCTTTCCTGCGATGCTCTAATGCCAACAGCATAACATTTTCCTGTCAAATTTTGTTAAATAAAAAAATGAAAACAAAAACACCACTACCCACCAACCCCAAACTATAAACCAAACAGGCTGTTCTCTGGCTGAGACCTTGGATTCTTTGGCACTAATATGACAACAAAAAAATTCCCCATAGTAGTGGCAATAGTCTATATTAAATTGCATTCTTGCTGCTTCGATGTTACTGTACATGGATCTTTTTGTTCTCAGCAGTGGGACTTCTTTTAACTAGCTGTTGTTCCCTCCAATTCTACAGCACACATCAGATCAGCACTTCCCTACTTGTTCACATAGCTGTGAAAACTGCCCCTCTTCCTAGGTTTAGCTTGGTTGAGTGGCACAATCCCAATGGGCACTCTAGGTGTGACCCTGGCCCTCTTCCCAGTGTTTGTCCTGGTATTCTATTGTTGCCTAACAGCTAGGGATAGAACCCAAATGGAGGTCCGCAGAGGGCAGACAATTCACCCATAATAAAAGCGTGCTCCCTCTTGTCTGGGATAGCAAAACTCCACAGAAGAACAAAGCAAGGAGAGGTCTTGGTGGTAAGCAGTGCTATGAAAGAGCAAGTCAGATTCCCTTCAAGGTACAGAAGAACAAGGCAACTGCTCTGCTCCTTGTCCTACAAGAGAGATGAATGAGACCATGAGGACATGGTTTAGTGGTCATGGTAGTTGGGTTACAGCTGGACTCAATCTTAAAGGTCTTGTCCAGCCTTCGTGATTCTATGGAATTGATGCCTTTTGCCATCCAGGCACCAGTCCTCATAGCTGGGCTGCTCTCTGTTTTCCAGTATTTTGTCCCATCCAGCAGAGGAATTCCAAGTGTACACCTAGAAAGTGCAAGGCAGCAACTCCTCCATGCACTGGATCACTCCTCCCTCCCAGCCATCCCTAGCACCATCTCTTCCCCTTGCTGGTTACCTTCTTCCAAAAGCAGTTAACATAGATCTGGATCCAGACTGCAGTAGCCCTCCTGCAGCAGACAAGTCTGTTGGTCACCTTTGATGCAAAAAACTTGCATTGCTGCGAGGATTTGCAGTGTCAAAATCCAAAAGGAACTGGACATGGATATCTGGCACAGACACTCTGTGAAGCAAGGTTTTACTGCCTCAGCAGATACCAAAAGCATTAATTGCTCACACTATTGTTTTCTGTCAGCTGTTGGTTTGCATTTTCCCCCAGGAGTGGGTGGATAGTCTTTTCATTACAACACTAATAACATAATTTCATATTTACTGAAAAATGTAATTATGTCACTTTTAAGTCTCATTTATTTGCTGCCTCCATACATTCCACAACAGGACTAGAATTTGGAAAAGCAAAAAAAACCCAAAACATTTGTGTGAAAGGGTCATGTCCTCAAATGAAGGGGAAAAAGGAAGAAAAGAACAGAAAGAAACCAGATTTTAACTCCTCTTGGATCCTGCTACTGTGTTAGTAAACACAGGAGTGGGAGGGGTGAGGGTGAACCATAGGAACCATTTACTCAGCTGAACTGAGGAGATAAAAGCCTCTGGCCAGACCAGACGGGTTTGTGGGTTTCACCATAGGAGTTGCCGCTCCAGGAGGGTACCAAGTTCTTACTGGAAATTTGACATTCGTTGACCAGAATGTTTTTAGTGGTCTTCAAAACTGAAAAATTGCAAGGCAGAAGTTTTGCACCTTGATGTGGTACATTAGCTAAGACAATTTAGACTGAGGAGAAAGCACTACAGAAAACAAAACAAAAGATCACAATGACCAGAGTCACTGCAGTTATTCCTCATCACAAAGTCAAATCAACTGCAGCCAGCAATCAGCAGAAGAGCAGTTGTCTCCATCTGGAGACAACTCCTCCATCTGGAGACAACTCGTGGCTGAGGCCAGGCAGGAGATGCTGTCTGATCTGCAGTTGACACCCTTCAGTAAGGAAGCTTGCAAGCTGTGCACAACATCACCCAAAGGCAACCAACTCAGACCTAACTCAGTGGTCTTCTAAACTGCAAGTGTTGGGAAAAATGCAAACGCTATTGTCTTCAAGCTTTTTCTAAGATTAGATCTGACCTCAAGAGCAAGGAAAGTTCAAGAAATATCATCATTTCCATTTTGCAGAAAGGAAAAAGATAATATTTGAAAGTCAAAATGTCGTCTTCTATAAATAGGCTTCTTTGACTCAAGCATCTTCTTCCAGAGAGTATCTGCATCACAGGCACATTGGGCAGTGGCACTATATTGGGCAGAACAACCTAGGAGAACACTGCCTCGTTAAGAAAGGCTGTCTCAGGTTTGGCACCTCAGCAGAGGCATGTTCTGAACATGGTATGTTTCTCCTTCATGAGACTCAGGGTTGGGAAGAGATGATGGTTCTCTGTGGTTTAGACCATATCGAAGAGAGGGAAAACCTTGCAGATTAGGATGCCTGGGCAATTTGATATCATGTTGAACCCAATACAAGCTCACTGCAAAATCCACTACAGACAGGCTTCCTGTCACAGCTTGACTTCCTGGGTTAAACTGCAGCTCTCGTCAAAGCATGGCAAGAACCTGGCATGCATGGGGAAAATAATGGTGATGGAAGTACAGGTTAGACATTCGGAAGAATGTCATGCAGCCTGTCAGAAGATACAGGAGCTCTTTGCACCTTTCAGAGCATCTAAGGTACTTTTGCAGGCAGTTGGAAACTTGAGGAGCAAGCCACATTCAGAACCAGAAGACCAATAGAGCACACCTATTCAACAGGTATGTCTGGATATAGTATGAGGTGAAACAGTCTCTGATCTGTAGCACATTGCTGAGAGTTTGGACCTTGTGGCATCATTAAAAGAAAGGAAATAATGGACTTTGGGAAAATTCAAAGGTAAAAAACCCAGATTGATTCTGTCCTTCCCATCTCCCTTGATTATCCCATGAGATCATCATATAAAACAGCCTTCCAGAACAATCAAAGCAAGAGCTAAAGCCCAGCTTCATACTGGCAGAAGCAAAGGAGAACAAGCAGAGGAGGTGCCTACAGAGAAACAGCTATGAGGAGGCTGAAGAGGCTGTTCTCCAAGAGAAAGAGCCACATACAGAATAGCCAACTTCAAATTATGCTCCATCACAATCTCACTTAGCTTACACACATCTCAAAGCCCATCTTTATGCATTCTGTCACTCTGCACGTAGGAGAAAACCACTTTCCAATGCAAAGAAGACATGCTCCCTGCTTTTAGGAGGTAGTAGCTTGAATGGGCAGCACTGTGTACTCCTCAGCAGCAAATTGCACACAATTATATATTTTCTTAAGGTGCCTTGCATTATTAAAGCCTTTTTAAAGGAGACAAAACTGAACACAGTTTAAGTACATGACTGCACAACTAAGCTACATACCAGAACAGAAATGGACAATGATTCTGCTCTTTTGCTCACCCCATGTTCAACCAGCACTGGAGATACAGGAACAGCAGCAAAGCATCTGCAGACATATTTGTCACCACCTTTTAGCTGCATTTCCCCAGTGAACTAATACGACTACACAAGTCACAGACCTTACCCCACTGGCTTACCAAAACATATTTCTGGTAGCCTTCAAGACAAAGCATTCCTAATGAGAACCTGGCCATGACATCACAAGTGAAGACAATGATTTCTCCGTCACTATGTTGGGCTTTTGCTTTACAAAAGCAGCCCAGATGAAAAGATACATGAGAAGTTTTCAGCTAGTGCAAGAGAAAGCAGTTCTACCCACTGAAGACTGGGACACATGTTTTCCTTAAAACAGACCACAAATTACTTAGTACAATCAATTCTCCCACATCTAACAGGGCAGATTAACGTTGCTGTTTGATTATACCCCAAGAGTTTGTTCCTGAAATACAAACTCTGACTGTCAGGGAATACAGGAACATAATAGACTTTTGGCTTTGTTTTAGCAGTAAGGTTCCTGAAGGGGAATAGTGTGATACATATTCACTGCACTAGAGAGAGCCTGGAACGTGCCAAAGTCTATTTTAGGTCCTTGCATCTCTGAGGAAATAAGAAATTTTGGTTTAATACCAAAGCTAAACCTAGACTAGAGTTCCCAAAGAACTTTCCGCCCCCCTTTTCTGTCTCTTTCCCAAGTTTTCAGCTTCAGATTCCCACTGCAGCTTTTAGCTTGCTACACTTCTCACTCGTCATGTATCAACACCCTGCGTATCCTGCTGTGCAGTCCCCCAGTATCCCCCAGCACGGCCATCATGTGCCCGACAGCACTTCCCTACACCACTTCCCAGCACACAGTCCCTGCCAAACCTTCACGGATGATTTCTTTTCAGGTTGCCACCACACACCAGCCACTCCAACCAGGGCCAGCACCATCTGATCAGTCATTGCAGAGGCTCTAACCACCTCTCCCATGGCAGTCACTGTGACACAGGGATAAAACTTATTTCACAAACTGTCTATTCAGCAGCCACAGGAAGGGTGAGCACAGGCAGGTTTAGTGTGCCCTACCACCCAACAAACATGAACCTAAATGCACTAAGGACTGGATCCTAGTGCTTTTCCCAGGTTCCCAGGTTTAGTCCTCAAGACTGAAGATGGTAGGGAAACAAATGGCCACTGCAATAGAATAGATCCACATGAGATGAGCTCAATGCATTAGTTGCTCACATGCACCACAAATGCAGAGATATGAACAAGCAACTCCATGTCCGCACAGGGCTAGAGCCCACCAACATCTTATAACAATCCAGGTGCTCTCTTTCCCATTCCTGCCTCATCATGAGCATCCACATTTGACAATGTTAGGTCTTACAGACACTAGAGACTAAACTAGCCAATAAAAGCCATTGTGCATGAGACTGACTCAAGGCACGTCTGGGAAATAGGCCGCTTCAGTCTTAAGGGACAGCCTGTGAATGCTGCAGACATAAGCCTAGAGGATCCCCAAACAATTCCTCCTTAAAATGTTCTTTAGAGACACACCAGCTAGCTAAAAATGTCCTTCTTCCATGGGACTAAAGGCTCTTCTTGTGGGCAGATGCAATAGCATGAAGGAGCATTTTCCTGGAGCATGATTTAGAAACCAGGCTTTTACTGCCTCAGTGGCAACTGTGCTCTTAGTAGTCACTTAGTCCCATCTGCAATTCCTTGGTTATTCGTGTAGATTATTAACTATCAGATGTTAAAACCTTCTGGAGCATGTATATCATTTTCATGTGTTCCCCCCTGCCATGTGCACCTACAGAGCATTTGAGCTTACTTTAAACAATTCTGCAGCTGTAACTGGGGAAAAAAATACTCTGAATTACTGAAAGTTTAGAAGAAACGTTAATTACTTCCAACCAAGGTCCAAAAGATTTAGTTAAATACTCCTCAGAGTGTATATAGCACATTCAAGAAAAATGGCTATTCTCCAAAGGTTTGTATCTGCTAAGCTTAAAAATTCATGTAAGTCTTTAAAATTAATGCTGCATAACCATGTGTGTCCTCTAGAACCACAGCAATTACAATAAAAGTGCTTTAATTTGTTATCAAGTGATTTTCATCATAATGGGATAATTATTAAATGATGTGGTAGTGTCACACTACTATAATGTATTAACAGTATTCCAAATATTTATGCTAGAAGGTAGTTTTCAGCTCTCACTTATAAACAAATTGTTTGAGAGGTTCTTGAAAGAGGTCACGTCCTAAGATTTCTCTGGCAGCTACTTCTCTTTCAGACTAGAATAAGACAAGACAACAAAAGCAAATTCTCTTAAGTCCTCACCATGCAACAGGAAAACGTCATCCTCTTTGCAAAGCAAATCCCCAGTCTTAGAGCCTTGCACAGATGCTGAACTTTGAATTCAGTTGGCTTGCTCATGTGCATCAAATCAAGCATAAACTTCAGTCCCTGCAGCTTCAAACTTGACCTATGCAGCAAATAAAATCCATATATAAGCTATATATTTCCTCGTTTGGTTTTACATGTACCAGCTCATCGAAAATGCCTCACATGCATGACAGTGCTTTAAGATTTCAAGCACAGAACTAGCATGGAGCAAGCAGCTGCACCCAAAATGTCTTTCCTGCAAACGCTCAAAGATAAATAATGACAGTGACCCATATCCTGCACATTTTGTTCCTGACTGGAGGGTAAACACCCCCTCTCAAAGTTCCTTTTTAAGTGAGTGGGGGCAGTTCCCTCCTCATCCCTCGGGTGAGACTAAGGGAGCAATCTTGGCACATTGTGGCTTTAACCAACTTTTCCCAGTTTCAGCCCATGACACCCTTCCAGGAAGATGTAACCTGAAAGGTGCAGGAAGGAAGCAACCTGATCTAGTGCGAGGTGTCCCTGCCCATGGCAGGGGTTTGGAACTAGATGATCCGTGAGGTCCTTTCCAACCCTGACAATTCTATGATTCTAAGATATACATACAAACCCATTTTTCTCCCAGAGATCTCTCTTCTCCCATTCATCAGTTGAGATTTCAACCTCTAAACACAACCCCTCTCTTTTCCTCAGTCTGAGCTGCTAAGAACAACCGATGACCAAAATTCTGTCTTGACACAAGACTCCTGGCTCAGCAACCCTCCACTTCCATAGTCCTGCTCTGAACACAGACAGGACCGGTGCAGGTCTATGTGGACACAGGAGCCCAGGCCTGACAGCCAGACCCCTCCTGCTGCTTCTGTGCTCTGCAACAAAGCTCTTGGTGCTCTCAAAAAATTACCCTTTGGGAGAGGTGTGAGAATGTTGCCCCACGGATTAAAAGCACTGCTGAACTAGTTTTACCTCCAGACGAGGAGTGGGCATTGGAGAGGAAATCAAGGAAATTTTTGCCTCCTTGATTACTCCTGTGTCTCTCTCAGAAACTATGAGACTCTTTAATTCACCGGCTCCTTGCACTTCTGAAACAGCACAGCTTGCCTATGGATAAAGAAAGGAGAGGCTTGTTGTCTGTGACAGTGACATATGTCAAGTCAAGCAGCAGTCCTGAAGTTTCTTCTGGGAACCATGAAGACTGTTCTCAAAGCTGTCTAGGAGCTGGTGCTTCCTAGATTTCATGAAGGCTAATCCAAGGAGCTCGGAAGCAGTTCTGTTTGGTTTCTGTGTGATGTTTTCACGCTGGTGTTGGGCACAGCTGTAGCATCCCCCCTAAGCCAGCCACTGGGGCTGCACAGTCCCACCAGTGTATAGCAAACCCCTACATGCTGCCTGGGCCTGCTCACGAGTGCTGGGCTGCAGGGGACCTGTGGCACTCTCTACAACCAGAACAGAAAGCTGAGACCTCCTGTTCCACAGGTCAGCAAGCAATCACAGTACCCTTTGACTACATGAGC